>NC_141696.1:167658335-168120835 GCF_964263255.1 Lissotriton vulgaris | reverse complement strand
AGGGGCGGGGGAGTGAGGGTGGAGCAAGTCAACACCATTGATGAGTGGTGGGGAGCATGGAAGGGGTTGTGAGCAATGTAGGAATAGAATAGAAGCATTGAATGGGAGGGGTGGAAGAAGAAACATGGCGGAGCAATGATGTGAATTAGAAGCAGCACACAGAAAAGAGGTAGAGGGAGCAACAAAAGACAAGCACTCCCAGGGAGTGCTCAAAGAAGAAGAAAAAAGTATTTCCCTGATGTGAGCCAAAGAAGGACACAAGCCATCCAATCTAAAGCATGGCAAAGAAGCGATGATCCATGAGAAGGGAAAATAAAAGAATAAGAAAAACCCATAGAACAACAAGCAAGCAAAAAAGGATAAACAGCATGCCAACCAATGCCCCCCCCCCGAGCCCACTGTAACTAGGGTTATTGTCCACAATAGGTCTTCAACAGAAAAGACAGCTACAATCAGTCTGTAGGCAATAACAAGAAAGCATTGACGTCCATTCACCTAAAGCCAGGGGTAGTGGAAGTATATCTGCTTTACAAGGACATCCCTATATTATATGCCCACAAGACGGGTCAAATATTATCCAATCAAAAAGTCATGTGGGATTCAGCAATTGAGGTGAAAATCAAATCTCGTCACCAACGTCATTGTGGATTCCTCTGACGTACAGATGAGGTTTCCCCATTCAATCAGTCCCACGTAACCTTTTATAGGGGTACCTTTATTTTCACTCCCGCACCTGCTTACACATACACACACTTAACTCATACACACTCTCTTACATAAGCACACGTCACCTGCACGCACACAACATACATTTAAAAGAATTTTTCCAGCTAATCGTACTCCATTTTTATCATAGTGAATAATCTACTATTCACAATTAGTATAACAAAAAAACTGACTGAAAACAAGGAAAGTAGGGTGCCAACCAATGTCCATTAGGGCGCGCTGCCCCTGTGTTCCGGGCACAGGTTTCGCCACCTCTGGGGCCAGGGGTCGTGAAGGCAGTGCCAGTGGTCCCAAGGGGCAACCAAGGGTCGCAGCTGTGACCCCCTGTTGACCCCTAAAGGACCACTATGCAAGAAAGGTGGTGTCCCATGAGCGGTGGACTTTCAAAATGTGCTCTTCACCCACATCACTGCATTTATTTCGTAGTCCAGCTATAATACCTTTCCCTAAACACTGGGTTTCTATCATACAAAATGTACATCACTCTTGGACTATTGTTTTGTCGTTGACGAACAAAAAGCTTAACATACTGAAAATTTGAAATTCAAAATTTAAACGCGACGTGCTTTATTAACGTTGAAGCCTAGCTTACTTATGTAACTTTTCAAACAAGTACCAAAAGACTTACGGTACACTAGCCTTAACTTTCAAGCTGTTTCAAAGTATTTCTTATGGGATCATTAATTACTATAGTGTTAGAATTGGAACAGGCGGTCAAACTAGATATTTTTAAAGATTTCTACATAGCTTTTCATCAGTCTTAATGTAAGTACTGCTTGCTCCCAGTACATATACTAAGTACACTGCGTAAGTGGAAAACGCCATGTGACATAGTGCTGTCACAACTCTATCATAGTGGGGACGCACCTGACAGATGGTTGAATGGAGCTGTGTAGAGCGGTCTGACTTATTGTAAGGTCTGTGGACACTCCTTTGTGTAATAAAAGTGAACCACTCAAAACCTATATATCTATTTGATCAAAGTTCACCATTATATTGAGAACCTGTATTGAAAGCAGTTTGAAAAAATAATTCCTTTTTAAAGGGCCAGCCATAAGGGAAGAAGAGGATGGCAGACAAAGCAAAGTTTGTTTTGGAGACAGAAATTGTGATGGTTAAATCTCTGTGGCGAGTTAAGCACCAAAGCAAAGAGATTTAAGAATTAAACTTGATCACAGTAGTCCTCTGTTGAGAAAGAGCTTAAAAAAGAAAGAAAATATAGACCAGAAAGAAATCTGGAGTATCATGTGACAAGTTGGGGTTTGCAAGGGTCCTTGGGCATGGAATTCACTCTTTAAAGGCTACTAATCATTGTACATTGCTTTGCGTGTTAGACATGTCTTGGAACACGGCCCAGAGGTGGTGTGGTGCAAGCGGAACATAGTGTGGAAGCGGGCATGCAGGCCCTTTTTCTTGCTACTGTGTCTCGCACCATTTTCGACAGATACAGGGGTCTGAAAAACTGTGTAAAGGTAATTCTTTTATGGCCTTTAAGATATGATTCAACTTTGTGTACCTTCCTCCGTATTGAACATTCAAGACTCATAGCCACTGACTGTTTGACACCAGAGTGGGTTACACCCGTGCAACCAACCAGCATACGAGATGGTCGTGAAAAGAGAGTAGGTAGGAGGGAGGATTTTGTTCTAAATGTATTTGCCTCAGGCAGTTTACAAGATGTATTCTGCTACCATATTACAGTTGTCGATCTCGCGTAACCTAGTAAACTGTCTACCAAATTTCCCTTAGTCAGAAGAAGCCAGTTAATAATAATTTTGTCCTAGCCTTGCATGAAGTCAATGCACTACAGTGCTTACTTTATGATGGTGGTTGCAGGTAGTGTTCACCGGCAACCTTTTTTGGGTGTTCACCGGCATTCTTTTTTGGAGTCCAGGATTTATTTTTCATCATTAGACTTTGACCCAGTGGAAGAGAGAGTGGCAGAAAAGAGAACAAGAAGAAGGAAGTTGGGAAACAGCGACAAAGGGAGAAAGAAGGGTGAAAAGGAACTCAGAAGATGAGACAAAGTGTATGGTACTGTAAGAAAGAGGTATGAGATGAGATTAAGAATAGGTAGCCTTACAGCGTGGCAACCCGGCATTTGGCAACGCCATGGTGGATTCTTAAGAGAACTTTTGGGCCCTTTCACCTCTTTATTTTACAAATCAATCACTACTGCAGTCTTCCTATTAATACTGACATCTAATACTTTTTCTTTAACTTCCCTTTCGACCATTCTCTTAATAACACCTGAGGCAACAACTCTCTGGGTTGAAGTGGAGCTGCAAAAATTAAGCCGTGCACACCCGCCCATATGCTGCCCACTGACTCCTTTATAAGTATCGCTTCTACCTCCCACCTTACATTGCTACATTCGGAAAGATGGCTTCGTTAACTCAACAAATGTGTCACGTTTGAGAACCTGCCTCTGTGCATTCCTTGATTTTCATTGAATGCCATTTTCATTTTGCTAAGTGAGCAGCGTGTGGGCGGGGAAAGGATATTAACAGCGACTTATTAATAGTTCATCACTTGTGACACGATTTTAACTTCCCTGGCTATGTGGGTGTTCTGAAGTTTACAGCTTTCCTTGAGTTGCGAATTTCTAATTTATTTCCAACGCCTGCTGCTTAGAGACGTTTCAGAACAGAGCTCTGATGTATGTGCTCTGAATATCAACATCATCTGTGGAGACATTGTCAGATTTAAATTCACAACAATATAGGTTTACTAGGTACTAGGGTTCGTGGATTCCTGTGGAGGATAGTAAGAAAAAGGCCTAAAAGTGACAGAATTACGTTTTTTTTTGGGGGGGGGGGGGGGGGGGGGATTGGGACAAATGTGTTTTGCAAAGAAGTATGTGTTTTTTCTAAGAATTACATTTACAAAAGGTTTGCTGTGCTAAGCAAACCCTCTTCTCACCTCTCAGGAACAGGCAGATTAGTTAAAAAAACAAATGTTACCACATTTTTAGGTCTCGCCTACGCAGCGCGCATGTGCTGCATAGGAGGACCTTTAGCTGTCGCTCTGCTAATTTTCAAGCACACACTTGTGCTTGTGGCGGCATCAACCTTGAGGGAGCGAGCAGGGGCGCGCCACAAGCACGAGTGCAGTGCTTGAAAATGAGCAGACTGCGTGCGCACAAACGCAGCACTCCAGGGCTCACCTCCTGCTCCCCCACTCTCACGCGCATTCATTGGTTTTTTAACTTTAAGCGCGAGGCGCGCGTGCTTGTTTTTTATGCTTTTTATGCCTTGTTTACTTTAGTGAAGGAAAATTGAGCAATTGAGGCTTCAGCATGCTTTCGCCAGACTCCCCTAGAAATATCCTAGCAAGGTTGCTGCAATGGTTTCATTTATGTCTGGCACATATCTCATTGCAGACTCAGCGAACTCTTCACTGGTTGAAAGGCCCTAAATGTCCGAGGTTTACTGAGTTGACCCTAGTACTCACTCATTGGATAGCATTATGGAAAAATCGAGTGACTAGCAATTAGTTATAGTCCGTAAAATAGTGTTGCAGTGTTCCAAATGGATTGAATATGAATCCTTTAGCACTGCCATTGACCTTTTTTTGCAAGCAGTGGAATACTTCAAGGAGGTGCGTGCTTGTTCTGCAAAATGCCTGTCCTGTGCCCTGCCTTGTGTGCATGTGCTATGTTATCTAGGTGTATCCCTGATTCAGCGTGCAGTGTGTGTTGAGTTGGGTTTCACCACTGGAAGAGCTGTATGTTGATACGTCTTGCTGAGCAGAGTGCATTGCCTTCCGTGGGGAGTAGTGTAATATTATATACATTTGGAGTGACAGTAGTAAAAAGACAAGATTGGGACCCACCTTCAATGCGGACCTGCAACTCGAAATCCTGCAGCTGCTGTTTTGAATGGGGTCCTCATGGAATAGTGTGAGACTGTGAGCAATTCTGGTTGTTTTTGTGATCAGAACGCTGTGAACCACTGTTTGGCTCCGGTTGGCTGTAGTTCTTTGAGCTTCCTCTGTGGTGTGTACATGTTCTGGACTGATGCTTCATTCTTTGCTCGGGCATTTTTGCTTGGGTTTCTGCCACAGGCCCCATCTGGTGTGGTGTTGCATCTCCTTCGTTCTCGGTACATGTTGCTGATTTGCTCTTCCCTTTCGGGACAGTAACCTACCAGGCGCGTCACCTCTCCTGCTCGCACACACGGGGTGCCAGTCTGCCTAGGGTCGAAGCCATGACCCAACTAGGGTGTAACTGGCTTTGGGAGTCTTCTGGAGCTTGGGAGGGGTTTGAGGCATACATACCAGCTACAAAATATGACGTTCTTTCAGCCTAGCAGTAGGTGGAATCTGAGCATTTTAAAGATGTTGTCGTTTTTTCTCAGGTGTGAGCATTGATTGCTTTTCCACTTCCTTCCTCGTTCATAGGGTGCATTTTTTTTAGAGTAAGGGTGCTCTCCCCTGCTTTAAAAATAAAAACATATAACGGCTTATGTCTACTGATCGTGTCAATAATTCCCATCCTTGCCCTTCTTGGCATCATTTTACTTGTTCAGCACCATCTGTGCCTGGTAAATGTTACCATATAGAACAGATTTTCTGATTAACACAATTTTTTTTATGCCTACTCACAGCATCATTCTGCTCCTATGGTTAGGCTGGTGCAGTCTAACTGCTTATATATTTTAGTTCTTACAGCTTGTGTGCCGGTCTCTTACATACCCTCACCCATCAAACTGCCCGTCGCAATTTCCCCATAACGTGATAACTGCACATTGGTTGTCATCATGCATGACATGAAAACACTTGCCACGTAATCCGGAAAAACAAACATTTGCAGTGCAATAGGTCTCGCATTTACGCGTGCTTAAGCTATTGAGATTGTAAATGACAATGCCTTTTATTTATGTTTTAAAAACGAAAAAAAGAAAAGGCATTATTTGCAATGACATATTTTCCTTCTTTTGTGCTTTCTACCTACTTGAGGTTTGTGGTGGAAACGGGTGTGAAACTCACGGGTGAACTCTGAAAGATATATTTCTTGAAAGTAGACCCAGTTCTAAATTTAACAAGGGTCCTTTTGTGTGGATCACTCATGGTTTTCCCAAAGAAACTAAGTGTTTAAATAAAAAACTAATTAAAATAAGTAGGAAAAAAATAGATATAGGTGACAATATTTGCATCCATAATTATTAACCTGATGGTCGATTTACAAAAGTAGTATACTGATACATCTGCCAGACCCTTCTGTTCTCAGAGATATGTAGTGTTTTTGGTTGTCTAACAACACACATTACCCCCCCAGAGCCAACAGCTGAGCTGCAGCTGAAATCATTTTTTATTGCGTACTGTCCATGCATTAATTCATATTGTGAAATCTAGTGGATGACCATGTGTACGATGGAAACCTAATTTTTTATTTTAATGTGCCCAAGATAATGAGTTTAGGAATAGTGGTTATTTGTATAATTTTGAATTTGGGGGTGAACTATTGTCAGCACGCAAACTTACCCTGAAATCCAACTCCTGGGGTGTGCCAACTGGGAGTGGAGTAGTCTGGATACAGACTTTGGTGTATCCGACTAAGACAGTCACTATATCTATTTGTTTGAAATCAAATGTAGATGCTGAAAGATTCTTTTAAGAATGACAGAAAATGGATATAGTTTCAAAGCTTTAACTAAAGAATTTTAAGGGCAGATTACAATACATGTGCCATAAGTAATTTTAGCAGCAAACATGCAGATATAAGTACAAAGAACTCTGTACGGTTCAAAGTGAAATCCAGCATAGATTCACCTTCTAAAGGAGGGGAAAAAGTGTCTCCCTCGCACAGAAATCTGTGTCCCTCTATTGGACTTTCAACAAAGACATTCTTATTTCTATGCAGATACATGGTTCTTAGGATTTCTACCATTGGGAAGCAAGCAGCCGGAAACATTTTACTAGGGAATACATTTGAAGGTTCTCTCATAAAGCGACACATTGATTGTAGTCATTATCACAGCTTATTTGAGCAGTTGAAATGATACATTGTTTAGCAACGGCCTAGGACAGTTGGGATGTCGTGGGTTAGGCACAGCGAGAAAAGGTCTCTGTGTACACTCTCTGTTTATTTGTGAGGAACACAGCAATTCTTTATTTAGAACAGAAAGACCGCAATTACCATCACGTGTTATATTGTGACGTCAGTGCAGGATGGAGCGTCCATTCAGTATATAATGCATTTAATAAAAGGAGGAAAGAAAACCACTCCCAGACTATAATATCATTTGATTCAGTGGGCATTGTGCAAAATGTGTTGTTTCTTGCACACCGGCTAACCTAAAAATGTAAAGAAATTCAGTTGACAATACCAAATGTTCTACTATGCTATGTTCCCATACTTCTCCCGGTAAAAACTATTATACCCTGTGAGAAGTTGGCCTGATATGTGATGTCCACTATTCTAGTGGGTACCCTGTATCAGTCCAAACAACCCTTATGGTGATGGTTGTAAAGTCAACCTTATAGACCAGCTATACTAGTGGTGGCATGGACAACGCAGTCTTAGGCTTAACTCAAGAGGGCATGTGAAGCCAGCTGTCTTACCATATGTAACCCCTTTAATACCAAATGAAAGGACACCACACAGGTTATATATAAAATATATATGTATTTATTTCTAACACAATCCATCTGAACTCTTTATGAGGTCATAGGCACAAGCACATAACAAGATACTTCATTATCATACAGTAAGTTGCACAATATACAGTAGAGCCCTAGGGGCACTTCAAACCATATACTAAAATAGTGGTATAAGAACCACGTCACGAACAAAGGATAGGCCTAGGGCCTAGAGAATCGCTTGGGCTACACTGTACTACCAAAGGATAGGAAGTAGGAGGCCCACGGAGGCGTGTGCAGATTCTTTACACACACGCAAGTTACCATAGAGTTAGAATGGTAACGAAAGAATTGGAAACTAGTTCTTTTAGGTCACTTCCGGATGGACTAGGAGAAAGCTACTTGAAACTAGGACACTAGGATAGTTAATACCCACAGGAGCACCGGAGTACTCGCGTTACCTCACCCACAGGAAGCGTGTGCATAGGTGTCAAAGTGTGTCGGGTTTTGTCGCTTAATCCTATGGAGCTTTGAAGTAAGATGCTGCAGGTGACCAGGAGAGAAGTGTCCGGTTGGTTGCAAGGGCGGATCGAGGATGAATAGTACCTAAAAGCAGAGTGGACAGAGTCTGGGTCACTAGCCAGTGACCAGGAAGGAACCAGGCGATGTCACGAAGCAATCAGGTGATGTCGCAAAGTTTGTCTCTGCAGCCACGTGGACCAGGAGGCGTCCACGACAACCAGGAGTCAGGCACGGACTGTCCCACGAAAGCTCTCGCTGTCGGCGGTGTCGGGTTCCGGATTGGAGTCAACAAGCCTTGGAAAAGGCAACCCACGCAGGAATCGAAGATGGCTTCTGGATCAGACCAGCAATGTCTAATGGGCTTCTCCTTTGCAGGGAAGCAAGGGCCAGTCTGGAGCAACCAGACCAGCTGTGAAAATTCAAAGGTTCGTCGTCACAGAGGCCACTAGCCAACGGGCAAGTGACCGGACAGACGCGCCGAGCAGGAAAATGCAGAAGGGCCCCACGCAGAACTCGTGGAGGGCTGATCTTCGGTGCAGTTGGTGCTCCGGTTTGGGGCTTCTCAATCCCCAATGCACAACTTCGAGGGTGCCTCAGAAGTTGCACGGAAAGCAATTTGCTGACTTTCCAAGATGGCCAGTCCCACGTCTTGCGTCGCCTCCACGGGTCTCAGCTTTGCTGTGGCTGTGGATCGGGCTGAAGGAAGTCTGGAAGTCCGGGTCTTGTCAGACTTTGTGTTCGTGTTTCGGCTGGAGCGAAGACAAAGCAAGCCGTTGATCGCTTGATGGTGCCTGCTTGTGCAGGGTGGTCACTCCTTGACCACAAGGGAGATTCTTCAGTCTTCTATCTTCAAGTACAACGTCGAAGGTCCAGAATTTCGTTTCAAGTTTCAGTCCGGATTAATCTAAAGTCTTGAAACTCAGCTCCTACCTATATACCAAATTTAGGGGCTGGATTACCTGCTAGGTCCCTCCTATGGGTGGGACCAGGGAAGGGGGTGGTTACACCCCTTTCCCTTTGTCCAGTTTCGTGCCAGAGCTGGGACTAGAGTGCCCCAGCTTGAACTGGACTATGCATGGGACACCTTGTGTGCCCCAGGCAGTGTCTCATTTCATTCAGCCCTCCCTGCCCCAATACACTATAGCCTGTCTGGGGCGGTGCTAGCACCTCCAAAGACAGGAAACCTATTGTCCAAGCCTCCCTCGCTGGAAGGACTCCCAGCAGCAGGAGGTCAGACTTGTGTCTGTGGCAGCAGCATCCATTTTGTGATGCTGAGGCTCTGGTTAACTTTAACCGGGAATAGTAGGAACAACATGTCTTCTCCCTCTAGAAGGGTGGAATGCTACCCCGTTTGCAGAACTGGCGAGGGGTTAGTATTCCAAATCATATGACACCTTACACGACCTGTTTTGATAAAGCCAAACCAAAGTTAGCAATAACCACGAGGATTATAATGCATTTAAGAGTATATGGTATGGCTATATCATAGAACAGCTATAAGGACATGGTTCCGAAAGCTGCAGACCGGCTCAGCTCATGCTAGAGCCTCATCTCACATAAAACCAAGCACTCTGCCTCCAGGATTGTTAAGGCCTGCCATAGGAGTGACTTATAGGTATATATGTGTCTATATGTAAAGGTAGGTATAGGGATACTATACCGAAGCAAGTGGTGATTACACAACCTTGCCCCAGCTGAGTGATCAGCCAGTTGTGTCAATGTGAGTGGCCAGCCAGGGGTGGCATAATACATGCTGCAGCCCCTGGTAGGCCTTGGATGCACCTATGCCCTGGGTACCTATACGGGGGCTCATAAGGTGACCCAATATCCAATTGGAGATGTACCCAAAGTACATGGAGTCCATTTTACAGAGAGAGCAGATAGCCTGAGGCCCCGGTTAGCAGGATCCCAGGCCAACTAAGTCGAAAACCAGCTAAACACTAGGCAAAAAAATCAGGGGTATCCATAGTCAGGTATCCACCTTCCTACATACCCCACTTTCGATGGTGGACACCCCAAAATCTACACCCAGTTCTTTTTCAGATTGATCCATTACAGATGCCTGGGGTCTCCCACCAGTAACCGGTCACTACCCCTGCTCTAACTGCAGTGTGTCATCTGACCTCACACACTAACCAACTCACTTTGGAACCAGGTAAACTCTGAACCCAACGAGTTCACACAAATTGTAACTCCACCAATGTGGTTAATCTGATCACTTGCCCGTTACAAAAGAGGTACGTTGGCACGACCACACGCAAAATCAAACTGCGAATATGCGAACATCATAGCAACATCAGGTGTCGCAAGGTCACAACTAAAATGAGTGAACACTTCCTTCATGCAAACCACACCCCAAACGATCTCAAATGGACAATTATCGAACAAGTATGCACTGGGAAAAATATCCCCAACATACTATTCGAAAAAGAACAACGCTGGGTCTTCCGTCTAGGGACCCACCTAAATGGCCTGAATGATGGAATACCATGGTCTACAGTGCTCAAACGCTAGCATCATAGCTTCCAGTATTTGTAATTGTACCAGACCATATATCACCGATCAGTCGGAACAACTGCCTGACTGTCCTTTTTTTATTCCTCTTTCTCTTGCCAAACATCCCCTAACCCTATCCTTCTTGCATTGCCTAATGAATTTGGAGTGCACTAATGATAATAATTTCACCAATCCAGCACCCCGTCTAATGCAGGACATACATTAATAAGAATAAAGAATGAGTAACCGGTCACAGCTGCAGTACTGCTAACCCAACACTAACCAGTAGAATAATGGTCTGTCACATACAACAAATTGCGCAATTTCAGTAGCGATGAATCAAAGGCCTGTTTGCATTCTGTGTTATTTGCACCATGGCCCCCCACAGATACCCTCAAGCAATCGGTGGTGAACCCTTCACGTTTTCTACCAGTTTGTCCCTGTCATCCAGATACTGCGATTCAATAAAGTTTTATTGAATCGATATTACAACTACTAAACAAAGTTCGATTGATCCAGCGACCAGAGTTTATCCACCTGATCCACTTTCTACTTATAATCATGGCTAATCCTCCTGACTTTAATGAGTAGTGCCAACTAATTTGTGTCGATACCACGCTCTAACCCCCCTTTTTTGTCCGCCTCCTCTTTCTGCTATGTAACACTAATCAGGGTTAGCGTTCTAGTCTTCCCCTAACGTCATACCCGAACGTCGCCTCCGATTGGAGGTACGCCCTTAACCCACGTTTGTTGCCGCGGACCACTTCCGGGTTCACCGCTCCCAAGGTACCTACTTTAACGATGCCTCCTCCGCCGACCCACATCCACGAGGTCCGGTCAGAGGCTACACGCAGGTATTGAGCGGGTGCCAGGTGTTGCGGGCGTAAGTTCCACTCCTCATCTTTCACAGCTAAGTATTCCTTTGATGCCTCGAGCATTTCTCAGAACGCTTTCTCAACCTGCTATGTTTGTCGTTCTTCCTCCAACAGGGTGTGCCATTTTCGCCTCCACCGCCTCCCGAGACCTATGGGGCGTGGATCTTTTACTTTACAAGTAAGAGTCCTTTTATTGTAAATATTCATACCGATTCTGCTGGGTCATAACAGAGTCACCTTAATCCACCGGCCCTGCATTTTGGCCCATTCCTATCTGACCTACACCATTATCGGCATAACGCCTGAACAGTCATGCAGGTGCCTTTTTTGTGCAAAATTTTGCATTTTGCATGCATTGCCACTGGTCTCCCTCTCCAAGGCCAGTACACCTACCACTCTAAAATACTATTACGGTCATCATTTGGAAGCCACCTATTTAGTGGTTAGTCACAAGCACATTTCGTAGAGAATGAATTTATCTCAAACCAGCGTAACAGATCTAACTAATTACGGTTTTTGTTTTTTTAAACGTCTGTTTGTCAATTGTTCTTTTTCAGACTATACATGTTCCCCTGATTTTGAGGTAATTTCCTCCATAACTTGTTGGTTTGTTTTTTTGCAGGTTTTACACCGATTTTGTTACTTTCACGTCCTCTGGTTAGGGTGGGCCTTAGTGTGCCCATACTGCCTAGGTATACTCCCCATGGTCCTGACGAATGCCCAGTAAATCACACATCAAGGGCAGAAACACGTTGACCCCACTTTAAGTGGAAATAGCCGAACAATTAATTCGGTAGTTTCCAAACACATCGCTTTTAATATGTCAGATTGGCCACTGAATAATTTTTTTTATATGTGAGACACAATCTGGACTTTTTTAATCTTTTCACATTTACACAATCTTCACAAATAACCAGCTCCGCAGTAACCTGGCGTTGAAGCACACCGGGGCGGCATTCAGCTTCTCTCGGTGGGCCAGATGATGAAGCATGCCATCAACCAGGGTGGTGAGTGAGGGCTTCCTAGACAAATCTAATAGATTTGCATATTCATTCTCCCTCCTTATGTGCTTCTATGCATTCGTTGAATTACACTCTTTCGTTGTTTAAAGTTGACCTTTTACCTGCAACAGGAAAGGTCGACAAATTCAACATGGAAACCTCCAATAATTTTAATTTCAAATTCATTCATTGTGCTGATGTGAGTAGCTGCAGTATTTGGGCCTGTTCTTGACCAACACCAAGGGAAATACACAAATACTATATATTTCTGAAAACTAGACACAGGGAGGGGAATCCCAGGTTGGTGTGGTTTAGGTGGATCCAACGAAGGTTTCTTAACCAGAATGCCCTGCAAATGTCAATTTTTGGCTGAAATCTTGGAGTTTCCGCACATTTGTGTCGGGCAACTTTTCTGAATCTTTAAGGATCCACAAAAATTGTACCTCCCAGCATTCCCACACTTTTGATAAAACCAATAACCCACTTCTGTGGGTGGGCCTATGCCCCCCCCCGCCCCCCAAGAGGAACCTGGTCAGTGTGAAGTCAATGTTGTATCAATGAAATGTTCATGTGGTTACAGTTTTGACCTGTTTGACAGACCCACTTTCTGTCTTTTCTATCATATAAATATGGTAAAATAGTATTTTTAGGTTCATACTTTGATCTTGGCAGGTATTCTGGATAAGAAAGATTGCTGGGATAAAACAAACCACCTTAGATTCCCCTGTACAGTTTTGCAACAATCATCTTTACAAAGAGCGGGGAAATTGGGGTTTTGGGCCTATACTTTAAAGTTGGAGGACAATCTGGGTAGGAAAACATGCAGGGTCCATGCACGCCACACTACCCTGGATTGCCCTGGGGTTCCAGGCTTCAGAAATGCCCATAATTGGTAGGGTTCCCTAATTGCCAGCAGTCCCAAAGCCTGAATACTGCAATCATAGCAAGTGAGAAGAATTTCTTTGGGCATAGTTTTTATATCAGCTGATAGAAAGGTATAAACCCTCTCCCCATTCTGCCTCTGCCTGGAGGCAGAAATACTGCCTGGTGTCTACATGTGAGGCCCAGTGCTAGGATGGCCCAGCAATACACCCTATTCCTTATTTGACTTTTCCCACGCAGTCTGGTGCGCATTCAGTCTTCGTGGGTATGCAGATTGGGGTGTTTACCAACCACCTATCTGTTCCAGCGGGGTCAGAATCATACAAGACCAACGGAGAAAAAAGTGAGAGAAAGAACTGGGTGTAAGGCTTGCCCGTCCTGGCACGGCAGCCTCCACTTCCTCTCTTTCTGCCCATAAATCAAAACTATGCCCAAAAGCATCCAGATTTCCTTTGCATGCCATTGAAGTGGCAGCAGTATTGAGGATGTAGGCTCTAGGGGGACAGAACGGCGGTTGTGTTGAGGGTGTGGCCTGAGTCAAGGACAGGCCACCCCCAACCCATTTTGAGAAAAAAATCGATCCTTCGCATCCTGGGGGCTTTCTGCTCAAGTGCCCAAGACTCATTTTGTTATAGAAATAAAATCAGCCCTTATGTCTGGTGGGCTTTCTGCCTTGGGGGTGGCAGATTGGCAGTAAATGACTTACTAGAAAGACTGTTGTACTTTTAGGGGTGGTGGTATTGTGTGATACCATGATGAACTGGATCCCACCTCATTCTGGTTTTTTTTAATAATCCCTGATATCTAATGGGCTTTCTGCTGCCTTGGAAGAACATTAGCAGTAAACCACCAGTCACGCTCTCCAAGGGAGCAGAAAGACTAGTCCCCCTGGGAGAGCAGGGAGAACATTTGGCCTCACACTCCCCCTCTTGAATTCTTCCCTGATGGCTTGATCCCTGCTTGGGAATCACCCTCCAGTGGTGATTCCCAATTAGGGATTCATTACGGAAAGGTACCATTGGAAAGGGGAGCTTCTCCCCATTCTATCAATATGTTTATGCAGTGATTTGTTCTCGAAGGACTAAATTATGCCCTAAGCACGGATCTCAATGAAAGCAGACAGAGACTAAAGGCCTTAACCCGTTCGCACGTCGTTGGCCGACGCGGCCCTGCCCGCGCAGGCCGACACGGACTGGAACCACAGAATAAAGTTCACTCTGCAAGTTAGTGAAATAAGTTGGGTGTGAAATGAAAAATGCATGCACGCAGACTTTACAATGTTTAAGTTGGACTTTAAAGGCTGCCTGGGCCACCACTGCATGTTACCAGAATATTGCTGCTTAAATTGTATGTGACAAATAGACTGTGTCCCAAGCATTACAAAATTATTGTCTCATTGTGATTAATAATGGAATAAATGCACCAAATGCAGCACTATTTTTGTAAACGCTATTTAGGCCTTGATTGTTATGTCAGTCGATGTTATCGACATTCTGATATAGAAACTTCTCCACATACACAGATATCTTTGTACCAACTTCCCTCTGCCTGCGTAGTAGCCAGATGCTCTTTTCTAAGTTCTGGATGAACTCAGAGGGGACCTAGAAATAAACACATGACACTGGCATCAGTGTTCTGTGCCAAACAATTGTCGAATATGTTCTTCCATACCCCCTACAGCAGTTGCAGTTGCAGTTGTTGTGTGTGGTAGATAGAGGATGGTGGAGTCACATCCAGAGTCCTCTGTACCTGGCCAAATCCCCTGGGGTCAGCACTGGGCAAAGGCAGTGTTTCTGCCTGGTGTATGTATGTATGTATATGTATGTATGTATGTATAGGCATTTATATAGCGCACTACTTACCCGTCGGGTGCCAAGGCGCTTCGACCGCTGCGAAACCCTTCCTGGCTTCCCTGAGAGATTGTCCCTTAATGGGTATCTCCAGGGTGAGACCAGGCATCCCCGGCGGTCTGGTGGGGCCGTTAGTGAAGATGAGGCAAGCTAATGCCCAGAGTTGCCGAGTGTGATCGCTGATCAGAGTGGGCACCGAGGCGAGAGAATTATCGAGTCCGCTGACCCTGGTCCAGAAACCTGCCGCGCCGGGAATCGAACCCTGGTCCCGGGCCGTCCTCTGCTCTCGGGTCTGCCGCCTCTAACCAGTGAGCCACACTACTTCACTGGTGTGGACCCACTACACAGAAATTAACAATTGGTCGTGCAATGGGTGAGATATCCCGGTGGCAGATAGCTGATGGGCACCCCACACTCACCAGGGGTGCAGGTAAAATGTTGTGTACCACTGACCTGTAATCTCAGCCCATCACCTCCTAGCTTGGAATGCGGAAGAGGGGGAGGGGCACTGAGCGGCCCTCACTTGAGTTGAAGGCTCACTTTGGGTGCCCTCCTCTTAGAAAAGCTGAACTGATGATGAACAGCACAGTAGAAATCTGAAGCGCTCCCATCAATGTCAGTTCGTTCTCTAGAAAAAAAGACACATAGGGAAGACCAGAACTTCACTCCTAATATTATGTCATGAAAAATTTTAGCTAATGCCTATACCAATTACTTGCATGGTTCCCAGACAGTGCAGATGTGGTTACTTGTTCGAATGTGACCCTTATCCACCCACATACAGAAGCGAATCTTAAAAGGATGTTCGCCCCTCCCCCCCCCCCCCCCCCCCCCCAACCTACAGAATGTGAAGCAAAGCACCTGGTTGATTTGTCCCATGTCTCTGGATATTCCTTGTCATTGGGTGGAATATATGGCCTATTTGAAGGGTTTAGGGGGGCCCCTGAAGGGTTGCGCCCCCTGCGGCAGGGGTCTCTTACCCCCCATGCAAACCACAGGTTCCCCTCATCACCTCCATGCACCAGCCATCTCGCGGTCGGTGGTCCAAACCCCAGCAGCTCTGGTGTGCCTTTCTCGTGCCAGCATAGCTGGGAGGCTGGCACGGCGAGGGCCGGTAGTTTTCCGTCCTCGCCTGTTCGACCTCCCGGGCCTGGGATGAGGCGCCTGGGCGCAGCGAGCGGGTCCGGTATGGACGGACTCGGTGGCGCAGCGCTGTGATTGAAGGGACACCCCCAGCGCATGGAGGGCGGGTCGCAGCCTGTTAGTTTGCGGATTAAACTCTCCGCCCTGGGGAGCGCAGGCGGCAGGTGAGTCCCGGCTCCAGCCCTTTCATTTCCGCCCTCCGCGGGCACGGTTGCCGCTCCCTTCCTCACACCATCTGCGCTCCCAGCGGCCTCGTGTACACACGAGGCGTTAATTATTTAGAAGGGAAGGAGAGGATTTGATGTGACACAGTGACACAAAAACTGCAGACTGACGTTTATTTCACTAGAGACGGTGCTGACTTGTATTTGATAGATTTTGAGGTTTTCTTTCGTGTTTTTTTGCTGTTCTGTTTGAGTCAACCTCCGACAACGCGTCACCTTCCCTTTTAGCTGCTTGTCCACTTTGTGTTTACTTATTTCAGGATTCGCTTCAGCGCTGTTAAATCCCTGAAGGTTGACGCAGCGCTGTACACAAAGTTCGGTTGACACAGAAAAGTGTAGGGTCAATTCTCAGAAATAACCGTCGGACATAAAAAGTGGAGAAAGGTACTTAAAAAGAAAATGAAAAAATTGAAAGGTCCAACATACAACCAGGTTTATATACAAGTAGCTTTGGATCCGGATTAGATGGTGAATGAATGTGTTAATAAAACGGTTACAACTGTAGAGCATATGTAGGCTATCTATAGTAAGTTAGAAGGCACTACTTATATGGAATAAAGAGCCTTGTGTGCCTTGTCGAGGGGGAATTTGAGGCTTGTTAATGCGTGTAGTGGTAGGACAAGGTTTATTAAGTCTCTAAGCTAGGGTTTGAAATGGGGGAGCGAGTCTTATAACAGAGAGGGTGTTACAGGTTTTGGGGTGTTGCCTGAAAAGCAGCGACGGTTTAAGGCATGGGCAAAGCGGGATATTGCCCAGGGCCCCCACCTTCCAAGGGGCCCCTATGGCAAAATGAGTGGGCCTGCCATTAAGCCCCTGTTAATGAAAGATAGCTTCTTTTTCCAATTTGCCAGCCAGCATGTTTAACAGAAACGTAGGGATTGATTTATTAGGGGTTTGTGCTTAAATGATGTAAAGCAATGCACAGCTGCCTAAACTCTTGCTTTGCTCTACATGTTGTCAAATGAGCCTTAATTAGGTGTAACTTGGGAAAAATAGCACTAGCAACAATATCTTTTGATGTGTCGCCCGTTCTACTAATGTAGATAGGGCGTGTCATGCAATAAAAACAAAACGCCTCCTTGAAGGAGGCGCTAACATGGAGAAATGTTTTTATTTCTTCAAAAGTTCCATACATTGCTTGTGTGCTGCACTGTCCAGCAAACACACAGTGAGAGGAAAGTTTCAGAATTTGTTTGGGCATAAGATTTGTACTGCAAGGGTATGCTTCCTGTACAAATACAAAGACCACCTGAAACAGACATACAATACATATTCCGATGGTGTTGGAATACACTCAGTGTGTTAAAATACCCCTCACACACCAAAAGGGCCCTTGGTGTCATGCTTCATCATCGGGGTCTTCCCGCCCCCGCTGCGGGACGGGGCAGTGCTGCGACAAGCGGCTACGCCGGAGCACCTTTTAATTGTGAGTACTATGTGAGTGATAATGGAGTGAGTGTCGGTGAGGTCAGAAGTGATGAACAGTGAAATTAAAGTTAAAAAATACCTGGCCTGGTGTTTAGAAAAAATTATTTAATAGGCACTGGCTGGTATCGTTAAAAGGGGTGAGGCGGAGTGCAAGATCGGGTTACTAGTCTTGCTCTCCTGTGTGGGTCAACATGTTTCGGGGCGACATGCCCCTTCGTCAGGACCGGGATGTATAGATCCCCCTGTCACTCACTAATGCGCTCCCACAGATAGAGAGTGTTGTGTTTGATCAATGTGTATAAATAATTTAAATACACGTGAAAGAAGCTCGGTCAGTAATACTGATGATGTAAGCCTGCAAGGATAAGAACACAGGATTTTAGAAAGAGCGCGGATCCCAATGCGCTTTACTAATGAATACCTGTAAGGAATGAAAATACACATAGGGGAAGAAAACACACTTTAGGCTGTTACATGTCACGCCAAAGACTTCTTAGGGGGACCACATTGCAGGTTTCTGTGATTGCTGGTGGGACACGATGGTGTTGAGTTTTATATTAGTACTGTATTAAGGTCCCGAACTATGGAACTCGCTTAGGTTTTAATCATGCCTTAAATTGCGACCAAGGAATATCGTCATTTAATCCTGTGAGATGCGTGCCCAAGCGAAGTGAATAAGCATCTCTTTGCTAGTTTTTGATGCTTTATATTGGTGTGTGTATGTATGTATACATTTTTATGTGTGTTTTTTCCTTCCCATTTGCACCCTGTGAAGTTACCTGGCCCCTCCGGGAAATCCTCGGCCAGCCAGGCAATAAGCCCATGAATGCTTTTCTCCACAGTTCTATATATTTTGTCTTTTCCATATCCGGCTATCCAGGTCCCCCTAAGAAGTCTTTGGCGTGACATGTAACAGCCTAAAGTGTGTTTTCTTCCCCTATGTGTATTTTCATTCCTTACAGGTATTCATTAGTAAAGCGCATTGGGATCCGCGCTCTTTCTAAAATCCTGTGTTCTTATCCTTGCAGGCTTACATCATCAGTATTACTGACCGAGCTTCTTTCACGTGTATTTAAATTATTTATACACATTGATCAAACACAACACTCTCTATCTGTGGGAGCGCATTAGTGAGTGACAGGGGGATCTATACATCCCGGTCCTGACGAAGGGGCATGTCGCCCCGAAACATGTTGACCCACACAGGAGAGCAAGACTAGTAACCCGATCTTGCACTCCGCCTCACCCCTTTTAACGATACCAGCCAGTGCCTATTAAATAATTTTTTCTAAACACCAGGCCAGGTATTTTTTAACTTTAATTTCACTGTTCATCACTTCTGACCTCACTGACACTCACTCCATTATCACTCACATAGTACTCACAATTAAAAGGTGCTCCGGCGTAGCCGCTTGTCGCAGCACTGCCCCGTCCCGCAGCGGGGGCGGGAAGACCCCGATGATGAAGCATGACACCAAGGGCCCTTTTGGTGTGTGAGGGGTATTTTAACACACTGAGTGTATTCCAACACCATCGGAATATGTATTGTATGTCTGTTTCAGGTGGTCTTTGTTGATTATTTAGACGTTCATAAGAGGAGGATTAGCCCACCGCGGTGCCTTGTTGCACCACCTCTTCACTCCCTTTGTTGATATTTTTGGTCCTGTACAAATACTGCACTAGATAACACACACACGACTCTACACTACGGTGGAAAGACTATGCATGGCAATAGGCAGCCTAATTTGCACCAGTGCAAGTAGTGTGTAGCAGCAGGCCATTGTTAAAAACAGAAGCCTCCGTGCTTCTTTCCCCCCCTTGCGCAAATCAGCTTAAGTATGCATGCCTGGTGTGCCCAGCCTTAAACCTCACACTCTCAGGCAGTTGGTGGCAATTAAATTGAATAATAATTGTCTCCTTTCTCTCCTTTTACGTCACCTACAATCTTCTACCTTAACCCTATCTCTTAACCACTCCCTCTTTCTCTATTTCTCATTGTACCTTTATCCTCTCTCTCTTCTCAGGTCTCTCTGCCTCACATGTGTCTACCTCACCTCTCAGCATACCAAATGTACCTCAGTCAACTTAATCTTTCTCTCGTATTCATGACCTTGTCCCTCTCTCTCTGTGCCTACCTCTCTTTTTATAACTCTGTGCCTCCTCTCTAGCTCAACTCTTTCTTTACTTCATCCTTCTCTCTGTACCTCAAAGCACTTTTTTCAGATGACCTCCCTGTATTCTCTTCTTAATCTGCTTTACTTCTTACACAACCTCATCTCCATATTTACTTCACCTCTCTATCTATATCTCTACTATTTTACCTTTCACTACCTCAGTTTTCTCTATCCCGCTGCGCTGTCTCTCTTGCTACCTAACCTCTCAGTTTACGTCACCATTAAATTGCTACCTCACATCTGAACCTCCTCTTTCCTTTGTCTCTGTAAATAACTTAATCCTTTGTGGCCACCTCTATTTTCCTACCCCTACTCATTTTCTCTATCAACTTCTCTGCCTCTCTCTTGACTACCTTTTCAATTTCACCTCAACCCTTCCATCTTAACTAGCTCTCTCAACCTCTTTCTTTATAGATCTCTGTACCTCACTATCTCTTCCTCTTTTTCCATCTCGCAGTATAAACCTCACCTCTTTCTCAATTTAATGCATTTCTCTCCAATTATTCTTGTCAATCTACACCACATTTTTCGTTCTACCTTCTCCCTCTTTCTACCTTTCCTACATCCCCACTACTCTTTACTTGACCTATTTTCTTAACCTCTTCTAATTTTTTTCTTTTTACTTTCCATCACTTTCTCTCTAGTCTCTGTCTACATCTACCTCTTGCTGCCGTAAACTCTTTCTAATTCACATCCTTTTCTACATTGGATGACCTAAAACACCTCACACTGTTCTCCTGAGGGAGAGTTGTAGCCCACACTATGTACCTTGCAGTCGCAGTGTGCAAGAGGGAACCCAATGATGAAACTTGTCACCTTTGGGTGAGTGAGAGTTCTCGTCTTAACAAAGGCATTTGTCCGCTCCCTCACACTTACAATTTAGTATGTTAGTTCAGTAGTTAGACCATCCGGTTACCTTTTGTGAGTATAATAGCTCTTCAAACGTGCCACATGTTTGCCATGGTGGAGCCTGTCTGTGCAGGTTACTGTTACCTGGCTTGGTATTTAAAGAGCTACTTGCCAAGGTTCTGCATGTCTGTTACTACATCGGAGTGCTCCCTGGAGGCAGGGTGTGATGTCGGGAAGAGGCAGTGCATGTGCGTGGGTGCGCTACATTCACGGGTAGTTAATGGCAAGGATGGTGTGTTCGATACAGTAGGGCCTGCTTCTCGCATTTGATTGACATAAGGGATCTGTCAAAAGGCTATTGAGCTGTATTTCTTATGTGTAGAAGAGAGGCAGTATAGTGTATAATATCAATGAGTTAGTAATGGCAAATCCTCTCCGGTGGTGAGGGTGGATTTTTCGTTACTAATGTGGAAATGCCACTTTAGGAAAGTGGGCATTTCTATGCTTGTGGCTCTGTGGGCCTGTCAGCCTATCTCCAATCCACGTCTGGGTGCTGGGGGACAGCTACATCTGTACATTGCTAATAAGACAGCCATAAACTAGAGACTAAAGGGAAACTCAGACCTCTGACTCTGAGGAGCCTTCCTAGGATGTATAAGAGGGGGTGGATTTGACACCTGCATTCCAAGGAGCAAGGTTTTGGTCCCCTGATGGTAGACTGGACAATATTTAGAGAGGGCCCGGGCATTTCAATGGTGGCCTTTTGTACTGTTCTTGTCTTCAAAGGCCATTGTGGGTATAACTACTGGGGCTCTGCCCTCGCTTGTGGGATTGGAACCATACTGTGCTGGTTTGACGCAGGGACATCCTCATGAGGAACTATTGAAGCAGGAGGGACTGTAACTGGATTATCCGCAGACTTGTGGTGGCCTGGGGCATGTCATGCTCTAGAAAGGGGACTGTCACTTAGTGGATTTTTCCTGGATGCCGCTGACCTGCAGCTAACTGTCGTGGCCCGGGTCCCGAAGCACTCTCCAAGGGCCTTCTGTCCACGAGATCCCAGGGACAGAAAGAATCTCCCCTTTTTCACGAGATTATTAGGACCACACATGATGCGCCGGAAACAGTTGGAATTGATCGCTGGCTGGTACAAGGACCGTCACCACATGTTCGATAATCACACTGTGCTGAGGAATGTGCGCCTATTGATCAGCGACCCACCTGAGGAGCTGTAGTGTGAGCTGTATGAAGGGTGTTGGGGGAAGTTTGCGTAGTCCGCAGCACCAGAGCTGGTACTGTAATGTAACCCCGACCTCCAGATCGGGAGTACAACAGTGCAGGACATCTTGGCCTCAGTCTGAGGTCACCAGCTCCCTCCCCCTGGGCCCACGCCACAAGGTAATCTGTTGTTGAGAATATCGCGCCAGTTTTGGGCCCCTGGGGGCCGTTTTTGTTACAGGACCTTTTTTGCAGCATAGCTGCAAAATCGTCCCTATACCAAAATCGGCTGAAAACCGGCCCGGCAAAGAGCTCGGCGGCACCTCCAACCCCCCCGAGTGGGGAGGGGACGGCCGAGCACTTTGCCAGGGCCGGTTGTGGTTCCCAGTCTGGCCCTGACCTCTGCCGGAGGGGAAACAATACTCCAGATTGGAAGCGCGCCAGCTTCTGATGTCAGTCTTTTGCAAACAGGGGTGGGGGGGGGGGGGGGATAATGATCACAAAAGTGAATACCTATGACTAGTACATATATGTTCATGACGTTCTGCTGCTGATGGAAGAGTTCAACAATTGCATATAACTGTCCAAGTGTATAGCCAATGTGTATGTCGGTTTAATTTTAATATGTGTGCAATACAAAGACCAGTGTTTTATACATACAGTGTGCAGTCTTTTTGTAGCATGAACAGTGTGTTGCGAGGGTGGGGTTTGTGCCTATACTTCACACTTTGACCCAGAGGACAAGCCTGACTGCTCAGTGACAAGGTACCCAAGGGCGAGTGCAGTTTATCGGACAAGTGTATTGTACTTATCCTATCTAGGACACGAGATTCTGGCTTTGATGCATCCCAGAAAACCAGAAACCACTGGGTCTAACAGAAACAAAAAAAATATCTAGGTTCTAGCCAGTGTTATTTTTTTAGGTTAATGAGGGTCTGGTACCTTCCCTAACAATAACGTTTTCTAAAAACCTCGACAAAACAAAACCAAGCATTGATAAGGCCAAAAGGCTGGCGTTGAATACAGACTTATTGACTTTGCCATTGCTTGTTATAATTTGGTTTGGAATCCTCGCTTTCTAGCCTCACCATTGTTTGTTCATGGGCCAAGGTTTGTGCGCATCTCATGTTCACACACAAAAGATATATGGGCAGAAATTCTCTTATCTATGTCACAGACTCTTGATAAGTGAATATTTCTGGTTATAGATTTTATGAACGTTTTGCACATGGATAAAATATGAGAGAATACAAATGCTTCTGCACATTTCTTTTATGCTTACTCTTGGAGATTGCCACAGGTGAATGTTGGACAGTGGATATGCCTGGAAATCTAGAATTGTCATATTCTTATTGGTGTACTCTGATCTGAGTTTGTAAATCAGCAAACACAGTAATCTATGATTTGTAAATGTGCACTTTTTTGTTAATCAGCCACTCTGTCCCATCAGTGTGTCCATTCTGTCAAATTCTGGAGTACTAAGAAACAGTCTGAGCACCAGTATGAAGCGCTACTTTAAAACAGATTCTCTTGTAAGACAGCAGAAAAATGTTACGCTTTAATATATCTGTTTATGTATATTTTATTCAATAAAAGTGAAATGAAAAAGGCCTTTCTTGAATTTGTCATTGTCATGGACGCAGTGGGCAATAACAGCAGCCATTAAACAATGTAATTCATGGCAGACTCTGTTGTTTGTGTTTAAAAGGCAGCCTTCTATCCCTGCACTGGTCCAGTGGAAAAGAACAAAGCAGTTCACATCAATCTGAGGACATTCAGAGCTGCCCACAAACTGTTGTCCCTTTGTTAGAATCAGACTTTGTATGCTCTTCCTGCAGAGCCCCGCCCACCGAAGTCTTGTTTTCTGCTGCTGCAATGGGCAGACTGGCCTGTCCCTCCTGACACTCTTATTCACAAGATACTAATAAAATTATCACAATACCATCACCCACCAAAAGTCTGATAGAAAAAATGTGGGAGAAAGAGTGAGCTCCTCACGGAAGAACCGCCAATGGGGTTTTCTGGCTAGCAATTGCCAGTATACCCATTTATCATCATCGGTAACTCACTCTTATAAAAGTGGAAAGGAAAGACAAATATAAGAAAAAGACCGACAACATAAACCAGTGCTTTTTCTCAACATCAGCCCCGCAATCTGCTGATTGTTCAGACCATAGCAAGTCAACGTGAACCTTTGCTATTTTAATGTGCACATACACCACACCCCTCGTGAGAAATGAAAACGTGGATCCCACACAATTAAAATTGAAGAATCGACTGGCCACTCTGGATTTATTCTGGGCTGTGAATCCTCCAAATTAAAAACGACTCACACCAAGCACACTCTTGTGTGAGTCATAGTCGCCAACATGTTTCGCTGCTCGTATTTTCCGCAACTTCTTCAGGGCAAACAGGGGTTATCTACTTCAATTTCCACTCTTTTTGTAAACCACACCTGGGGTTAGCGTCTCTCACGCGTACCTGCTACCCCTCTCAATATGTACATCCGTGTCCTAGAGGATCACGTGTCCCTCTGAAAACCCGCAATCGTCAGGTATTCCACGCCGGATCGCCGGCACCTCTAGATCTCAGACGCCAGAAAGAGTGGAAATTGAAGTAGATAACCCCTGTTTGCCCTGAAGAAGTTGAGGAAAATACGAGCAACGAAACATGTTGGCGACTATGAAGGAGGTTGCGACCCTGCCCAGGGCTTGAAACCATGACTGTAGTATGAGGAGTGGCAGGCTCTGAAAAATGTATGGAAACTGTGGCAGGATCATCATTTTATATAGAGCTATGCAACCCATTACGTTCAGGAGGAGAGACTGCCAATTAGCGAGGTTGGCATTGACCTTCCGTATCGGGGGCTCAAGATTAAGGGACCAGGTTCAGTTCAGGGTGTAGTGCAACCCAGAAACCCAGGTATTTGAAGCTGAGACGGCAGGTAGGAATAGTATGCTACTTGTCAAAGCAATCTCGGGGATGGGGCCAGAGGCACCGACACTGATTTGGGGGGGTTCACTTGTAGACCCAAGGCCTCCCCTAAGTATTGCAGGAGATGGAGACAACAAGGGCCACCCGTTGTGGGGTCTGCCAGATACAGAAGGATGTATTCTGCGTATAGGGCTATGCGATCTTCGTGGCTATCACTCCATCCCCACCCAAGTAGGTGAGCATCAGTATGGATGAGTTGTTCTAGTGGTTCAGTCGCCAGCCAGAAAAGAAGGGGGGCCACTGGGCAGTCCTGTCTTTTCCGATGAGGAAGGCATGGGAGAGGATATAATTGATCTGAACCTGTGCCATGGGATTGGAGAAAAGGTTCGGAACGTTCCACAGAAGAGGGGCCCGACTCCTACCCATGTCTGCCCTAACTGTAGGTAGGCGCAGTCCACCGTATCGAACACCTTTACAAAATAAATAAAAAGTAAGGCTAAGTCAGGAGGCAGAAGTTAACGGTGGGCCAAGGCCTCGGAGGCAATATCGCATGCTACAAGCGGCATAAAGCTGCATTGGTGTGGATGTATCAGTGTGTGTGGGACTTGTTTGAGATAGGTGGCCAGCAGTGTGGCGAAGATCTTAACTTCCCCGTTGATTAGCGATATTGGACGGTAATTCGCAGACGCTGTGTGTAGAAGGAGGTATTGATTTGGGATTCACCACGATCATGGCGGTGTCTCTGGGGGAAAGGTGCTTGTCTGTGCCTCCTCCTTATAGAGGGCCAGGAGTTGAAGGGTCAGAATATCGTGAAATGTAGTATAGTACCCTGCAGGAAAGTTGTCAGGCTAGGAGTCTTCACGGGGGCCACAGCTGATACAGCCACAACTATCTTTTTTGGCGGGAAAGCCTCGTCTAGCATTTGTGCGTCGGTCAGGGACAGGCGAGGGAGGAAGAACATAATTGAGGAACTGAGCAGAGGTGTCCGCATCTCCTATAGGGAGGGCTGTGTATAAGCGTGGCTCACCGGTTAGAGGTGGCAGACCCAGAAGCAAAGGTCGGCCCGGGACCAGGGTTCAATTCCCGACGCGGCAGGGTACGGAACCAATGTCAGCGGGCTCGATAAATCCCGCCTCTGTGCCTCTCTAACCATGGGTTCCACGCTGCAACTCTGGGCAATAGCTTGCTTAATTTCCACAACGGCCCCCTCGCTGCCGGGGATGCCTGGCTTCACCTTGGGGATGCCCAATAGGGACCAATCCACAGGGAAAGCCAGGACGGGTTCCCCAGCGGCACACAGCGCCAAGAAACCCTGGGGTGAACGTGCGCTCTACAAATTCATACTAACATAACATAACATAACATAGTAGCAGGCAAATGCCTGTGTAATCTCAGGGAGGGCATGGAAAGAGTTACGGTGCTCATCAGTGGTTTTAGATAGATATCTGGACGCTTTTTGGCGAGAGGACAGCCAGTACACAAGCTTCCTATTTTTGTCCCCCAACCCGTAGATTCTGGCCATCGTGGCACGCCAGAGATGTTTAGCTGTTTCCTGGGATTGGAGGCAAATGTCTTCTTAGAGTAGACCCAAATGTCGGGATGTGTCACCACATGGATCTGTTGCAAGGTTCTCTCTAGTTGTAGGGCATATGTCTCCAGCTGAGTGATGCGGTCGGAGTGGACGCATTCTTGTACCCAGATGCCCTCCCTGGCAAACCCCTTTATAGTCGCTTTACTGGCAACCCAGAGGGTGCCAACAGCTGCAACAGTGCCCTATTACTGTGGAAGTGTGCCTGGTGTTCGACGCCCAGGGCCTGAGCATAGGATTTGCCCTAGAGATACCATGCGTTGAGGCACCACATGGGGCGTAGACCATTCCTACACAGAGGGGGGACAGTGTCCTCTTTCGGGACAGGAACCACATTGAAGTCGCCACCGATCAGTGTCAATTGTTGTGGGAGATCTTGAAGGATCTTGAAAAGATCACAGAGAAAGGTGCTAAGGGCCGCATGTGGAGCATAAACACTCACTAAGTTAAGGGTCTAGTTCAAGCGTTCCAGTGAGTGCAAAGAAGCGGCCCTGCGGTTCTCGAGCATCACGGGAGTCTGCTAGGGGGAAAGAGCACTGCAGCAAGGTAGACACCACTCGGGACCCACGAGTGTAACCAGCATGAAAAATCCTGTTGTAACCTTTGCATGCCAAAAAGGGGCAGAGGTTGTCAATAGGTTGAGTCTTTTAAAGTAGGTGGACCCCTGCTTGGTGTCGGTGAACAAAGTTGTGGATTGTGATAAGCTTCACACTGTCTAGGAGACCATTAATGTTCCAGGGCAACGTGCAAAAGGACACCATTGCAGGATGGAAAAGTTCATGCACAGTAAGGATGAAGGCCAGGGAAGCACCTTGCCCCACCGGGGAAATCGGGGTATGTACCAGCAGTGCATGATAAGGAGTTGTGCCTCAGTTTGCTCTGCAGGAGGTACAGTGTAGATGTGTTTCTGAGTGTAAGTAAATACAAAAAACTAGCATTTAAACAATGTGGTACTAACAACTGTAGTACATTTAATAGTGTACTGAATCCCCACTGCCCAACACCCTCCCCACCCTTCCACCCAAGAAGCATCTGTCGCCCTGAAAAGGAAAACTATGAAGTAAAACAACATATAAAAATGCGGAAGGAGTGGTGGACCCCTTAATAGTCAAGGATAAATGGCAGCCATTGGAATATGTTCAACAACGCTCAACCAGGAGTGCCTTTGTGTCCCATAGACCATAAGTGGGTTAAGATTTGTAGTGCGGGACTCTGAGAGAGGTCTGTGTCTGAGTGATTATCAATAGGTAAAAATGTTGCCACATCCAGGGGGGCATCCTAATCCGATGATTGCTCTCCCTCGTCGGAGATCTGGGGTTGTTGCAATAATGAAGGAGATTGTCCTTGTGCTTGAGGAGACTGTCCGGGAGATTTGGAGCAGTTGTTGTGGTTCCTTTTGCGGGAGCGAGTTTGATATCTTCACAGCTTGGGTGCCAGTGCATTCTCAGTAGGTCTGTGGATCTGGATCCTTACAGGGAGGTCTCCGCATGTTCTCTGAGTGGGTGTTCCTCCGTAAGCCACAGCAAGGCAGACTCTGGAGTATCAAAGAAGTACGATTTATTGGCATGGATTACTCAAAGCCTGGTGGGAAACCAGAGACAATATTAAAGGCCCATCGCCCTGAGTTTGTTTGACCTCTAGGTAAGAGTGGTGATGTTGTTGAACTTACCGGGTGTAATCGGGGAAAAGGAGAACCTTGGCGCTCCACAGCAGAGCTCCGGCCGAGAGTGGGCCTTTCTAAGAATGGCATCTCTGTCACTGAAGATAAGGACGCGAGCGATCAGTGGTCTGTGAGCGGTACCTGGGGGAGTTTAGGGGTCGGAGCCTGATGGGTCCTTTCTGGAGCAAACCAGGAGGACTATTCGTCCGTAGGCATCCAGGATTTGATCCAAATTTTTAGAATGTCTGTGACCTGTTGAAGTTCAGTGCCTTCAGAGATGCCAATCACATGCACATTATTGCTCCTGGAGCGGTTCTCAGCGTCTTCGACACAGTGGTGCAGATCTGTTGTGCACACGAGAAGACTAGCTACCTGGGACTTAAGAGTTGTGACTACGCCCTCCACTATGCATAACTGGTATTCAGCTTCGGTGATCCTAGTTGTGGCATTGCAGAGGTTCGAGCGAAGCTAGACCACGTCCACTGGACCTTTCCAATTTTAGCTTCCATACCAGCTTGGGAGGTATGAATGGCCTGAAGGATCTTGGCAAGATCTCAATCCGACAAAGGGGGATTTTTCCGCGCCAGTGCACCCAGGATGTCTTATTGTGGTTCTAGTGGTTTATTGTTCCATATGAGCCTGTGAAGTCACTGGGCAGGTAGATTTGTCTTCAACCATGATGCTGGAGCTGTGTCGTTGCACAGCACCTCCTATGGCGGAGATTCGGCCTGCTTGCCACAGCTCCGCTGCCGCACAAGCATCCAATCTCGTGATGGTAGAGAGCTTCCTCCAAGCTGAGGAGAGGGGGTGGAGGCGGTGGGTTTGGTGGTCATGGGGCAGCGTGAGAGCGAAGAGAAGAGCAGAGAAAGGACAGGCCATAGCTCCCAGGTCTGACAGCCCACCAGAGGGTGGAGGGTTGTATTGTGGCAGTGGATTGTTGGTTCGATGTTCCACAAGTAAGTATGGCTGAGAGGGAGTACTGAAGGGAAATACGTCCTCAATGACGTGGTGTCGAACGCAAGGGGGTAGAAAACCCCTCAGCATCTGGACCCCCAGGGAACAAGGGGGTGTGAACTCACCCAGTGGGCAAGCAGAGGTTAGCGGGTAAGACTCGCAGGAGAGGGCCCAAAACTGCGCCGAAGAGTTGCTGCGAGGAATTGCCCCAGGGCCCAAGATGAGGGTATTGACGGGGCAGGCACATACCAGGACGAGTGGGGGAAAGGCAGAACATGTCTGGGCCACAATGGCTTGGGCACACGGGTGACAGTGTCTGTGGTGCACTGGGTTCCACAGTAGTGCAGTCAAGCAGACCATCAGTGGGGACGCAGGGCCCAAACACAAACAACGGAGGGTGTGAGTTCCTGGCAGAGGCCCAGATAATTTCCCACAATCCTAGGGTAGGAGTAGGAGGCGGAGGCAGCGTCTTGGTGCAACAGAGTTCACCACTGCAGGAGGCCATCTCCAGGCTCTGACGAATCAATATAAGGACTGGTTGTGCCTGAAATCAGGTCCCCACCATGGAAGGAGGGCAGTCAAGACCCTGTTAGGACTTGGGAGCCCAGGCTCCCACATGCGCCCTCCAGCGGGCACCAGCGCCCTTGGTGGTGCTCCCATAGACACGGATTGGATGAGGGGCAGGCCCCGACAGGGCCTTAGGCCTCGTTGCAGCTCAGTTCCTGATGCAGCCGTGACCCGAACGAGGAGCAAGGTCGCAGAACAGTCCGCTCACAGTCCGCTCTGTGGCTCGGGCTGGGTGCCCACCAAACTGTCCATGTTAGGTCTGGGGGGGGAGGGCTCGAGGGTCCCCGTGCAGTCTTGCGGCAGGCCGGACAGGCCACGGAACCGCAGCAACAATATTAGTAGGCCCCGCCCTAGGGTACCAAAGGGCGCTGGCCTGCGGGGAGTGAAGAGCACGAATCCGCAGAGGCTGCAGGCCCCTCCGGGTAAAGCTGTGGCACACAAGAGACCGGGGAGACTCACTCACCTTCCCCTGCACCTGTCTTATGAAAACCCCCTTGCAGCTCCTCGATAGACCAGGTAGGCCACAGGGCTCCAGGCATGGTGTGGGCAAGTCTCTGCCCAGGAGATCTCGGGACTGCAGAAGCTGGTGCTGGGAGGTAGCTGCATATTGGAGGCACCTGATGCCGTCCTCTGTCCGACAGGGGCATTGGAGGATCAGGCGGGACGGCCCTCTGGAGCTTATGAGATGAGGGAAGTCTTAAAGCATTGGGGACTGCCATGCCAGGAGCCACAGCACAGTCCGGAATGGCAGGTAACTGGGGTAGCCTCGCCTCCCTAAAGATAAATCCGGCAGACGTGGATCCAGGGGTAACAAGAGGCAGGTTCAGGGCAGAAATGTATAGGTGTGATGGCAATGGATGTGAGCGGATGAGGAAGGGTCCGTAGCACTCTTAGAGTGCGACCGCCATCTTGACACTGAAGCCACATCTCCTGTAATGACTTTAATGTTCAATTAATTACACAGATTTCCCCCTGACCGTGCTGGGTGGTGAACACATTCCTTGTTCCTTGGTTTCCTGGAACGAGGAATTCGTGTTTTGCAGGCATTTCTCCTGCATTTCTTCCTTTGTCTAATCCATGATAGGCAGATGGGAATATAGCGTATTTGCCTGCAATTTTTACATCTGCTTACCACAGAAGGCAGAAAAGTGGCCTTTCTGCCATCCCTGGTTGAGAGTCCTGCTGGAGCTCATAATGCAAGGAATAACCTGTTTCCACCTCTGAAGGTAAGACGCCCTCCCCCAGATAGCTCCCTTGCTAGCCTTTGCATATTGAGGCCTTCGCCCTAAATGCTCCTACAAATAGCCTTTGGGACTCGTCCTAGCACGTTTAGAAACATGCAAGTACTATATAATCAAACTAATAGTCTTCTGTTTATTAGTGAGAGAGGTTATCATGCTCTAAGAGACTGCCTGCACAGCTGTTAACTTTGAAGAAACACCATTTAACCCAGAGTTCGACATTTGCTCTTCACTACTTTATTGTCTTGAAGCTTTCTGTTCAGGGAAGCAGATTTTCCAGATTTTTTCTTGCTTTCTAAATACTTTCAATTTTAAGAAACCCAAACACTTACCAATATCATCGGTATATGCAAATGTTTCGCCCCCCTTCTAGTAATAGGACCCGTACAGGCCTTACCTGCTGTTTCCTCAACGAGAACAATACATTCCACCAACAAACGGACTCAGCACCTCCCAATTCAAAACACAGATTCCTGAGGTGCCCTGATTGACCCGCGGGTGTCGAAAACCCTTAATACTTTAGTTCAAAGAGCCAACATATCTCTTGACATTAAAGGTGCTCGCACCACACTGGCTTCCCAAAGCAAAAAAATGTAAATGTAAAAAAAAAAATTATATTTAATGTATAAAAAATGTTTTTTTTTTTTTTTTTTACATTAAAGGTGCTCGCACCACACTGGCTTCCCAAAGCAAAGGATACTCTCATGTCAAAAGTTCCATTAAAAACTCCTGCCTTTATGAAAGAACCCCCCCCGCGAAAAAAATAAAGGAAAAAAAACCCTTTAAAATATTAAACCAGCAGTTTACAACCAGTATGTCCACTAAAAGCTCACAAATTAGTATTCTCCAGCCGATACTTGTGTTTTGGTCTTCGGCTTAACATTCCTCAGAGTCTCATGGATAGTGAAATGCTTTAAGTTAAGGGAGATGGTGGTTCTTCCAACTGAAACAGCACCTATACTTACTGATGTGTCCCATCTTATTTAAATTGCACAAAGGCGCCCTTGCACCATTCTTCGCCACGCTTCCTTCCTCAATTTCACAAAGTAGATACATTGCTATGGGTATTTACTATGTTATGATCCTTGTTATGTGTATTCACTACCTTGCCATAAGTATAGGGAGTAGTTCATAGATAGGTTTCCCAATATGCGGTAGTAGTGGTTAGTGACTTATGTTATATGAATGCCTAATTACACGTGTTGTTCTAGCCTTTTTTGTAAGCATTAGTATTGATAAATGCGGGCCATTGATCAATTCGAAAATCAACTTCCCGCCAAATGCTGAACATTTGATTCTAATGTGTTCTTCTTAACTAGTGGAATTACAAACTAGTCCCAATGAGTTTAACCCAACCATATTCCATGATTTCCCTTGGTAAATTTCCGATCCCTCCCTGATGAATGGAATTTCTAGCCCTTGTTGAGCAATATCTGAATGTGTACAAAGAGCACTAATATTGACACATACCCTTTGGCTCTAGATATTTTGACCTTTTAATTTGAAAATGCTTTAGCTTGAACACTACCATGCCAAGTCTTTCCAAATGTGATACTGCGGTGGTACCTTGCAGCTTGTGGGAAGGAGGACAGTTTTTTTTGTTTAAATTTCTTTTATTGATTTTATCCACAGGAAAAAAATTAGCCAATATGCTCCTCAATCATCGGGTAGCAACCCGGCATTCCTCTACCGAAGACAGTTTTTTAACTCAGTTCAGTGCTTTAAAATTTGAGACTGGGTCAGTGGCGGGTTTATGGGCATCTTCAACTTGGAGGGTACCAGATAGGCTTCACCCAGACTTTGGTGCAAAAGTAAAAGAGGGGTTGGTTGATTTTCTCCAGCGTTCCCTTTGCAGTACATGCCTTAAATTCGGGTTGACTGTCATAAGCCTCAGAATTTACTTATCTTCCATTGAAACATATTAGATTATCAGAATGAGTATTTTCTTTGGCACATTCCAAAAGACAATTTATATTCCAAGTCTACTCTTTGCACGATTTCCTAAAATAGTATGTTTAGTGCCTGTACTCATTAGATCTATTGTCCGCTCTGCATTGTGGACCTTGGATTCCTTCATTTCCCAAAAGGATTCATGTTTTGATTTTAGTTTTTGCATTGAGCTTCTTGTTGAAACTAAGTGTTGAAAAATTGTAAGTTGTAAGCAAGTGGCAGCGAAGCTCAGTTATTGCTGATGAGATTTTATATGTGTGTACCTCGCTTTCAGTGTTTAATTTGAACCGGTGTTTGCAGGTGCGGCCCACGGGCACTTATTTTACCTCTTACTCTCTTGAGTAAGAGTGAGACAAATATACAAGGGGCAAAAAGGAGGACACGAAAGTTGGAAAACCGTGACAAAGGGAGAAAGCAGGAACCCCCAAAAGAGCGATAAAGATTGATGGATTAAAGAGGCATCACCACAACCTTCGTATTCTGCACGTCAACAATCAATAGCTATGGCCACGGGCTTCTGAGCAACACAGTGGGAAATTGTTCTATTACAAATAAAGCCTGTCGCTGTTCATGATGCTTTCCTATGCTCTGGTCCAGAAAGGGCAGAGTTCCTTCCTACCAAATTACAGTGGAACTCATGGCCGATGGACCTTTAGTGCCTGCTGAAAAGTATAGAGGGGAGAAAAAAATCATTTAAACAGGACAACAATGTACAAGAACCATAACTCTGAAGAATCATAGACTCCGACTTCCAAGTTAGTGGGTTTATCACAAAGCCAAAAACAACTGGATGTACAAGCCTCCTCATTACAAGGTCGTAGAAGTACATAGGAACTAATACAAATCCAAACCTACGTGCTAACTTTATGCAATGGATCATAAACAGAATGACAGTCTCCAGAAACAGAACACCGGCAATGACTGCCCCATGTCAAGTTCGGCTTTCATCTGTGGAGAATGAATAAAAAGGATTAGCCTGTCCCTACACTATCACTACCGTGACATCCCTACTTACCATTTATTAGGCAAGATCAGGAAAAAGGTGTCAGCACGTGAAGACTTCCTAAGAAGTACACTTGCGTTGTATGTGTCAAGTAGCCAAAGCTACAGAGCTCAATCTAAGATGCTCCTTCTCTCGCTTTGATCTCCTTTCTCCCTTCTCCTGACTCCACTCCGGGGCACTATCCCTAATACAAAACACAAGAACATAGAACACGTCTACAGATCACCTCATCTTGCTGGACACTTCCCATAGGTGATTTTCCATGCGCTGTCGGTGCTCCCAGCTCCTGGCTCGATGACCTTGATTCCCAAGCCTCCCTCAATGAGAAAGAACACCGTCTCCCAAGTATCAGTTCTCCTCACTAAATTCTATTGCATCCTTCCAAGCCTAACTCTCCTAAACAAAAGACATTATTCTAACTAACAAAGACGACTTTCTCAACATGCAACAGAAACGTGAGGACAGAACAAATTCAAAGTGCACATAAAATTCTCTAACAACCGTGCTCCTGAGCCCCCAGGGAAAATACATTTCAGGCCTACAGATATCGACCAGCATAAGAGTGAAACACATAGGCCTTTCAAATACACACATAAGCGAACATTTCATTTAGGCTTTTCTACATCATTACATTACAAAAGCACATCAAATTCATTTTAACTGCAAGCAACTTCTGAAACCCTACACCCAATTTATTCACGTCTATGTGCCACTTTAATATGGTGCACGTTTATATCATACACATCACATATATGCAATTTCATTAGGCAAATGACATCACATACTATGGATTACCATATTATAACATGAATGCTATGTTGCCTCTTTACATGGCACAACATTTTTCCTACCATTTACACTTTCACATGTTATTACTGAACACTTTCTAATGGTCAAATGTTAATACAACAAAGGAATATATGCGGATTCAGACTATCCGTGGTTATGATGCACCCCTACAAATTACAGACTACCATCACGCTCCATCAGTCCTCTGTGTTTGGACAGAGACAGATAGTCAATGTCCTAGACACATCTTCTGGTTCAGAGAGGGACACTGTCCTGCATCCTCTTTGTCTTCCGTGAGCCACAACGCTTCATTTCTGGAGACCCAGCCTTTGGTCCTCTTGCTCCCACTAGGCCCAACGTTGACATTCTGTTTGCTGCTAGGAAAGACTATGCAGGAGAATGCAGTACAAATGCACATATTTCGCTACTGGGCTTCAGATAGAAACAGGGTGTGCTTCAGTGACTCTTGATAACCTTCAGCTCACCTTGCACAGAACTGAGGGGTACACCATGCCTCTAATGGAATCTTCAGAAACAGACTGGTATGTATCAAGCTATCTGTATTTTTAGCTAAAACCTCTTCACTGAGACTCTGGTAAAGTGGGACTCTGCTGAGCTCCCTTTAGGTGCCCACATGTTTTTGTTAGACACACCCCTCTTCAGTTGCCGCGCCGATCTCTGTAGTCACCCTGCTGTTTTCAGTTGTCCCACTATTCTCTTTAACTGACTAAAGTCCCTCTTTACTTTCCCTTCAGTTGTTGATTGACCTCACTCTCTTTTATTTGGCTTTCTCTCTTTTACTGTCCACACTCCCCTCTTTTACTGGGCACGCTCCCCTCTTTTACTGGGCACGCTCCCCTCTTTTATTGGACACGCTTCCCTCTCTACTGGACACACTCCCCCCTCTCAACCGGACACACTCCCCCCTCTTACTGGACACGCTCCTCCCTCTCAGTGGACACGATTCCCCCTCTTACTGGTCACGCACCACTCTCGTACTGGTCACATACCCCTCTCGTACTGGTCACATACCCCTCTCGTACTGGTCACATACCCCTCTCGTACTGGTCACATACCCCTCTCGTACTGGTCACGCTCCCCTCTTGTACTGGACACGCTCCCCTCTTGTACTGGACACGCTCCCCTCTTGTACTGGACACACTCCCCTCTCTTACTGGACACACTCCCCACTCTTACTGGACACGCTCCTCTCTCTTACTGGACACACTCCCCTCTCTTACTGGACACACTCCCCTCTCTTACTGGACACGCTCCCCACACTCCCCTCTCCTACTGGACACGCTCCCCACGCTCCCCTCTCTTACTGGACACGCTCCCCTCTCTTACTGGACACGCTCCCCACGCTCCCCTCTTACTGGACACGCTCCCCACGCTCCCCTCTCTTACTGGACACGCTCCTCTCTCTTACTGGACACGCTCCTCTCTCTTACTGGACACGCTCCTCTCTTACTGGACACGCTCCTCTCTTACTGGACACACTCCCCTCTTACTGGACACGCTCCCCACACTCCCCTCTCTTCCTGGGCATGCTCCCCTCTCTTCCTGGACACGCTCCCCTCTCTTCCTGGACACGCTCCCCTCTCTTCCTGGACACGCTCCCCTCTCTTCCTGGACACGCTCCCCTCTCGTACTGGTCACATACCCCTCTCGTACTGGTCACATACCCCTCTCGTACTGGTCACGCTCCCCTCTTGTACTGGTCACGCTCCCCTCTTGTACTGGACACACTCCCCTCTTGTACTGGACACGCTCCCCTCTTGTACTGGACACACTCCTCTCTCGTACTGGACATGCGCCTCTCTCTTACTGGACACACTCCCCTCTCTTACTGGACACGCTCCCCTCTCTTACTGGACACGCTCCCCACGCTCCCCTCTTACTGGACACGCTCCCCTCTCTTACTGGACACGCTCCCCTCTCTTACTGGACACGCTCCCCTCTCTTACTGGACACGCTCCCCTCTCTTATTGGACACGCTCCCCTCTCTTACTGGACACGCTCCTCTCTCTTACTGGACACGCTCCTCTCTTACTAGACATGCTCCTCTCTCTTACTGAACACACTCCCCTCTTACTGGACACGCTCCTCGCGCTCTCCTCTCTTCCTGGACACGCTCCCCTCTCTACCTTGACACGCTCCCCTCTCTTCCTGGACACGCTCCCCTCTCTTCCTGGGCACGCTCCCCTCTCTTACTGGACACACTCTCCTCTCTTACTGGACACACTCTCCTCTCTTACTGGACACACTCCCCTCTCTTACTGGACACGCTCCCCACACTCTCCTCTGTTACTGGACTCGCTCCCCCTCTCTAACTGGACACGCTCCCTTCTCTTACTGGACTCGCTCCCCCTCTCTTACTGGACACGTTCCCCTCTCTTACTGGACACGTTCCCCTCTCTTACTGGACACGTTCCCCTCTCTTACTGGACACGTTCCCCTCTCTTACTGGACACGTTCCCCTCTCTTACTGGACACGTTCCCCTCTCTTACTGGACAAGTTCCCCTCTCTTACTGGACACGTTTCCCTCTCTTACTGGACACGTTCCCCTCGCGTACTGGACACGTTCCCCTCTCTTACTGGACACGTTCCCCTCTCTTACTGGACACGTTCCACTCTCCTACTGGACACGTTCCCCTCTCCTACTGGACACACTCCCCTCTCCTACTGGACACACTCCCCTCTCCTACTGGACACACTCCCCTCTCCTACTGGACACACTCCCTACTTTTGCTGCCCCAATCCTCCTTTTTTGCTGACCCCCTTAATCAACGTCCTGCCTTTCTTCTTTAGCCCTTTTATTCCCTATATATATCCCTACTCACCTTTTCTCCCTGTACGTCCCTCTTTTTTTACCCTACATCCCTCTTTAATTGCCTTACTCACCTCTTTCATTGCTCTACTCCCCTCTTTTGTTCACCCACTCCCTTATTTAATGACCCTCTCCCATCTTTTTATCCTCTCACTCTGCTCACTGTCCTGACTCATCTCTTCATTTGTCTCACTCCTCGATTTTTATTTGACCTTGCACCGCTTACCGCTTGAATTGTTTTGACTGTCTCCTTGTTTTGCTTCGCTTCATGTATTTGTCCACTGTACTACTTGCCAGCGCCAAGACACCTTAGGGCATTCAAGCGCTTCATGAATATATCAATATCTTACCTCATTGCCCTTTATTGTACTTCTCATACACTGGGTGGGGCATTCAAGAGAAAGATAATGATAGTCTAGGGTGGAAACAGTAGAATGAAAGACAGACAGCCTAAATTTACAGCAAATTGGAAAGTAAAACCTGGTACTGGTCACATACCCCTCTCGTACTGGTCACGCTCCCCTCTTGTACTGGACACGCTCCCCTCTTGTACTGGACACGCTCCCCTCTTGTACTGGACACACTCCCCTCTCGTACTGGACACGCTCCTCTCTCTTACTGGACACACTCCCCTCTCTTACTGGACACGCTCCCCACACTCCCCTCTCTTACTGGACACACTCCCCACGCTCCCCTCTCTTACTGGACACGCTCCTCTCTCTTACTGGACACGCTCCCCTCTTACTGGACACGCTCCTCTCTCTTACTGGACACGCTTCTCTCTCTTACTGGACACGCTCCTCTCTCTTACTGGACACGCTCCTCTCTCTTACTGGACACGCTCCTCTCTCTTACTGGACACGCTCCCCTCTCTTACTGGACACGCTCCTCGCGCTCTCCTCTCTTCCTGGACACGCTCCCCTCTCTTCCTGGACACGCTCCCCTCTCTTCCTGGACACGCTCCCCTCTCTTCCTGGACACGCTCCCCTCTCTTCCTGGACACACTCCCCTCTCTTACTGAACACACTCCCCTCTCTTACTGAACACACTCCCCTCTCTTACTGAACACACTCTTATCTCTTACTGAACACACTCTTATCTCTTACTGGACACACTCTTATTTCTTACTGGACACACTCTCCTCTCTTACTGGACACACTCTCCTCTCTTACTGGACACACTCCCCTCTTCTACTGGACACGCTCCCCACACTCCCCTCTCTTACTGGACACGCTCCCCACACTCCCCTCTGTTACTGGACTCGCTCCCCTCCGTTACTGGACTCGCTCCCCTCTCTTACTGGACATGCTCCCCTCTCTAACTGGACACGCTCCCCTCTCTTACTTGACTCGCTCCCCCTCTCTTACTGGACACGTTCCCCTCTCATACTGGACACGTTCCCCTCTCTTACTGGGCACGTTCCCCTCTCTTACTGGACACGTTCCCCTCTCTTACTGGACACGTTCCCCTCTCTTACTGGACACGTTCCCCTCTCTTACTGGACACGTTCCCCTCTCTTACTGGACTCGTTCCCCTCTCTTACTGGACAAGTTCCCCTCTCTTACTGGACAGGTACTACACACGTTCCCCTCTCTTACTGGGCACGTTCCCCTCTCTTACTGGACACGTTCCCCTCTCTTACTGGACACGTTCCCCTCTCTTACTGGACACGTTCCCCTCGCTTACTGGACACGTTCCCCTCGCTTACTGGACACGTTCCCCTCGCTTACTGGACACGTTCCCCTCGCTTACTGGACAAGTTCCCCTCTCTTACTGGACAAGTTCCCCTCTCTTACTGGACAAGTTCCCCTCTCTTACTGGACAAGTTCCCCTCTCTTACTGGACAAGTTCCCCTCTCTTACTGGACAAGTTCCCCTCTCTTACTGGACAAGTTCCCCTCTCTTACTGGACACGTTCCCCTCTCTTACTGGACACGTTCCCCTCTCTTACTGGACACGTTCCCCTCTCTTACTGGACACACTCCCCTCTCCTACTGGACACACTCCCCTCTCCTACTGGACACACTCCCTACTTTTGCTGCCCCAATCCTCCTTTTTTGCTTACCCCATTAATCAACGTCCTGCCTTTCTTCTTTAGCCCTTTTATTCCCTATATATATCCCTACTCACCTTTTCTCCCTGTACGTCCCTCTTTTTTTACCCTACATCCCTCTTTAATTGCCTTACTCACCTCTTTCATTGCTCTACTCCCCTCTTTTGTTCACCCACTCCCTTATTTAATGACCCTCTTCCATCTTTTTATCCTCTCACTCTGCTTACTGTCCTGACTCATCTCTTCATTTGTCTCACTCCTCGATTTTTATTTGACCTTGCACCGCTTACCGCTTGAATTGTTTTGACTGTCTCCTTGTTTTGCTTCGCTTCATGTATTTGTCCACTGTACTACTTGCCAGCGCCAAGACACCTTAGGGCATTCAAGCGCTTTATGAATATATCAATATCTTACCTCATTGCCCTTTATTGTACTTCTCATACATGTGTGGGGCATTCAAGAGAAAGATAATGATAGTCTAGGGTGGAAACAGTAGAATGAAAGACAGACAGCCTAAATTTACAGCAAATTGGAAAGTAAAACCTGGTTTTGTCATACAGCAATAAGGGTGGAAAGAAACAATTTAACACTTACATTCCCTAAATGGACAAAGCCATACGCAAGACTTGCGTCAAAGTTGCACGTCCTCAGGTTGCATGTTATTTAAAAATTCCTCCTCCACTAAATTCCTTAAACCCTGCATGAACATTTTATTTTAACTTGAAACTTTATAACAAATGGCCCTCCCTTTACCCCCAGCCTGTGCATGCTTTAATATGAGTGTAGTTTAGTAAGTCACATCTGTCTGTCTTACTATCTGTTAATGTAGTTCTGCATTTTGCCCCCCACCTCATTTTGTTTCAAAGATCACAAGCTCTCCTTATTTAAAACCTTGTCCTTGCAGTCCCCCAATGCCGGATATCCTCTCCCTAGCTTTACATCCCACCTACAGTTTGCAGGAACTCACTCAGCCCCCGCTCATCAGCACACCTATCTTCTATTACCCTAGTCTACCTCAAGAAACTGGAGAAAATATATGGAATAGTTTCCTTGAGAACACAAGATTAATCCCAGTAACCAACAATAACCACTGGATGTACCACTAACCAAAAGGTTTGGGAGCAGCATGTTGCCTGTCATAAAGCGCTTCAATGCTTTAATTGCCGGGATATAGTAAGCGCTATATGAATGCAATTAAAATCCACCTCTTATCATGGACTCTTTAAGTTGCAGATATGTTTTCTGTGTTACTTTTCCAGTGGGTTCCACCTGTCACTACCTTTTACTGTCGAGGGTGATATTTAACGAGTTTCTCACTTTCCCTTCATTGCTGATGGCCTGCTGCGGGTCACTCTAAGATGGCGGCCGCCGGTGCCCTCAATCAGCTCTGGGGCTCTCGCGCTCCTCTCCTTTCACCCGTGCTCCTTTGGTTGCATTCCAAGCAGTGTAGCAGCGGCAGGGCTATTCCTGGCCCAACACCATCACGAATTCTCTCTGTGCAGGGATGCAGCAGGCTGCTTGTAAACACAGGCCCGCAGTGTAGCATTCCATGACTGAATTCAGTGTTTAATTCTCAACGTCTGCGCTGTATAATTAAAAATATAAACTAAGGCGCCTTGGTGTCTTTTAATAGTTTGCAATTGGTAGTTTCCAAGCTCCTCGTGGTGGAAGCTGTGGCGGGGCTGTGTGTGTGTTTTCCCACCTTTCTGTGAAGAATGAATGGCATGTGCGTGTTGACTGTCCACATGGTAGGACACAGATGCGTTCATGGCGGCACACCCCTATGGCGTGAGTTTGCTGTCTGGACCCTGCGTGATCTGTCACTCCTGTGTTATAACTGGCTACATATTTTCGTCTTGTGGGAGTGCGTGCTTGGTGCACGGAGCTAAAGTTGTGTTACAAGGTTTAACAAGCATTGACAAAGGCAATAGGAGGCAGCAAGATAGCGCAGTGGACTGAGGGTATCCATTGGAGAGATGCGCATGTAACCTTAAGATCACCTGTTCTAATGCAGCCTTCCATCTTTCCGAGGTCGATAACATTAGCACTTATGCACTTATAATTAACTCCTGCGCTCCCTGTCTAAAGACCATACAAATTATATAAGTGCACTGAGTAAGTTTAGCAATACGTTTTGTAGGTGACTGCGAAGAGTTTGTGAGAAAGGTGAAGATTCAGGTACTTTATAATTTGTCAGTTATATTTTATGAGTACATTAACATACATTTCATGTAGGCATTCCAAAAGTAAAGATGACAGGGTGGGAATAGATTTTATGTACGCTTGGTTAGGTATTTCTTCCTGACACATTGCAGTGACGTGCAAACTCTAGTGCAAATATTTGAAAAGGGTGTGAAGCGCATGCATTTTGTATGAGGTAAAGGTAGGTTGAAGTAGGTAAAGTGAAGTGCACAGTAATAATTCTGAGCTTTTCAGTGCTTCGGGCATCCCTTGGAGCACTCTCCATACAGTGGGGTAAAAGGTCGTTTTTTTGGGTCTATTGCGGTAATTGAACACCACCCTGACCCATCCTAAGGTTGATACCACACCTCATGGAAGTGCCATCTTGGTTCCTGTATCTGGGCTGAACTGTTTCTATTTTAGCAGGACCATGGCTGATTTGTATATGGATTATCTCCGTCTACTGTGGTTAAGTGCGTGAAAAAACCATGGACAGGAATGCAGAGCCACGAGCAGTTACTAGTGGCTGAGATTATTTTAAGCATGCCTTTATTCACTTTGTTGGTTGTTGCAGTAGACGCGCTAGGTCCGACGGGTATGCCTAGACATGGGTCCCATCCTTGCTGTGCCACAGGCCGATGCCTAAGTGAGCTGAAACCTGTATTCCTACCTGGATGGTGTTTGGCTTGGCAGTTCAGCCTGGACTCCTTCTACTCAAGTAGGACCAAGACTGATTTGCATATGGCTGGTCTCTGTAGTGCGATACATTAGGCAGAAAACGATGAACTGGAGTGCATCCCTCAGTGATGGCCAGTGGTTGTGATGAACCCAAGGAATACTTCCTTTACTTTGTTGTTTATTCCTCTAGTCTTGAACGGCAATGAATATCACCTAATACGTTACAACCGGCGAACTGACAACAATCCGTTTTTTAGCCGAGCTTTGAAAACCCTTTACTCTGTTACATCTGGTTGTCTCATAAACATAATGGGGCACCGCGCGGTGCCAGCCACGTTGTTCTTTGAAAGGCAGGGGAGTACCAAAGGTATCCCCCATGTGCACCTCCCATTCCCCTGTAGTCCATGGGGGCCCGCAACGGGCCCCCCAAGCAGACTCCGCATGCCTCTCCGTGGCAGCAATGCCGCCACGGAAAGGCATTCACAAATGCACATTCTAATATCCACCATATTAAACCCTTTTCCGCCCGGTCGACCTGTCTTTTCTACAGGGATGGTGGACGGATTGCCCCCGGGCCGGCGGGGGCAATCCGCCCACCATCTTAATGGGGCCCATAGTTTCTATTAGGTCGATTCCTTTCTCTTAGCCCGATGAGGTCTTACAGCGGTTTCTCTCATTCGGTACATAATGAGCTAGTATTATAGAATAAAGTCAAGTTTCGTATTTCATCGTTTGGCAAGCGGCTCGAAATGAGGGTTAAAAGGAAGTCCGAAACCCCTGCATGACACCACACTTTAGCTCCTTTGCATGTAGGCCAAAATAAGTAGAGGAGATCGCTGAGCACCTCTGACAACGAAGGACTTGAACCTGTTCCATGGGAGCCTTGAATCCAGTCTTTTTGCAAACTCTATGGGAAGAACTTCTGGTGGAGGGTGTCGAAGGAAGCAAAATCAGTGACCCAAATGCACCACCATCGACCTTCCTTCTGAGGTTGTCCACAAGAGAGGACCACCAATGTGTTACTCATACCCAGCTTAAATTCAGCGTGATGAATTCCCAACAAATTATTGCTTTCCACGCAGTGTTGGGTGTGGGTTTTGACCACTATTTCAAAAAGGTTGAGCGTGTAGGAGAGCATACACATTGGTCTGAAGATATTTAAATATTTTGAAAGAAGATTTTTTTTTGTTTTAAAACTGGTTCAACCTGAGCAATTGTCCAGCAATTGTGGTACAATTCCAGAAGAAAAGGAACTGTAGTAGATGACAATATGTAATATGGATAATTAGCTCTTTCCATGGATATCGTCATGGTACACCTCGAATAATTGTGGTCGTTCCTGGGATAATGTAGGTAGGGTGTGGAGGTGACAGCCTGCATTTAGTGCTTGTCTTGGCATTATGATAGCAATTCTTAACACTGCAGCATTCTTGCACAGTGGTGCTAACGCATTTTATAATGCTTGCATTGTGGCGGTAAATTTTGGTGCATCATGGGCTTTGTAGGCAGGATGAAGTCCACTCTTCCTACGGTGCTTCCACTAGATTAATGATGATAACTCTTAGCAAGATGCTGTCCAGCCCAGTAATAATTCTGGCCTTGGCACTAGTGAACTCCGCTTTGACATACTCTGGGTTCTTTTGGCACACAGATGTTATCCTCTGAGATGTGATGTTACAGGTAAATAGAATCTGCTGTTGTGTGCTAGTAGGATATGAGAGTATCTGATGTGAATAAAATGCTATTTTGGGGCCAAATTTGTATTTACCAAAATTAAAAAAATTGTGCTTTTTATTCAAGTGGAGATCTATTGTTTGGGGAAGTTCAGTTGATTTATCTCAAAGGCAAGGTTAAATTTAATAGCCAAACATGGTTCAGGGTTTGATAAAAATGATTGCATTTCCGAAATATGTTTAAATGTGATAGTGAAGTGATGCTTTGGGGAACATTTCAGACCCTTATCACTGATTTTGTTTGCTTGGTCCAGGAGGGTACTTCTGCTTTGGACGGTTAAAGAAATACTCAACCAGTGGCCTCTCCTTCGTATAGAAGCTGCATAGGGGTGAACAACCTTTACAACAAAACTTTTACAATGCACTACCATTACAACGCGACCATTACAACGCAAACTATTACAACGCATTGCGCTGGGGGGCGCTCTAGGATAGGGAATAAGTTTAATTTACTGTCCAACCCAGGGCCACCCCACACAGAAACTGTACACCTGTTACACCCCAACGCACAACACTCATAGCAGGTTGGATAGGATCCTTGCTGCAAAAATTGATCATTCTCTTCAACGGTCACACATCTGGCCCGTTTCCTGTCGGACCACTCGCCGGTGTTGTGCGCCACACAGTGGGCTGACCAGCTTTTCCGCCCTCGCAATTGGAGGATGTCAACGGACCTTTTGCAGGACCAAGTGGGAAGGGATCATGTGCAGACGGCCCTGACAAACTACATAGACCTGAACTGGGAGGGGAACGGCGTACCTCTGTCAACGAAATGGGACGCCCTGAAAGCAGTGGTACGGGGTGAATGTATGGGCCTCACCTATGGGGTCCGGCAACAGCTGACTCGTGAGTTACAGGAGGCAGAAGGCACCCTGCTGACCCGTCAGGCCTCGCCAGATCCTGGGGAACCAGAGTTGGAATCGGAGCGTGAGGCCCGAGAGCGTGTGCACGATATACTTACCCGCCTCGATAAATTTACTCTGGGTCAATTCAGACAGTGTCTTCACCGGGAGGGGGACAAATCCGGCCGACTGTTGGCCTGGATTTTGAAGAGAGAAACCGCCCCAGACCGAGTAGTTGCCCTGAGGGGCCCTGATGGGGTCATGGTGCATTCGGAAACAAATATTCTCCATGTCCTCCAGACCCACCTGCAGCAGGTGTATACAGCGGATCCTCTGGTTACAGAAGCCTCCTATCAGCCTTATCTCCAGGAACTGCCTCTTCCGGCTCTCTCGAAGGAGGAGGCGGAGGAGTTGGACGGAGCTTTAACGCTTCGGGAAGTACGAGTGGCGGTGGCTAACCTACCAAGGGCTAAGTCAACGGGTGGAGATGGGTTTCCGTCCGAATTTTACCAAACGTTTGGTGACATACTTGGCCCCCTTCTCCTACCACAATGAATCATGGTGAGATCTGCATGCTCCTAAAGCCGGGTGGAGATGGATGTGATCCCGCGGCTTTCCGACCTATAACGATGATTAATACGGACGTGAAGATCCTGACCAAACTGTTAGCCGCCCGCTTGGCGCCACGCATGGCCCAGTTGGTTCACCGGGACCAGTGCGGGTTTATTCCGGGCCGCAACACCGCAATGAATCTACGGCGGTTAAACCACATCCTGCACGAGGTGCGCGGCAGATAGGATCCCCAGGTCCTGGTGTCGATCGATTTAGCCAAAGCATTTGATACTGTCAGTTGGGGGTACCTACTAGAGGTGCTTCGACGGGTAGGATTGGGGCCCGTGTTTTGCAAGTGGATCCAGATACTGTATCAGGCGCCTCGAGCCAGAGTTAAACTTGGGGCCGCGCGCTCTGAAAATTGGCCACTTCTTTTTGCCCTGGCGATTGAGCCATTAGCGGTTGCGGTCCGTTCAACGATGTCCCAATGGGGGATCAAAGTGGGGGACACTGTGCACACGGTTTCCTTGTATGCGGACGATGCTCTGTTTTATTTAACTTCCCGCAGGAATCGATGCCGGAATTGCTACAGCTGCTGGACCGTTTTGGGACGGCCTCGGGCCTGCGAATCAATGCAGGGAAATCCCTGATGTTTCCGCTAGCGGGATATGATCTGGACATGCGTGGGGACTGGCCAAACCTAGGACTGCGGTGGGAACTGGAGGCCTTCCGCTATTTGGGGATCCAGGTAGCCCCGTCCGACGAGCAGCTACTGGCCCGTAATGCGGATCGAGTGATTGGATCCCTGCAACAGTCTGTGGAACACACTGCCTCTTTCACTAATGGGACGCCTAGCAGTGGCTAAAATGGTGATGCTGCAGAGAATGCTTTATATCTTGCAAAACTCTCTGTGTCCGCTCCCTCCGCGGATATTTCGCACCCTTAACACGCTCCTCACGTCCTTACTCTGGGCAGGCAGGCGAAGCAGAGTCGCCCTGCACACGGTTGTTCGGAGCTGGGAGGAAGGGGGGCTGGAGGCGCTGAGATTCGATCTGTATTACTATGCGGCCCAATTACTGCCAGCCGCCAGGTGGTTCGCGGACTCGGACGACTGGGAATTACAACTTGTTGCGGGCAGAGCGGATGAGAGGACGTTACAGATGGCACTGATGCACGGAAGGGGAGCGGATGGGGCATTACCATACATAGTGCGGCACACTGCGGCAATCTGGCAGCGCTTCGTGGAAAAAATCTTACAGAGGGCCCCCTTTCACAGGGAGCTGCCGGTGTGGATACTGGCCCCAGTGGTGGCCATGGAAGAACATATGCCCTTCCGAGAGTGGAGAGCAGGTGGTTGTGAGTTATTGGCTGACCTTTACCCGGATGACACGTTCTTGTCCATCGAGCGTGCTACGGAGACCTTCGGACTCAGTGGAGGCCAATACTTACATTATGGAGGTCTGCAAGAAATGGCGCAGGACACCTGGCCACAATTCCCTGAGGCACCCCCGACGTCCCACACCCTCAATATTATCCTCTCTTGTGGCAGGGGTAGGAGGCTGATCACCTTATTGTATTCAGCCTTGCGGCAGGACTCCAACCCGCCGGTCCCTCCAGCCTGGGCGGCCTGGGAGGCAGACCTGGGGTTTGTCTTGGAACCGGAGCAGTGCAGACGCACAGGCACTCTTACCCGAAAGGTGTCGTGTAATGCTAGGTTTAAATTGATTCATTTTAACTTTATGCATCGCACGTATGTGACCCCGGTTACCCTGCGACGCATTTCCCTGGACAAACGGGACGTTTGTCCTAGATGTGGGGCGGCGGGAGCGGCCTTTCTCCATCTGGCTTGGGACTGCCCGTTAGTTAAAGCCGTCTGGCAGTCAGTAGTGGAGCACATTCGTACAGTCACCGATCTCCGGATAGAACTGACTCCCCTTCATTGTTTGTTAGCCTTGGTCCCCAAACCCAAGAAGTGTAATCTGTCATACAAAATGTTGCAATTGCTTTTGGTATTGGCGAGGAGAAGGGTAGCGATTACATGGATGGGACAAAGGGCCCCGGAGGTGTCGCAGTGGCTCAGAGATGTGGGGGAATGGTCCCTAGCTGAAGAAACATTCATGCAGCGCGCGCGTAGGGATGAGAAGCTACAAGAAGACCTGCTTGCATGGAGAGTGATGAGTGTGGCGGGGGCGTCCGCTGAGGATTCGAAGGGCACGAGTGCGGAGTTGTTTACCCCTGAGGATTCGGGGTCCGGGAGTGTGGGTGGAGGGGAGGGGATGAGGGCATTGATTTGGAGTAGGGCCTGGCAGGCCACGCACGTATGTATTCCGTCATGGCGATGTTGTGATTTGATCCCTGGTGTGTGTTTTTCTTTTTCATTCTTGTCAATCATTGCTGCCTTATCTGTCCCTGAGAGTGCCATAATGAGGTGAACGAGCTGTATACACGTTTCTTTTATTAAAGGATGCCAAAAGTTGGGGGGGTATTCTATTGGGGAGTTGGGGGGTAACCTAAACAAAAAAGCAGATCAGAATATCCTGCAGTACAGATGCATTGCTATGTTCTCATTCAGTGTCTGGCGCGTTACCAACTACCGCCGCCCGGCCTCCGGGATGTGGGCTGATGGGCCGTGTGAAACTTGCTTAAGGATCTGAAGAGTATATTTATTGCCAATGGGACTGTTGGTACAACTGTTTGTAAGCTCTATGAATCTGCGACAAAAATAAAGTTAAAAAAAAAGAATTACTGTCCAACACCTTCCCTAGTGTCCACGGGGACTGGAGTTGGAATAGTAAATTAAACTTTTCACTATCCAGCGCCCCAAAGCGCTATGCGTTGTAAAGGTTTGCGATGTAAAAACCGTGTTGTAAAGGCATGCGTGGTAAAAGCATGCGTTGTAACGTCCTACATCCCTGCATAGGGGTTTCAGCTGTGGCCTTCTGCCAGAGCCATGGTGTAAGAAAGGGCGGAGAAAGGGAACGGCTGGAGCCGATGTGGGTGGCTCTCTGCAGCGAACAACGCTTGATGAAATTGCCCCCTTAACAGGAATGAAATTAGAATCATAATAAAAGCGACATTGTATCATAACAGTCATATGCTGGGTCTTTATCTTCAGGAAATTGACCCCTAATTGGTGTCAAAATGTTTGAATCAAAATAGTCCAGCAATGCCTGGTTGCTTTACATTCAAAGAACCTAGTACATTTCCCATGATCTTCCCAGTTGCTGCCACATCGGTGGGATGACCTATACTACCACGGAAATAGGGCCTGTGACTGTCTTGGTCTTGCACAAAACAATTGGATTTTTAAGGTATTTAGGCAGTCGTCTCAGAAGCAGCAAAAGAGAAAACTAGATTGTTTTTCCACTGGAGCCTATTGAGAATACTTGATCTTCTATCCTGCATGCTGTAAGGGTGGTTTATTTTGCATACCACCTGGCATATTCAAGTTTCCCCAATGAGTTCTTCCAGGTCTTACCAGGTTTCTGTTTGTGGTGATAAGAACTGGGAGGAGGAATTATTTTTTCTTCTGAGCACTGTTGAGAATTTGACGCATGTGTTCCCTATGAGTTGATTTCTTCCCCTTTGGGTCTAATTAAGGCTTTTGATGACTTAAATTGCATTCTGGAATAGCGTTTGTATTCTACTAATAGAAAACCCCCCTAGAGACTTTTGTTTTAATTACTATTTTTATCTGCAAATCTGTGCATTATGTTTTGTAAGGCCAAGGTTGTCCTCTGGACCCCAGTTAAATGTCTGCCCTTGATCTTCCAAGACTTTTAAATTAACCATGAAATATCTCATTGTAATACATGAATAAAAGAAGCAGTTCTTGCAGAAGTTGGAAATTCATTCATGAAAGTTTATGCGGTTTGAAGTGAACTTCTGACTTTCTGAGAATTCATAAAGAATCTGGAGTGTGCTGTACCCCTCGAAAATTTGCATGACAGTTGTGCGCCCAAACATTGGGTGGATCGGGGATTGTGTTCACCTCAAAGTCTATCCAGCAAGGTCTCCCCAGAGCCAAGATTCAGAACAGCATTTCAAATTACTCTCAGTAAGAAGAGACCCACTCAAAAAGAGAGTTAGACATAAAATTTAGACAAGCATTTGCAATGCAATAGGTCTTGCATTAGGAAAGCTTGAGCTATTGGTATTGTAAATGACCAATTTTATATTTATGTGTTGGCTTTGAAAATAGCGAAATTAATAGCTTTTTCATTTACAATGCCAATAGTTTTAACTTTCGCAAATGTGACACCTATAGCATTTGTAACGCAATATGTGTTGTATTTACATGACTTAGATGTATTGATATTACAAATAACAATGGCTTGTAATGTTTTTTACTAATTAATACTTTAAAAAAAGTTCTTGTAATTTATAATGGCAATAGCTTAAACTTTTGTAAATAACTTTTGTGAAGATTATGTTCATTGTATTTTATTATGACGAAAATACAAGAACAGAAGTGAAATATTAACATCTTTTTGTGACATTTGTAATAAACATTGAGAGAACATATTTGAAGCAGTTGTTGAATGGTTGCACAGATTGATGCTGTGGTGGCGCTGAGTGATGTGGTGGCGACGAGTGATGCGGTGGCGTTTAGTGATGCTGTGGTAGCGCATAGTGATATTGTGGTGCCCCTGAGTGATGTTTGGTGCCCCTGAGTGATGTTTGGTGCCCCTGAGTGATGTTGTGGTGCCCCTGAGTGATGTTGTGGTGCCCCTGAGTGATGTTGTGGTGCCCCTGAGTGAAGCTGTGGTGCCCCTGAGTGATGCTGTGGTGCCCCTGAGTGATGCTGTAGTGCCCCTGAGTGATGTTGTGGTGCCCCTGAGTGATGCTGTGGTGGTGCTGAGTGATGCTGTGGTGATGCAATAGATAGATGAGTGAGTGCGATAGATAGATGAGTGAGTGCGATAGATAGATGAGTGAGTGCGATAGATAGATGAGTGAGTGCGATAGATCGATAGAAGGCGATACATAGAGTGAGGGCGATACATAGAGTGAGGGCGATACATAGAGTGAGGGCGATACATAGAGTGAGGACGATACATAGAGTGAGGGCGATACATAGAGTGAGGGCGATACATAGAGTGAGGGCGATACATAGAGTGATGGCGATACATAGAGTGGGGGCGATACATAGAGTGGGGGCGATACATAGAGTGGGGGCGATACATAGAGTGGGGGCGATACATAGAGTGGGGGCGATACATAGAGTGGGGGCGATACATAGAGTGGGGGCGATACATAGAGTGAGGGCGATACATAGAGTGAGGGCGATACATAGAGTGAGGGCGATACATAGAGTGAGGGCGATACATAGAGTGAGGGCGATACATAGAGTAAGGGCGATACATTGAGTGAGGGCGATACATAGAGTGAGGGCGATAGATACGAGTGAGGGCGATAGATACGAGTGAGGGCGATAGATACGAGTGAGGGCGATAGATACGAGTGAGGGCGATAGATACGAGTGAGGGCGATAGATACGAGTGAGGGCGATAGATACGAGTGAGGGCGATAGATACGAGTGAGGGCGATAGATACGAGTGAGGGCGATAGATACGAGTGAGGGCGATAGATACGAGTGAGGGCGATAGATAGATAGAGTGAGGGCGATAGATAGATAGAGTGAGGGCGACAGATTGAGGGCGACAGATTGAGGGCGACAGAGTGAGGGCGACAGAGTGAGGGCGACAGAGTGAGGGCGACAGAGTGAGGGCGACAGAGTGAGGGCGACAGAGTGAGGGCGACAGAGTGAGGGCGACAGAGTGAGGGCGACAGAGTGAGGGCGACAGAGTGAGGGCGACAGAGTGAGGGCGACAGAGTGAGGGCGACAGATAGATAGATAGAGTGAGGGCGATAGATAGATAGATAGAGTGAGGGCGATAGATAGATAGATAGAGTGAGGGCGATAGATAGATAGAGTGAGGGCGATAGATAGATAGATAGAGTGAGGGCGATAGATAGATAGAGTGAGGGCGATAGATAGATAGATAGAGTGAGGGCGATAGATAGATAGATAGAGTGAGGGCGATAGATAGATAGAGTGAGGGCAATAGATAGATAGATAGAGTGAGGGCGATAGATAGATAGATAGAGTGAGGGCGATAGATAGATAGATAGAGTGAGGGCAATAGATAGATAGATAGAGTGAGGGCGACAGAGTGAGGGCGACAGAGTGAGGGCGACAGATAGAGTGAGGGCGATAGATAGATAGATAGAGTGAGGGCGATAGATAGATAGATAGAGTGAGGGCGATAGATAGATAGATAGAGTGAGGGCAATAGATAGATAGATAGATAGAGTGAGGGCAATAGATAGATAGATAGATAGAGTGAGGGCGACAGAGTGAGGGCGACAGAGTGAGGGCGACAGATAGATAGATAGAGTGAGGGCGATAGATAGATAGATAGAGTGAGGGCGATAGATAGATAGATAGAGTGAGGGCGATAGATAGATAGATAGAGTGAGGGCGATAGATAGATAGATAGAGTGAGGGCGATAGATAGATAGATAGAGTGAGGGCGATAGATAGAGTGAGGGCGATAGATAGATAGATAGATAGAGTGAGGGCGATAGATAGATAGATAGATAGATAGAGTGAGGGCGATAGATAGAGTGAGGGCGATAGATAGATAGATAGATAGAGTGAGGGCGATAGATAGATAGATAGAGTGAGGGCGATAGATAGATAGATAGAGTGAGGGCGATAGACAGAGTGCTATTGTGTGGAGTGTGTGTTGCATTCAGTAGAGTGTAATTATGTGGTGTGTAATTATGTGGCACTGAGTGGTATTTGGAGTGTATGTTGCATTGAGTGCAGTGTAATTATGTGGCACTGAGTGGTATTTGGAGTGTATGTTGCATTGAGTGCAGTGTAATTATGTGGCACTGAGTGTTATTTAGAGTGTATGTTGCATTGAGTGCTGTGTAATTGTGGTGTGTTCTTATGTGGCACTGAGTGGGATTTGGAGTGTATGTTGCATTGAGTGCTGTGTAATTGTGGTGTGTTCTTATGTGGCACTGAGTGGGATTTGGAGTGTATGTTGCATTGAGTGCTGTGTAATTGTGGTGTGTTCTTATGTGGCACTGAGTGGGATTTGGAGTGTATGTTGCATTGAGTGCTGTGTAATTATGTGGCGTGTAATTATGTGGCACTGAGTGGGATTTGGAGTGTAGGTTGCATTGCATGGCGAGTGACTGGTCAATAATGGGGTAGGTGAGCCACTAACATAACACGTAAATTGCGAGGTGAAAAGAGGAGCGCTGAGTGAGGGGCGAACGGGGACCGGGTGAGGGGTTAGTACAAAGAGGGTGATCCACTAACAGAAGTACAGTAAGGGGTGAAGAGATCGACTAATTAAGGGGTTAGGACAATGACGTTGAGTCACAAACAGAAAAAAAATAATGCTGGAAGGAAATGACAGGACACAGAAAAATTCAGCTATGTGGGCAAATCTGCGACGTCTTGTCCCGTTGTCTAACGCCCTCGGGCCAAGTTCGAGAGACAGAGAAAATGTAAAAAGTTGGACCGTATCTGCTGTACTAGAATGAAAATGCATATTTAAGAAACACCCTCTATATCCATAAATGTAGGCTGTAGCTGAAACCATTTAATAAAAATATCCCCCAACAGTTGAACCCATTTAATGAAAATATCCCCCACTCCCACTTTACGTAGAAGGCAAATGTTATTTAGCAAAACAAAAAAAAATCACACATAGGTGGGTGAAAAATGGGCAAGAGAGCAACATAGTATGTATGGGTGTGAAGGGGGAATCAGCGCATAGGGAGAGAGCAAAAAGCATGCACTCCCATGGAGGGCTAAAAGAAAAAAAAGTGTGGCGTGGGAGCGGCTTCCTTTGATGTCTTATGGGGGGGGGGAGCGGCTTCCTTTGAAGTCCGATGCGGAGGCAGATGGTGTTTGCTGTGCACGTGCTTCGCTCATGATCCAGCGCTCTAATTGAAAAACTGTCTCATAAACGCTACCTAACACCTCAATACTCACCATTAATCATGAAACACAAATAAAGGCCCATAATACCAATGAGACAATTTTGAGCAACTGAATCAGGTGGTATGATTAATTAAACTACTCACATATTATTTACAATATTATATACAACTGCAGTTTATCTTTCTTTACCATGGTTTTAAACATTTATTATTTATTAATCAGACCACTAAGGCGATTGGATCAACTGATGGAAACTAGACCATGAATAAACAAGACCAGCTTGTCACTTCAAATCTAATTTATTAACTTTATTTTTCATAAAGAAAAAGCATTTACGTTTTAAAATCTTTATTTTATAAGCAATTAAGAAAGCAGCATTTATATAAGGAAATAAATTAATACTGACATTTTCAAAGCAAGCTCAGAAAAACAAAGTATTAGCACAATAACAGTTTCCATTCCCTAAATCTATTTCCCTGACTATTTCTCACTTCACCTAAAACGGAAAAATCATTTAAAGTCTGCTGTCCTTACATGCACCAAAGTTCCAACAGCATGTCACGTCATTCAGGAATCGGAAAGTAAGAGTTTTTTCCCTGCTCATTGTGTCAGGTTTTATACCTTTTTCTCTAGCTAAACTTTCTACTTTTTACATTCTTTTAAGCAAATCCGAGCTTTTCATTGGCTGTCCTGTGTCAGTCCATGATAAAATGTATTAGGTCATCTTCGATCCTTGACCAAGTCCAGTCTTCAAATAAGCCCTATTGTCTTTCATTTCCACATCTTTCAGCTTCCTCAAGAAAGTTACTTTTTCCTCGAGTTTCGAACATTTACTTCCTAGCCTTGGCAGACACTTTAAGTTCCTGTCCTTGAGCCTTTTTTCCATGAGCACGTTCAAACACGACCAAAGAACTGCTTTTTCAATTAACGATGACCGTGTAGTAAAAATCTTCACAGCTACGCATGTGCAAAGACTTCACTCTGGACAAGGTTTTGCGTCTGCAGCTCTGTCAGCCATATTTTCTGAACCACCTTTAGGTCTCACTTTGGAAACTATTATTAAACAAACACAAGACATCAATTAATTAAAGAATTGAGACCCATTCTGTTACCCGCCCCCTTTAGTAATTAATCCTGTTAATTATGTTACCTAGCAATAAGCACAATCAAGCAGTATTATAATTACTTTTCCTTTTTGAACAGCACAAACTCCATAAGCTCTTCATCACAGAAAAAACATAACATAAGCACACAAAATAAGCACATGCCATTAATTTAACTGCCGCATTTAATACTGACAAAGACAATAGACAAGATTAGTTTATTATTTTTTCCTTTGCGTATGCAACATAAAGCACATTAGTTTATCCTGCGTGTATTGATGAATGTATTCTTAAACTAAGTTGATTAGTAATTTCACCACAAGCTTATTAATTTAATTATTGTTATGGGAAATTAACTTCACAAGTTTGAACAAAATCTTGTTCTTCACCTTGCTCCATCACTCACATGAACTGTACGCTATCCGCAGCTAGCAGCTAGGTAGACTTTTCGGACTGCATGATATAATCTCGACAAAAACAAGCATTGCTTTAGTAGGTCGAGACCTAAAACACTGTGCAGGCTTATTTTAGCCTTATAGCCCGCCGTAGAGGGCTGTACCGGCTATTAAAGGCCCTCTCCAGCGTTAAAGGCCCAAGCCGAAGGCGAGGGCCTTTAACAAGGGAGAGGGACTTTAATAGCCGGTTAGCCCAGGTACGAAGGGCTATAAGAACATTCTGCCACTAGAGGGCAGAATGTTCTTACCAAAAAAAACAAAGCGTTATGGAAGCATGAGGGGATTGGAATCCCCTCAGGCTCCCTGAAGCCTTTGTTCACAACCAGAGCTGTGAACAAAGAAACATTGGAATGTTGAAGCTCCAGGCTTTTACCAGCCATTATAAGCCCGGAGCACTCCATTGTTTTCAATGGAGCTCCCAACATTCCAATGTTCTAATAAAAGTTAAAGTGCAATACAGAAATTTGAAACATGCAAATGTAGTAGCAATCTCATTAAAATACATTGATATCATTTGCCACGAAGGCGCTCAGTAATATAAATAGTACAAAATAATAGGCAAAAAGTAAATCTAGACAAATTCTCAAATGCGTGGCAAAATCTGTTGGAAATCGGTCAGCATCCCTAATAGAGACCAAAATCAACTGTTCACCCCCCCATATGCCAGGGTTTATATACAGTGTTCTTGCATAGCCCATGACAAAAAACTTAAAAGTCAGCATGGTGCAACCAGTATTCCAGCAAATCTAATTCATTATTCTCAGGAGTAGCATAAACTTACAATTATAGCATAAGCCATAAATGAATATAGATTACTTTTTCTGACCTAATGTCGTCTGGGTGTGTTAGAATACTGGCTACAAAATCAGAAGAAAGCCATTGTGAATGACTCACCCTACCAAAAAAAATCACTTTTGTTAACCTATAGGCGGGCGAGTGCGTGGTGCGAGTGCTTACAAAATAACGTGGATGTCTGTTTTTTTTAAGTAAAACAAAAAACACTTTAGGTACAGTGCATCGGCGAAGCAGTTCAGAATGATGGTGACAATAAAATTAACTTAGTTAACCCCTTCTCTGCGGGGTGTTTTCCCCCTGCTGTGCGGGGGGAGGGGGCCGCGCACGGCGCCGCTGTTCTTGTGACGAGCTCAGCTCGTCATGAGGCACAGTGGAGCTGCACTCATGACGAGCTGAGCTCGTCACAGCCACACCCGTTTTTGAACGTTTAGCACAGCAGGGTAATTATCCAGCGTGCGAACGTTCCAATGTTCGTGACGAGCTCAGCTCGTCATGAGTGCAGCTCAACCGTGCCTCATGATGAGCTCAGCTCGTCATGAGCACTCAATGGGTTAAAAGCAAGGTTGATAATGAAATTAAAAATGTAAAGCATTTATGTGTGCATATCGGATCAAAAGAGTGCGATTAGGTAATCCGCACTCATCCAATATTCGAAGATAGGGAAGCACTGATGGAGACAGGCAGTGTTTAGTAGAGTCAAGTCAGTAAAATTGCAGAGGCATGACATCGACCATAGAAACTTGTCCTGGATGCTGCCAAAGGATGGAGCTGTGAAAGAAGGTGAGATGTCTCACTACTCTACATGCAGTGAATACAGTCATTCCAAAAGGGTTGTGAGTGCCAGATGCACTTCAATGTGACTCATGCGAAAAGTGATTGGAGCATAAAAGATGTAACAAGTTAGAGATTCTTACACAGCCCCATACCTCCTTCTAGGATGTCATGCCTCTTCCGCTCTGCATACTTGACATTGCTACACACTACACCTCTGTCAGCGATTTCTTTTCTTTGTATATTGGATGAGTGTGGGTTACCTCATCTCAGTCTATGTCAATACTCCAAGTATATGTTATGTATTGGCAACAAAGCGGTACAAAAGGGGGTGGTGATGGACTGAGCATCTGAACCAATCAAACACTCACACCCACACCCAGACAGCAGATCTGGGTTTAATCCATCACCGTTCTTTAGCCCATTCTGCCACCCCAGTTCAGACATGGCCATATGCAAATCAGTCTGACCCTGTGCCTCATGGGAACAGTCCAGCCCGAACTGCCAAGCCATGCCTTCCCTGGACCGGAAATAAGCTTCCTAGGACCGGTTTCTGGCATTACAGCCGTCTTAAGCCAGGCTTGCTTGAATCCAGTGGCATGAGGCACAGGGTCAGACTGATTTGCATATGGCCATGTCTGAACTGGGGTGGCAGAGTGGGCTAAAGAACGGTGATGGATTAAACCCAGATCTGTTGACTGGGTGTGAGTGTTTGATTGGTTCAGATGCTCCGTCCATCTCCACCCCCTTTTGTACCGCTTTGTTCGCCATAAGTTGGCAGGGTATGCTCAGACAGGAGTCCCTTGCTCACTTTGCCACTGCATTCAAGCAAGCCTGGCTGAAGACGGCTGTAATGTCAGAAACCGGTCCTAGGAAGCTTGTTTCCGGTACAGGGAAGGCAAGGTAAGGCTTGGCAGGTCGGGCTGGACTGTTCCCATGAGGCACAGGGTCAGACTGATTTGCATATGGCCATGTCTGAACTGGGGTGGCAGAGTGGGCTAAAGAACGGTGATGGATTAAACCCAAAACTGTTGACTAGGTGCGAGTGTTTGATTGGTTCAGATGCTCCGTCTATCACCACCCCCTTTTGTACCCATGTATTGGGATCAGCAGGTCTGCCCATATGTAAAACAGTAGCTAAAACCTAAAAATGGAGTGGTGCACAAAGGAACAAGGAAAGAGCTGAATTCCAGCATAAGTTACTTTTATGCAGAGTGGATGTGGGCTCAGATGAGGAAGCATTCGAGGCAACGGTCCTCTTTTTTGAAGATGTATATAGCGCAAACTCGACGCAAAGGTATTGGAGCGCTTTACATGAGTACCAGTTAAGTTATCATTCATTAAGTGATTTGCCCAGAATCGCAGAATGTGGAGTCGACCCCCAGGCTCGAACCTCGGTTTTCCAGCTCCAAAGTCGGAAGCTCTAGCCATGAGACCACATCCTCTCCCCTTTGTATTTGGTCCGGATCAGTGAAAAATTGGGTACCTGCTTTAAGGAAAATAGGAAGCTTTTTAAATTATTTTTTTGTTGCCGTTTTGTTTTCTAAAAAGGCTTTTCTTGAACAACATGCGCTTCGTTCACTGGGTTCAGTTTGTCATGCGTCTTGTGGTTGCGGCGTGAGGGTGCAGGCGCACTCTCCCTGGAGGGCTGTGGCTTCTGTTGGTAGACACAGGCCCCACTGTAGCTCTTGAGACTCCTGCCAAGCCAGCAGGGCTGGCATCTCCGAGGGAAGGAGTCATCCGAGTGTGTCATGCCCGCATTCCTTGGTCAAATGAAAAGCTGGCATTTGGTTTGTGGTTTTCCTCTTCCCTTGCACCTCAGCAATAACAACATGGATATTAGGAACACGAGATGTTTTGCTGAATTTGGATGTGAGCAATCCCAGTTAGAGGCTGGCAGTGCCCTGGCACAGTGTGATCTGCTGCTCCTTGTTATGTGGTAGGTCGACTGTGTACCGATACAGGGTGGCCATCTGGAGGCTTTTATGTATGTCATGCTAACAACTTGTTGCTGGACTGCAGATGCACACGAGTATGAATGAATGAATTAACTGTGCTTCTGTAGCACAACAGTGTCCTGTTTAGGTATCCCAGTGCTAACAGAGTATAGAAAACAGTTGTGTCGAAGCCCGAGAATTAGGAAAAAAACTGCAGTTTTTAAGGGCCCTATGGAAATGTAAACTTTTGATTTAAATTGAGAAATTTACAATAGGTAGTTCTTGATATGAAATTCAACAATTCTCCAAAAGGCCCAATTTCTTTCTGAAAAACATGATTTTGGTCTGGGTGGCCCCGACCATGTTTCTGAAGTTTAGTGGTGTGGTGGTCCTACTTCATGGCATCAGTCATGGATGAAGATGGGGAGCTCTTGTGAGTAGGTTTTGGAGTTTCATGCCAAAATAAATGCCGCCATTTTTAGTGTAAGAGTTGCAGGATGCGTTGGTACTTTGGCAAGATGAGACCTAATGCTCTGCATACCTAACTTGATCGTTTTCCATTTTTGGCAGACAGACGAGTTCCATTGCTGAAGGAGAAAAGACAACTCGCTGGTAGATGGACCCCCGAGTGTGAACATCTCTGGGTGCTGCAACGGTAAGGCGTTCCGAGGAGATAAGTTTCAATGAAAGTCCAGCTATGTAGCAGGTTGAGGACTTTTAATGTTGTATATGATATACGTTTTTAAGTGAATTATACAATCCGAGTTCTGATGGAAGCTTAATTTAATGCTAATGTCACTTAACTTTAAAACAACAAGGAAACGTATGTATGGGGTATATGTTTGTGGCTATTTAATAGTTACAATTTAAGCCTCAATTGCAACCCTCACCTGCCCCCTCTCCACCCTCCCCTGCAGTGTTGTTTCCTAAAGTCACTTTGGTCTGCTTTGTGCCTGTGAAAATATCTACTCCATAGCCAAGAAATCAATGATCTCTAACCAGAATGTATTTTCTAAGGCTGTGTTTGGATCGGGAAGGGATGTTTTGGGGATTATGTCTGACATAATGAAAACAAGCATTTGCAATGCAATCGGTCTTGCCTTTGGGACCTTATATGTATTTAGCTATGCAGCACATTAGCGTGGGTGCTGAAACAGCTACTGTTCTTTAATATGGAGGTAAAGTAAGCACCAAACTGCGTGACACGCCAGGTATGGGAACACATGGAGAGAAATATTGTTTCAGAGGGAAATGGTATAGTCCAAAGCTCTGTTTTTATTATAAAATCAGGGCCTTCGGTGGTCATATCACTGAAAATACAAGATTTGAAAAAAATATTGTCTACAGGGGCTCGTGGAAGACCATTTCTATGGACTGGAATCTAGAGAATGCTAAAGTGATTCTGGTATTTTACTGACCTGCTGGTCGTTTTCTATCAAGAAAGTTAAATAGAAGCAGTTGCCAGAAAAACAAAAAAAGAAAGTCCCTCAGCAGAAAGCAATTCTGGTATTTTACTGACCTCTACTAGTCGCTTTCTATCAACACAGTTAAATAGAGGCAGTTGAACAGAAAAAAAGTCCCTAAGCAGAAGCAGACCAGTCCTAGGGCTGATCTCCAGAGCTCACAAAGTACATACACATATAAGTATAAGATAAGTATATATTAAAGTATATCCCCGAGGTCTCGAATGCTCGACCTAAAAATGTAAATTAGAGTTGTAGGCAAGGAGTTTATTTTTAATGTGTGTTGTTTAGTTTACATCCACCCTTTTGTAATGACTGCGATTTAACCTATGTGAGTTCGGAGGTTTTGCAAGTGAGAGTGATTTAATATTTTGATATCTTTAATAGCTGGTAGTTTGTGCACGTCACTAATAATTGTATACTGAAAATGCTGCAGCCTCGAATTGGTCATGCAGATTTTCTTAAAGATAGTGTACTGCAGGTCGGATGGTTTTGTGTTGTCATTTCCTCTGAAGTCCTCAAGGTGAGTGTGAGAGCGTAGTATGCCTTCCACTGCCATTACACATACCTGTCGACTGACCCTCATTTGGTAGGTGCCATACTCTTTTCTTTGCTTACCCTCCTGCCAAACAGTATGCCTCCAAATACTTCAATGATGTCAATTATGCATCTCTCTCCCAAAAATGTTCTTTCTCCATTGACCATAATGGAAAGCCCTAGTTAAATGAATACATTCACCCTTATTTTAGTCAACAAGTTGACAGGTATGCCTATGATTTTGTGAAATAACTTCACAGACTATGCAAGAAACCTGTCGAAAGATCCAGCCTGCTTCTGAAGAATATTCATGTTTGTGCCCACTTGTCAGCTTGGTGTATTGGTTGAGGACAGGGCTGACATTTTGACCTGAGCAAGTGAGACGTGATGAAGTCCATGATTGCATGGTATGATCATAGCAATGCTGGCTGGCCAGGGCCCGCAGGCGGTGTGTCGCAAGTCACATGATGCAGATCCCATTACATTGTATGTACAGTGGTTAGAGATTACCTCCCCCGCTAGACGACACAGTTGAGTACTTATGAGATGGCCCCCAGTCAGGCCCACCCCCTTAAATGACTCCCCTGCACTTCCATCAGTTTGTCTGATAGTGGTGTGGTATAGATCTCGAATACCTGGTCTGCTTAGGCCCCCATTGACTACCACCCTCGGGCTGGGATAGAATATTGTGAGGTTCTGACCTGGAAGATGGGATCAGCTTCCGTGAGTAGTGAGAAGTGTTTGGGCCCGGTGTCAGCTAGAGGTTGCCTCCCCTGCTCGACGACATGGCTGGGTGCTTCTGAAATGGGTCCTGTTGGAGTACCATGCCCTTGGATGATAGGCGTGAACTTCCATCAGATCGCCTGATATTTGTGCACTGTGGAGATTGCTTGTGCTCCTATGGCTCCGGGTTCGGATAAGAAGTCATGAGATGCTATCCCGGAGGATGGACCTGGCCTCTGTAAGTTGTGGGGTGTTGGGGACTGGTGTCTGCTGACTGCCACATTGACCTTGTGGTGCTTCAGGTGCTGTTTCTGCCCTCCTCTCTCCACTCACCTTTAGCATTAATGGTTGGCCTCATATCCCCCCAGACTGATCCCTAGTGATTATCAAGTGGGATAACTCTAGGTGCCTCTGTTGGCGCCCGTTGCCACTGCTAGACTTATAAATACTGTGCCCCACCCATATGCTTCACTATAAACAAACAAGATTGTAAACCGGCGAAGCTGGTATTTGACTTAAGCAAAAAAAACATTTGATGGACGGAATGCTGGACAATGCAAACATTCACCCCCAGTCACAAGGATCTGGGTTAAATCCATCATTCTTTTTCCCACAGCACCACCCCAGTTTGGACCCAGCCATATGCAAATAAGTCTTGACCCTGTTCCTTGTGGGAACAGTCCAGCCCGAACTGCCAAGCCAGGTCCTCCCTGGACCGGAAACAAGCATCCTGGGACAGGTTTCAGGGCATCACCCTTCAACAGCCAGGCTAAATTGAATCTAGTGGTGCTGTGAGCACGGGACCCACGCCTGGGCATACAATTCCCACTTAGGGCGACATATGCAAAAGAAACAATTGATGGACGGAATGCTGTACAATGCAAACATTCACCCCCAGTCACAAGGATCTGGGTTAAATCCATTATTCTTTTGCTCACCACCCCACCCCACCCCAGTTGATACCCCAAAACCTGTCCAAGGGGGCTTTTTTCCAGTGGAGGACCTGGCCTGGCAGTTTGTGCTGGACTATTCCTATTGGGTGCAGGGTCAAGACTGATTTGCATATGGCTGGAATGGTATGGTGAGCAAAGAAACAATGGATTTATGCCCATATCTCTGTACTGGGGTGAATGTATGACATTGTTCTGCATTCTGTTCATCAATTGTTCTTTTGGCATCTGACACACAGTAGATCTACTACATAAGATGCCCCACTCGAGCATATGTCATCCCAGTTTCTTGCCGGGGTGGGGGAGAGTGGGCGGGGGGGCGGGAAGGTGACAAGCTGGATCTCCTTTTACTCCTGATTGACATGAAGCGCAGCTTGGACGAAATCAATTCCAGAATATACATGGATCACATGAAAGAATGAGTTGGTAGCAACTATAATCGCATTGGACACCTAGAACAATGGTTTGCAGACAAGGAAGACTGCACAAAAGAACACAGTGAGAAACTGATACGAATGGAAAAAGTGCTGCATATCATAAAGTCTTAGATTGAAGACCTGGAAGCCAAATCATGCCGCGGTAACCTGCAAATCATGGGAGTTGCAGAGTTCACCAACATGATGAATTTGCAAAGCTAATATTAAAAACCGTATTTGCTGAGGCCGAATTCACCACAATGATTTCAGTTGAGAAGGCACATCGATCCCTGGGTCCACACTCTCCCCCTGGTGCCCTGGCCCACCCTATCATTTTGCGCATGCTCAGTTTTAAAGATCACAATTTGGTGGACTGATAAAACTCATACACAATATTAATTGGACATATCTTCTTTTTTGACGTTGTTTTTCCTTCACTTTGTGTTTCATTTTTCACCATTGACCTTGATTTTCACAAGCACTATGGGTTCACTTTGCACTCTTCTAAGCACTTTTATGATGCATACTTGATGCTGTCTTTTGTACATTGAGTTTGAATCAATACAAATTGAAATATAATTGTGTGGTACGAATTTTCTTGGTGTAATTGTGACCACTAATGTAGTACAGATGTAATTTTCTAAAATAACCCCTATGGGATATTGTTGTCTGATTCAAAATGTACCCTGTTCCCACATGGGTATATGGGTTACTCCTGTAAAATTTACTACTGTAAATTTTACTACCATACGCCTTGCCATGGAGCACAGAGATCTCAATTACAGTGGCAACTCAATCTCCCTGACTTCGCCATCTCAGTTCAAGTAGTGCACAGAAAATGTTTCGTGAAATGCTGTGTGCAGTATGCCCTCCTATACCCTGCCAAAGTATGCATTATGATGCATTGTAGATCACACATTTTTTTGGATCCCCACCAGGCCAACAAAGTAATCTCTGGTAACCGAAAGAGATGCTCAGCCTGTAATTGGGGACAACTGGGGGTGGAGAGTTCCTGGCCACCATTGGAGCACTGACGTTAGTTAATAGTTAAAATCCGGATTATCATGTTTGTTGTATTAGCTGATGAGGGATACTTTGTGGTTTAATGATAACGGACCTTCTTCAGTTTTTGCTCACCATTTCCTTTATCTCCACATTATGTATGAAGCGCCTGGTTTTCTGCTGTAGGGCCTACACTAAATAATGTTATGTTACAGTACGGGCACTTGTCAAATATGCTTGGCAAGGGTAAACCAATGCAGTCTATAACTAAGTTCAATCCCCTCAAACTCCCTGCCCCCAAGGGCATGCCTGCCTACTACCTGACGGCTTTCCCCATCTCACCCAGGTCCCAGAGCCTGTATGTGTTGTCTTACGCTGTTGTAGACTCAAGGGGGAGGGGAGATTCGACATCTGTCCCCATGTCAAATGGGCCTTGCTGCTTCCTGTGTCACTATCTAGTCTGGTGTTCCAAACATAGGGACTGGACTGTCTGTGCATGCTATATCAGCCGACTACCTGTACTCTTCTTTGAGAACCTGCACTTCACCTTCGGCCACCAACTCCCTCTTGAGTTGAGCGTTCACCTTGTTTTTTTAAATCCCCCTGCCCCTGGGGGTATGCCACTTTATTGACCCCACTGTTATGACTATTCTTGGTTGGGGTATGTTGTTCCTAGTTTGCAAATGCTGTAGGCGACCCAGTTCCATTTCATAGTAGTAATGCCCTAGGTGGGAGGGAGGAGGGTGGTATTAGTTACTTCCTTTGACAGTTCGGGGGAGACATCTCAGAGAGTGCACGTTTAACCTAGATATGCCCAGATGCTTGTTAGGCTCTGATTTGTTACTGTGCTGCCGTGCCATATTGTCACATCCTCCTGTGAGTGCAGGCCCATGCTTAGAATTGCTGGTTGATTTAAAAAAAATGTCCCAAAGTAGAAGATGCGTCCGATTAAACTGATGCCCTGGAATATTAGGGGGCTAAATAACCCTAAGATAGCAAAGCAAGTACTCTCCTACCTCCACAGACACGAGATAGACATTGGTCTATTGCAAAAAATGCACCTAACACGTTACATTTTCTGTGATACAGGCCAAATAGCTGAGTACAAACTACATGGCATCTTATACCTCCTACGCATGGCTTGTGTACTTTATAGTGCAGAATGAATTCCACTCTATCCACTGTGGTTGGATACAGGTGATGAGGGGAAATATGTTATGCTCTATGCGATGCTGGGGAACAGGACGAAGAGGATAGTCTGCATGAATGGTACAACTGTTGACAGCCCAGACTACTTCTTAGAAGTCTGACTGAGAAGTAAGTCTGGATGCAGAGTTGAATCCACTACATATAGTGGGGGAGGTGGGTACAGGGGACGAGTATGACTTTAATGTTGTGGTTGAGCCACCAGAAGACTACTTTGGCATTACTTGGTATCCCCATCCCTTAGCTGCATGGCAGCTAGCGAGGAACATGACTGATAATTGCCTAGTAAGCATATAGCACATTAGACATCGAGTGGGCTTGGATGGGACATGCTGTTCATCTAAACATGTCTCATGGTGCAGATTAGACTAGTGGCTCGTCACCAGAGACATGGATCCATGGTTTATCAGGATGGGATACCTTCCTAGAACCCTTATAAGATCGCTCACCGGTGCTATTAGAACTAAACATTCCTGGCCTTCAACATACAGCATGTGCTTGGATACTTTTCCCTGAGGCTTTGCAAACCCTTGACTCAGGAAGGACAGTAGACAAGAGATATTAGATTATTTCTCTCAGTAGTGTTAGCATGTTCTTGGGGGGCCCTCAAAGATAGTTATCTGGGGTACGTGACTAGCCAAGCAGTCCGGTATCTTTAAGGCTATTCTGAACCAGCTGTAAAGCTTGGGGGAAAACACCAAGATTTACAATGACTTTATTAAAATCTGTTGGATGAGAGAATATTCACAAACGTACGAATCAAGCTAGATGAATTCAGCAAGACAGCTCAAAGTGAATAGGCAGGCAAGAGCTGGCACCTACGGAAAGGGAAATAGACCAGTTAAAACCCTGTCCAGTTTATTAGGCGTACACGGGCCAACTTAGACTTAACTATATTCTGCTTTCAAGATGTGTCCAGGACCTTCAAAGCACCTGAGATCCTGGGAGAAATTCCTAGATTTTACTCATATTTGTATCACTCTAAATCCAATTCAACTGAAGATCAGATACCAGTCATTTTGACAGGATCGCTCTTGGCTTAGCTCGCAATGTACACTGACAGTACCTGGATGTGCCAATAACCATTGAGGAAATCCTGAAAGTAATGCAAATAATTTGCCTAGCAGGAGAACCCAAGGGGCAGATGGCCCAACGGTCCAATTTTATAAAGAATATGTTCTGTTCTTGGTTCCACTGCTCTTGACCATGTTTGAAGAGTCATATGAGTTTGGGATTCTCCCTGCCAATCTTCGGGAATTGGTAATGATCACGCAACCAAAACCTGCCAAACTACCTGACAAATGTGATTCTGATCACCCATTGTCACTCATTAATATTGACAATAAAAACTTAGCAAAACTCCTGACTAATAGAATACAAATACATTCTCTCCACACATTGTTGGCCTGACCAATCAGGATTTTTATCAGGGTTCTCCACATCACACAATAGCCAGACACTTTTCGCACTCCAGCATCAACTGGACCCTCTACTAAGTGCAGTCTTCTTAGTCACAGCCAAAGCATTTGACTTTTCAGAGTAAATGTATTTTTTCAGATTGCTATCCAGGCTTGACCTTTAGTGTCAGTTTCATGAGATGGGTGAAACGTCTGAATTGTGATCCTGTGCCCGCATGCAACAAAATAGGCTGATATCCATGTCTTTCGTCATTTGGCCCCTCCCTGCAGCTTTGTATCGCGTGAACGCGACCCAAAGGTATTGGAGTGCTTTACATGAGCGCCAGTTACGTTACACAAGGACACATTCATTTTTGTAGGTTATGGGAGATTTAAGTGATTTGCCTGAATCACAGGCTTTTGAGCTGATGCTGAGACTCTTAAACCATTATACAGGGCACCCCCACCCCAAAGCTGACCCTTGTCACTTTGCGATAGCCAGGGAACCATAAACAATCATGCTCTGTCAACATAATGCTGACCGGGGTCTTAACTTTATGTCTAGATGCCCATTGGTCTCGCTGTGCGCGAATGGCGTTACTCTTTTGGTGAGGGACCACACTGTGAATGTCTGGCCTCTTATCAGATTAGATTTGATTTCCTCTCTGATATTACCATTAACTGTGCCAAGTTGATAATATTCCTTTTAATCTCTTCGTTTTCTAAATGTGCTCTAAATTACCCACCGGAGAGACACAAAACTTCTGTGAAATATCTTGGCATATAGATAAGCAGGGACATTGAGGTAGTACTACAAGAAAACTAAGGACTGTGATGGCAAGATTGGAAGATCAAATGTCCGTCTGGATAGAATTATCTCTATTGCTTACCTGTAGAGTGGGGCTAGTAAATATGGTAATCCTGACCAAGATTCTTTATCTATTTAACAGCATTCCTATTCTCCTCACTAAAGTTTTTTTCCAGAGGTTGAGGTTGAACGTGGTACGTTTGGCCTCTGCAGCAAAGGTTGAAGTGTGAGATATTGACACTCCCTGTTAAACAGGGTGAATTATCAGTACCGGATTCTGAGCTACGCCATCAGTGTGCACAGGCACGGTATATGAATTATTGGTATTTCTCTATGTGATGTCAACCATATGTATTCAGGTGTGGGTCACGCACTCCTATGTGTGATTAAGGTAAGCTGGTTGTGGTGTGCTTCAAAGATATCACCCCCTGACAAAGAAGGTGTGGAAATCAAACTAATGGTTAGTGACACCTAGGGTAGGTGCCAACTCTCTGAGCACAACCTCAGTGAAACAAACGTGTTTCTTTAACAAGTGCTTCAAATGTCGCAATAAATTAAACCAGTTTTGTGTTCATGTTCTTCATGTTTAATTCACACGAATCTCTCTTCAAAATCCATGAAGTTCCATTTCATATGTAAATCCAAATTCCTTTTGTACATAATGACATCATAGCCCAATGCATTTCGGACACATGGTCCTTCGTCAGGGGAATTCTAAAAAAATAATAATGATACAATCTAAGTATGCTCCACAGAGTAAAAATTAAATGTACAAATGCATTGCCTAAATCATAAATGTGTCTTATGAATAGTAGCGGATAGCAGGGAAATGAGAAGTACAACGTTGAATCAGAGGGTAGAAAAACCGAAAAAGAAGACAACCTAGTAATCAACATATCCTCATATACTCTGTCTGATCAAGAAGTCAATGTCCTACCTCTCGGAAGTTCACCGCTCTTTCATTGCTGCTGGTGAAAAGAAGAATAGAAATTAACTATGGCCCTCCTCTAAAGGCAACAGATTGGCGCATCAATATGGCCGCACTGCCAGGAGCAATTGAACGCATATTGGAAACCGATGGCTCTCCAGTCACGACCCAAAAACATTTGGACCCTGTTATGGCACTACACCTTCAAAATCCAGAAGAGTCGCCCACATGTGGAGAAGTGTGGCTCACCGGTTAGAGGAGGCAGTCCCTGATGCAGAGGTCAGCCCCGGGACCAGGGTTTAATCCCCGATGCGGCAGGGCCTTGAGCTCAAAATGTTCACGGACTTGATAATTCTCGCCTCGGTGCTTACTCGAATCAAGGGTTCACACTCTGCAACTCTGGGCAATAGCTTGCTTAATCTCCACTACGGCCCCGCCGCGATGGGATGCCTGGTCTTCACCTTGGGGATGCCCAGTAGGGGTAATCTCGCAGGGAAAGGCCAGGACGGGTTCCCAAAGCAAGCGCCTTGAGACCTTGCGGTGAGAGGCGCTATATAAGAACGTATGATTTAAGATTTCCACCGGCTCCTGAAAGCATCAAAGGGCCATGAAAGGTCTTTGGACTGGCAGCTTGAGGCAGTTGCTTTGTTGCTTTTGTGACAACAATTTAATAATTGTGCCAGGTCAGGGGGGCACTGTTGCTTTGTGATGATGAATTGCATTTGTAAGCTATTTTAACTCCCTGGGTAGCTGGGGGTGGGTTAGGGTGGGGGTTATGGGACTTCTGTTACTAAATTCTATTGGAACAAATGCAATAAAGTAACATTAAAAAAGGAAACTGAGTGCCATCTAATGTGAAAGCAAGAATGTTCGACAATGTTTCTATTTTTCACATTTCACGTTCTATTTTTCTGGTACCCACAGACTCCCCACCTACTCACCATATCAGGATCCCATGCTAGGTATCCTAATTCAAACATTCCTAACCCACCTTATCACACCTTCTAACCCTAACAGCATCTCTATCTCACCCCACTGGTGTCTTTGATCCGAACCCTATCTCTGACCCGAATTCGAATCCTACACACTGATCTTTAACCTAAAATTAGCCTTAATTGTTTCTGAGCAATAACTATTTCCTTAGCCAGCATCTTAACACTAAAAATCACACTAACCATGACCATATCCCTAATAGCCTAAGTGACATGAACAGAAAACAATCCAGGTGAAAAGTTCAAACTTTTTATCAGGCATTTTTTCCAAACATTTTTGATCTTTCAAACTATTTGGATAAAACCTTTTGATCTGAATCCCCTCAAAATCATATTAGTGGACAATCATGGCTAAAAAAGAATTTTTGATAGGTAACAAAATAATGCGTCCAAAACGTTGCTTCAGTTGATCCTGGGTTGAAACGTCTATATTTGTGTGTTCCAGTTATTGCCGCTATTGTTGAAGATGTCCGACAATGGTGTGGACATGGAAGACAAACCTCCAGCTCCTCCAATGAGAAACACAAGCACTTTAATAGGAGGTGGCATGAAAGACCCCGCTGGCGCCTTGAACCATGGTTCCAAACCACTCCCGCCCAACCCAGAGGAGAAAAAGAAAAAGGATCGATCCAAGCGCTCCATCTTTCCAGGAACAGGGGACAAAAGTAAGTACATTCAATTCTGTAAAAATCAGATATTGTTTGCTCCCTTTCAGTGTCTCTTAATGATGTTATTAGAAAAAGACTCCTGCTGGTCACTGATGGTCAAGCAGCACATTTTATCCTTGAACACTTTGATGGTTTTCCATTTGGTCCATAAATTGTTTGCAGTAGTACCGGCCCATGAGATAGTTGTGTGTATAGCAGGCTGTGGTACTGTTTTGTCACAATTTGTTTTAAATTTCAGAAGCATTATATGGACAGCACGACCACAAACACCGATCCATGACAACAAACGCCGCTCGATGACTTGTGAAAATGCCAGAAATGTTCTTTTATTTAGCTTAATAACTTTTGGATACCCAAACCAACAATCTCCCAAATAACACAATTCATTCCTATACATTTATCACCAACCCACTAACAGTCACACTCTTGTTTTTTGCACTTATCATTCCCAAGTTGAGATGCCATGACCAAAGGTGGGTAAGGTAATACAGAAAATATATTGCTTTATACAGTAACAAAGTCAGAGCCTTGCAGCTTACTGAGCAGGTGAGCCCCTTATTCCCTCTGAAGAGAAAAGCTAATGTGTCCCTGCAAATCTGTACAAACTACTTTGTGTGAGTAATGAGGTGTACAGACACTATGTTAAACGGTCCTTGAAACCAGTGATCCCTTGAGGAGGCAAAGGCATTTCTTCTAATGGTTAGCCCATGTGGCCGCAGCTGTGAACAGCAGTTTTTTAAAAACATACTTCTGTACAAAACAAGTACCAAAATCTCTGATAAGCACAAACAGGAGCTTGGGGCACACAGTCTAAGCATTGACGCATCACGTTCTGACCATAGGGACAGTAGAGATGCTGTTAGGCGGACGTTCGCCCCGGCAGATCAAGAAGTATATTAATCCACTCCCTATCACTCCCTTTGATCAACAGTTTTGTGATCAGTGTCTGTGTGTCAGTTAATATTCTCATTTACTAATGCAAGTAACCAGGCTTAGTAGTAAATAATCTCAACTGCTGATACAAGCAACAAATCTCAAGTAGTTAATATACATAGTTACTGATAAAAGTAACAAGACTCAAGTAGTTAATATTCTCAACTACTGATACAAGTAACAAGGCTAAAGTAGTTAACATTCTTAGTTACTGATAAAAGTAACAAGACTCAAGTAGTTAATATTCTCAACTACTGATACAAGTAACAAATCTCAAGTAGTTAATATTCTTAGTTACTGATAAAAGTAACAAGACTCAAGTAGTTAATATTCTCAACTACTGATACAAGTAACAAGGCTTAAGTAGTTAACATTCTTAGTTACTGATAAAAGTAACAAGGCTCAAGTAGTTAATATTCTCAGTTACTGAGACAGGTAACAAGGCTCAAGTAGTATTAGTCTCCGTTATTGATACCGGTAATGAGGTTCGAGTAGTATTTAGTCTCAGTTATTGATACAGGTAATGAGGTTCAAGTAGTATTAGTGAAATGAAGATGAATCCAAGGAAGATTAAGGTAGATGCTTATTTAATCGAAGAGCACAGTACAAGTAATCCAGCATAGATCAGCATCAATGAATAACTGACTCTTACAAAGGATGCACATCAACATGACATATGTAACATTCCACATTCAGTAATGACATAAGAAAGAATGTGTATGATTAAAGGAGCAGTACAAAAGTAAGCAACACAACACATCCCCCTATCTAATAATAAAATAAAAAAAATAAAAAAAAGAATAAGAAAACATACAATAAGTGATAAAAAATACTACCAAAAATTTGTGATAAACCCTTAACTATTGTTAGTGATATAATCTTTAAGCCACGAAGGAACCACCCTCTTCCTTGAGGAATGGCGGAGAGTAGAATCCTAATAATACTTTGTATATTTACCATGTCCAAGAGTTGTTTAACGTCCTTCTCAGTTAAATGAGGTAAACCAAAAAAAAAAAAATGTTAAAATCAGATCAGGTATCCCACGTGGGTTCTGCTCTTCGAATCCCGTCGCCAGTGAAATGAAGATGAATCCAAGGAAGATTAAGGTAGATGCTTATTTAATCGAAGAGCACAGTACAAGTAATCCAGCATAGATCAGCATCAATGAATAACTGACTCTTACAAAGGATGCACATCAACATGACATATGTAACATTCCACATTCAGTAATGACATAAGAAAGAATGTGTATGATTAAAGGAGCAGTACAAAAGTAAGCAACACAACAATTAGTCTCAGTTATTGATACAGGTAATGAGGTTCAAGTATTTTTACCAGAACAGCTTAGACCAGAAGGCATATTTCTCTTGGAAAATACTCCTTTGTATGTTCAAGCAGCCGCCTCTCTTCTGGATTCTCCAGCATCTCTCTGAGGTTCCTTTTCTTACACTGTCATAAAGTATCCTCAAATAAGATTCTTATGATAGACTTCTTTATTGAGCACATGCAAGAAAGACTTGGCTGCACTACACCAAGCCTTCGCTCCTGGTCTTCAGCACCTCCTCTCCAGTAACTAGACCCTACCGTGTGTGTATGCCAGAATTGTTTTTTTAAGCCTGCAACCACTCTGCTGTTCAAGGTTTGGTTTGCTTGTACAGCACCCATGACCTAATATGAGAGTAGCTGAAACACAGTGGCTATATTCTTCTTTTTTTGTTTTTGTTTACAGTCCTAGAATGATTTCATAACAAACCTGTCTATCAATCTTCGCACACTTTCACTGTTCCATCCTGAAGATCCTCTGATTTTGTAGAATAATCAGCATATTTTGTGATTCTAAATAGTCCCATACCGATTTGATTGAAGTAATAGGATGTATGTCCTGGTCTGTGCTGTTGTAGCACGCAGCCTCAAACATGATTGGGATAATTCGCAAGAGGTGTTTTGGAGTACTGCCAAATACCCTCCCAGTCCAGGTATATGAATTTTGGGTAGATTTGAAATATTTCCTTAGTTTGAGGATCTCCAGACTTCCTCTTTGCTTATAAACATTCTTGAAATGTTTCCTGGCCCTTCCAGCCAGATTAATGCTATTTAACTACCTCTACAATCAATAATATACTACATCATTTTCTTCCAGTAAAATATTCTAATTAAAATGGCTAAGTAAGACACAGGGCTGGCTCCTGATAAAGTCCAAATCTTTAACTTTCTATAACTTGTTGTAGGATACACTATTTCTAACAGCCCAAAAATTGATAGTGATATGCACATTTAAATAAATGCTCCTTAACCAAATGAGATTATGATTACCCATTGCACTGAAACATGGAGGAACTTTGACTTGCTACAGTTGACCCCATGTAAAAAGTTGGCGCTCCTGCTTCTATGTTGCAGAAATGCCTCACAAGGAATCTAGGACTAGGATTACATTATCGTAAGTAAAGCTAAGCTTCCTCATATATTATCCAAAACCTGTTTCAGGTGTTTCCAGTCAAAAAACGTCTAAATTTGCAGTGTGGTAGCTCTCGCCTAGTCGTTCGTATTTTATAAATCAGATGTTATTGCTTTCTAGCCACGTTGAAAGCCTTCCTTTTTACTATAAATCCATTTTGATCGGAGTTATGTTATGTTATGGGTATTTGTAGAGCAAACAACTCACATGGGAAGGTATCTTGGTGCTGCAAAGCAGGAGCAGCGTGGGTCAAGACTTGATGAAGAACATGTATTCAGTATCTTGCAAAATTCAAGAGCTGAGGATGTGGCTCTGATGTTCAGGGGTAGGTCGATTTAGGCTTTGGGAGCAAGCTTGGAGAAGGCTCAGATTCATATCTTGATCTGTATATGTAGGGGATGTGTGTGAGTAGGAGTCCGATTGAGCAGAGGTTTCTGGTAATCATGTGGAAGTCAATACGATTATTGGGGTAGGTGGGGCCAATGTCGTGCAAGGCTTTGTATGTGTGCATGATGAGTCTGAAGAGTGCCTTTTGTGGATTGGGGGGCAGTGGATGTGTTTGAGGGGCTGGTGATATGGGTGCGGGAGGGAAGCCTGAGTGTAATTTTGGACACTAAATTCTGTGTGGTCAGATGTCTTCTAGTCACTTGTGTGTTGATTCCATCATAGAATGCGTTGCTGTAGCCCAGCTTGCAGGTAATGAGGTCCTGGTTCACACTTCTGCAGGTGTTGAAGGGAAGCCACTTAAAAATCTTTTGAGTATGTGAAAACAGGAGGCGGACCCCGTGTTCACTTGGCCTGCCATAGCGATCTGGTTGTCATTACATTTTTTAAGGTTCTTCTCATGGGTAGTTAGGTAAGGTTGGTGTGGGATTAGGCCACCAGGTGGAATATTATGGTGTCTTTATCAAAGATGACTACTTCTTCTCTACGTTGAGCTTGAGGCAGTTGTTTTTCATCCATCTTGGGACGTTGGATGTGCAGGGGGAACAACTGGTTTGGGTGTTTGATGGTTTGTTGGAGAGGGTAAGCTGAGTTTAGTCTGCGTAGGACATAAAGTTAATTCTGTTGGTGTGAATGATGCTGGTGAGTCTGGCCATGTTAGTATATCGCGTCTGCTCCTGGACAGCACCCAGTACCAGGAATCCTGGATCTCTGCCCACCCACAGATTCACCAGCGCCGAGCTGATAGACCTGAACACCGAACCCCACAAAAAAACCTACATTCTCGCAACCCCTCACTCAATGGCAGGGCCGTTTTCTTGCCATCACTGCCTCTTCTCTTGTGACATCGGAACCCACGCCCAGACCCCTTCCCACCACCACTGAGATGAGACCGCTCCACTGCCTCCTGATGAACACCTGATCGCTCCACAAACACGCCACCAAGGTCTGAGACAACATCACCTCCATCACCCCTGCCATCATCTTCCTCATCGAAACCTGGCTCAACCCGGCATCCGCACCCAACATCGCCACCGCCACACCCCATGGATACAAGATAATTCACCAGGATCAACAAACCCAGAGGAGGTATATCCATCATCCACAAAGACCACCTCCACTCCACAGTTGCCTCTGACTGCACCATGCCTATTATGGAACACCTCAACTTGCAACTCAACAAAGATGGCAAAACAACCATCACAGGCTCCCTTGCCTACAGACCACCAGGACCATGCCATGCCTTCTGCGAGGCCATTCCTGGCTTCATCGCCCCACCGTACATTAACTTGGAGAACTCCATCTTCCTTGGAGACTTTCACTTCAATGAACCAAACTACGCCAACGAAGCCAACATCCTCGAGACCAAGAACAACCTCTGCCTTTCCCAGCTAGTAACTGACCCCACCCACACCCGGGCGCACACTCTACCCCTTCTTCACAGCCAGCAACAGAGTCCGATAGAGCCATATGAATGAACTCACCTGGTCGGACCACTCAATCGTCCACTTCGCCATCACAGCAGCCCCCACCGCCACACAAACCGGCCCAGCATCATCCACAGGAGTTGGAGCAAGATACCCGAAAACGAATGGACCAACACCAGGCTTGACTCCTCCGTTATGGCCCCACTGTTGAAAGCAAATGTGAAAAATAAAATGATAGTAAAAATTATTTTTGAATAATTTTATCATTTCTTACCTAGCTATTGTCAGGGAGGGGGCGGAGCCATCCTGACAGAGTGTCACATCAGCAGTAGGGAGGAGTGGTGGCCACTGTAAGTACACATGACGGTTTGGCTGGCTGTCTTAGGACCGCCAAACCGACATGCGCACTTATATTTCTCCAACCCATCTGTGTTGCACAGCTGGGTTGTGAACCGGCAAGTGAGTGTCAAGTCAGCCTTCTCAGGCCAGTCATACCGCTGCTCTCATACTGATACCAGCATGAGAGCAGCAGCGTGATTGGTCGCTGGGAGCCTGTGCAGCATGCACCATTTCTGGAGAGGAGCACCAAGGCAGGGGCCGCATTGACAGTTAAGTGCCTTTATTTATTATCCCTCCCCCCCCCAGGTCCGCGTTGCCCCACCACTTCTAAATTAGAGCTGCGGCCACAGACCGCCATACTCAATTCCTAAATTCTGCACACTACCTCCAACCAGGGGGGGAGGGGGGGGGGGAACGAAGCGCGGGCTCCCACACTATATTACTTAGTAGCCCCCAGGGGGCCAAATCCCGGGGGCATCTTGATTAAAAGAAAAAGTAGGGGGCGCCCAATCCTCCCCACACTGCCCCAGGGACTGCCACCCCCGGAGCAAAAGTATGTATAATTGCAGGGGGCACATTGCCCACCGCAGCCCCGGGGACCGCCACCCCCGGGGCTTAATACTTTAATTTTGGGGGGCCTCGAAGGCCTCCCTGAGCCCCGGGGACCGCTACCCCCGGGGCTCGACTTAAATTTTGATTGCGGGGGGAGGGGGGGATTGCACACTGCCCCCCGCACACCGCCAACCCCGGGGCATTAAAAAAAAAGTTACATACCCTGTGTGGGGGTGGAGGGGGGTGGGGGGAGGGCTGCGCCAGAGAGCTGCGTTGCAGACAGGTGTTCAGAGGCCACGCCCCTTTTTACACCTCTTTGCAATGCAGCTCTGTGGCGCTCATTGGAGGTACCTAGTGGGCTAGTTTGACCATTGGGACCCTTAGGATTCAAGGGGACTTAATCTCTCAACTTGGAACGGCCACAGGGCGGGTTTACACAGTGGTGAAGGGAGGGGCAGGGCCTGACGTGATGTGTGCAAACACGCCCTGTGGCGTGTTTTAAGTTGGGGAAAAAATTCCACTTAAAACCTGAGGGACCATGGGGGCCAAGTAGCCCACCAGGTGCTTCCAGGAAGCGCCACTGTGCTGCGTTGCAGAGAGGTGGTGCAGGCCGTGCCCCTTTTTACATCTGACTGTTACGCAGCTCTGTGGCGCTTACTGGATGTACTACGAATTCCGATTTAATCACCTATTAGCAGGAGAGACCTCAGTGTTGCATCTTTAAGCCCAGTAATGATCCTGAAAAGTAATTCTAACCATACTTACCAGTAACTTGAATTTCCTTCCATAGGCTAACATTGACTGGTTTCACTTGGAAATTCTTCTAAGTGTGGAGTTTTGGAACTTTAAAATATTCACATAAAATCATCCGAACAACAAATTCAGATTTACTCACTTGTTAACAGGAGAGAACCCAGTGCTGCATTTTTTAGCCCAGCACTGATCCTGAAAAGTAATTCTAACCGTACTTACAAGTAACTTTTATTTCCTTCCATAGGAATCCATTGCCTGGTTTTCTCCAGAAAAGTTTTGAAGTGTCTATTTTCACAAACTACAAATATTCCTTAAAAATCGCCTGTATGACTTAAACGCATTCTTTGAATTGTTTACAGGAGATGCACCAGTGCTGGATCCAGGATCCACCACTGAGTAAGAAGAAGTTAAGATAACACTACTTACCTGCTAAGTGAATTTCCTCCCAAAGGATAACATTGGTGATTCTATGTGAAAAACATTGTCAACTTTTAAAATACAATAATATTCCTTAAAAATCACTACTGTAACCAAAACGCTTTTACTCAACTGTTTACAGGAGATGTCCCAGGACTGAATCTAGGATCCAGTCCTGTGGTTAGAAAAGTAATCCATAAAGTAACTAATTGCATTTAACTAGAAATTCACATTGAGCTCAATGTTGCATTGTTTGAAATTGTGTTGCCCATTGCAACAACTGTAACTACTGTACTTAAGACTATTGCCTATTTGCAAAGTATTTAAACTAAAGTAATTCATTCTGAGAAAGTATATTTTGTAATGAAATGTATTATGTAATTATAATGTAATTTAAAAAATAAAATCTAAAAATAAATAGTTTAAAAAATGTAGGAAATCAGTGTCAAAAAAATAAATATAACAATTAATACATTTAAAAATTGTCATTTACAAAACCTTTGGAATTCACTGAAAAAAACATAGGTTTCAGATATGTTCCAGTTAGGAATTAGCATTTAAAAAACCTTCGAAATTTACTGAACAAACCATAGGTTACAGGGGTGTTATAGTTAGCTGGACATTTCACTCGTACAAAACCATTGAAATTCCTCCGTTATAGTTAGTTCTACTAACTATAACTCGCATGCCTGCAATCCACTGCTGATGATGTCACATATTACATCATTCATGACATGGTCAGTGACATCACTGATGACATCTCAAATTACATCACTGATGACATCATCCATGTGACAATCTGATACACCTCATCATACACTAGTATAACCTTTCAACACTCATTATAAAATATGGAGTACCATATTTGAAACCATTGACACACCAATACAAGTTTTTACAAACCCACTCAGTGATTCCTACATCTACACACATCTAAACACTTACCTATAGATTCACTCATACATGCTAACAAAGATCAATAGAACATTATTAAATATACTTATACACCTACATCACACATCAGCACACATCCTATTCACTTATGCAGTCATCCTACTCACTTATGCAGTCATCCTACTCACTTATACAAACAATTCATCATACTTACATTTATATAAACACCACTTTATTTATTCATATAGATAGTAACTCCTACTTAGTGTGTTATAAAATCACTATTTCACGTATACAGTTTTCGATAGTCACTCATACAATCACTGAGTCTTAAGTATACTTATTTAGAAACAACAACTGTCACATACACTGCCTTTTATATTTCTACTTTGTTGGACATGTATCATTGAGAAATATATTTACTCATCAGCACACCCATAAAGAGATTAACTCACCCAAACAAGTGTTTCCACGTGCAGTCTTAACCTCATATACCTACTAAAACAACTATTTACACATCTTTGGACAGTCCTACACCTCCCACCCAACCACACACACATTTACTCTCCCATACAAATAGTCACGTAACTAATTAATAACTAATATAGACTTTCACATAGCTAGTAACCAGGTTATGTAGTAGTTTACATAACAAGCGATAGAGTGAAACAGATATTCACACAGTTTAATCACTATCCCATATATTTAGTGAGACACTTTAAATTAGCCACTTCGACAGTCAATCACAGTGCTACTAAATCCTCCATCCAGACACTTATACATCCACTCAGTCTTCAATGCAGAGGGGAACGGTGTTCAGCTGGTTTACATCTTTCTTAGCTGGCCGTCGACAAACGGTCTGGGCCTCCCCTAGCTCTGCTGAGATGCCGCCATTGGGAGTCGGAGTCCCGCAGGGCTCTATGTTGAGCCCGACTCTTTTTAACATCTTTATGATCCCTTTGGCGGCACTGGTGGAGTCTTTTGGGGCCCAGATCGTCTCTTATGCCAACGATACCCAGCTCCTCTTTACGTGTAGGAAAGGTGAGGATTTCGACGGAGAGAGTATTCGGGAGTGTCTTGGGGCTGTTTTTAATTGGTTCCAGCAGAACAGCCTCAAATGCAACTCTGACAAGTCGGAGGTGCTGTTTTTTGGTTGCACCTCAGACCCTGACTGGCAGACATGGTGGCCGGTTAATATGTTCCCCCCAGCACGGGCCTCCCAGCTGGCAAAAAACCTGGGAATTAAGATCGATAATGGTCTGACGTTGAGATCTCAGATCCTCGGTCTTACGGGTACATGTTTCGGCATTCTCAAGATGCTCCGGAAGTTCAGTAGATTGCGGGCGTGCGAGTTATAGTTAGTAGAACTAACTATAACGGAGGAATTTTAATGGTTTTGTACGAGTAAAATGTCAGGCTAACTACAACACCCCCGAAACCTATGGTTTTTTCAGTGAATTTCTAAGGTTTTTTAGATGCTAATTACTAACTACAACACCCCTGAAACCTATGTTTTTTTCAGCGTTTACTCAGCAAATCCTGTGGTGTGAGTACGAGCAGTGCTAAAACGCGGCGCCCCCCCAAACAACAAGTCATTGCCATCTGGCGGTTATTTTAGTGAGGGGAGAGAGTAGGCAGTACCTATGCTGCCTGATAAGGATACCAACAGAGGTAGAGTGGGACAACAGAGGTAGAGTGGGACAATTCAATCAGGACATTGTGTGCGAAGTGCTGTGCCCAGCGCCATGAATTTTGGGGCATCACTTGTTGCTTTGGTTCTGCTATACTGCATGCTGAACTTAGTTGGACTACAGCACCCAGCATGCACTTTGCCCTGAGCCACAACCACACCGGCGCAAAGGAGGAGGAGCCGAGAGACTGCCTTAAGGGAGGGGTCTCTGAGCCCAAGGATGTTACCACCAGCCTGTGAGACCGGCACTGATGACGGCCGAATCCGGCTAGAAACGTGTCTGCCACAAAGCGTTTAACGGACTGCGAGGACTGGTTTGTGCTGTGCTCATTAAATCCCCTGTTGGTATCTGGAGCTGTGTCCTGCTTGTCTTTTAATGGAGAGGAGCAGTGGTTTGGATCTATAACGCCGGTTTGCTGATACGGGCTGAAAGGACACACCCTCTCGTTCAGGTGCTCCGCGTTTACTCAGCAAATCCTGTGGTGTGAGTACGAGCAGTGCTAAAACGCGGCGCCCCCCCCCCCCCAACAACAAGTCATTGCCATCTGGCGGTTATTTTAGTGAGGGGAGAGAGTAGGCAGTACCTATGCTGCCTGATAAGGATACCAACAGAGGTAGAGCGGGACAATTCAACCAGGACATTGTGTGCGAAGTGCTGTGCCCAGCGCCATGAATTTTGGGGCATCACTTGTTGCTTTGGTTCTGCTATACTGCATGCTGAACTTAGTTGGACTACAGCACCCAGCATGCACTTTGCCCTGAGCCACAACCACACCGGCGCAAAGGAGGAGGAGCCGAGAGACTGCCTTAAGGGAGGGGTCTCTGAGCCCAAGGATGTTACCACCAGCCTGTGAGACCGGCACTGATGACGGCCGAATCCGGCTAGAAACGCGTCTGCCACAAAGCGTTTCACGGACTGCGAGGACTGGTTTGTGCTGTGCTCATTAAATCCCCTGTTGGTATCCGGAGCTGTGTCCTGCTTGTCTTTTAATGGAGAGGAGCAGTGGTTTGGATATATATATATATATATATATATATATATATATATATATATATATATATATATATATATATGTATATGTGTATATGTGTATATGTATATGTATATATATATATATATATATATATGTGCATTAAGAGGCCAGAGGGGATATCAGGGCAAGTAACACGCTTTATTCAAATTGTCCCAGTGGCGGCGAATGTATTTCGGCAAAACTGCCTTCCTCAGCACCCTGCACTGTAGCGAGTCATTCTCCAATTGACTCCATCCTGTTTAAAATACGTGCTCGCACCTTAATCTCCTCCCCCTGATGCTGTCAGCACACCTGTGGAAGTTTGTGGTGAATACGCTGAACTTCATGTCCCAGAAAGCACTGTGTCGGCAAAACTGAGTTGGTGGCATGGTGGAGTGAGTAAAGACAGTAGGTCGGTGCTTGCCTGCAGGTGAGTGGTGAAGGGATCCTCAGAACAAGAAGTCGTCCACGGCTGCTGTCCTGAGTCCCCTCGTACTGCCACAGCCAGTCCTCACAGGTCCGCGATTGGGCAGGGGCTGTCAAATAGGGACTTCACGAATATATATATATATATATATATATATATATATATATATATATATATATATATATATATATATATATATATATATATATATATATCTATATCGTGAAGGCATGTGAAGTCTCATCCTGGAGCCTAATGGAGGGCTTTGAACCCAATGGAGGGTGTAATAAGGCGGAAAAGTCTCCATTTCCCAACATGCAACTAGTAATTTGATTCCCAAAACGGAGGCACACCGGAAGCTGTGCAATCATTGAAAGCATTCCAGCTGGGATATGGAGAGCCTCATAGAACGTTCTGTTGGTTACCGGCCTCTGAAGAGAAGCAAAGAGCTTCGAAACGCGTCAGGCCTGAGGACAATATACGGGGAAGGGAAGTCACATGCCTAAATAAAAGAGTTTCGTGCAAACTTACCTGCTGCGGAGTGCGGTCCTGCCTCTGGGGACTTTTTTTATATATATATATTATATATCCTACTGGCGGTCGCCAGTAGGTAGTTATAGTTAGGATTTTTTTCAATGTTAAATCTCAAAATTCTATTTGGAATAACTTTGGCGCCGGTTGACGAATCTGCCTGAAAATGTCCTCAAAATGGCCTTGCGGCGCCCCGGTCCTTCCCTAAAAGTTTGGGGGGGATTTGTCAAGCGGGGGCTGAGATAAAAGGGGGTTCCCAAAACGAGTTTTCCCCATGTTAATTTCCATAGGGCGGTCGACCTCACTTTTAGCCTGGGGAGCGCACCTGGCGCGCCACGCGACTTGCGCACGGAAAGCTGATTGGCTCTCGGGTGTCGGTAAACATTCCAAACGGTCCGGAGCGGCCACCATCTTGTGTCTCGGTAGGATCGAAACACAAGAGGTTGCCAAAACAAAGGGGGAAAAGACCATTAGGGGGCAGAGTAGACCCCCTGACCCCCTAGGTTTCATGTGGGGGCTATAAAAGGGCCCCGCGGGGCAAAAAAAAAAAAAAAAAAATTTCCGATTTGCGCGGGGGGAGCGCCCGGTACGCGCACCGGGGAGCGCACCAGGGAGAAAAGAGAATGGCAGAGTTTAAAAATTTAAGTCATTTTATATAAATGGGAGGTAGTTCTGAAAAGAACTGTTTTTTTTTTCTTTTTGTTGTTTTAGATTTTTTTTGTTTTTTGAACATTTTTTACTTTTTATGGCTTTTCTGAACAGTTTTATATTTTTTTTGTGTTTTCTTGGGGGAGAAACAAAAAACAGGGAATTGTAAATGGCTCAACTGGAGCAAAAAAAATTCTGCAAAAAATTAGGGTTTTTTCGGGCACTTATGGTTATCCCCAGCACAGATGATAAGTTTAACACTTTGCTCACCATAGCAAATTAACTTACCACAATATTTGCACATGATTTTAAAATCGTTAAATTTGGGTTGTATGCTAGGCATTGTCTCTGTTGCCTCTGAACCCGATGGAGTTGGTTCTTTTGATGTTGAGGGTCTAGATGATGATGATGGGGGTAGCTTACTGCAGAGGTCCCTTACCTCTGCAGCAGAATAGTTGATTGGGTGCCAACGGATCATGCGCCGAATTATGGTATGATTCCCGAAGGAATATTTTTTGTTAGGGTTCCCCCTGAACAGCTCAGTATCACAAATCAAACAAGTCACCTTCGCAGCATTGACTTTTTTGAAACCCCTTGGGATTTTGTAGAATTGCCATACGAAGTGCTCTTTTGGTTTGTAGGGCTGATGAACTTCTTGCAGGAACTGCCTTGAGCGTTCCTCCTCTTCCTCCTCCTCCTCTTCTTCTTGACCACCTATGTGATCTTCTGGTGGTCTTTTTGATGGTGGGGCAGATGCTCCAGCTGCTGCTGCTACTGTAGCCATTTTTAAGTAGAATATATTAGAGAGAGATCTCCAAACAGGTCTTCCTCAGTCAAAGGACAAAGTCAGAATAAAGAAAAAAGGAGGGGGCTTTCATCATTTGGGAAAACAAAACTGTTCTGGACCAATGAGAAGTGTTATTTTCAAGTCACATGACCAGGACTTTCATCATTTGGAAACCAAAAGTGTTGTGAACCAATGAAAAGTGTTATATTCAAGTCACATGAGCAGGGCTTTCATCATTTTGAAACCAAAAGTGTTGTGAACCAATGAAAAGTGTTATTTTCAGGTCACATGACCCGACGCGCTTACGCTACCGGGCGTGCCCCGGGGCGCGTAGCGTAAGCGCGTCAGAACGTTTTGCGATCGTATGCGCATGCGTGCTTCCGGGTGCGCTTACGCTGTGCGTCATATGACGCATCACGCGGCTACGCGATACGTCACAATGTTGTTTTCGTTCGCGGCAATAGCGCTAACGGGACGCTCACCGGTACGCGCCCCGGGGCGCGCCACAGCACTGAGCTTACCGGTGAGCGCATCGGTACGCGCCCCGGAAGCGCACCGGGGCAAACAATTAAAAAAATATATATATATTACATAATTATAAAATATAAAATTCGTTATAAAAAATATTACATTTCATACCTATAGAGATTTGAAATTTGAAATTCACTGGAAAAAAAAATAGGTTTGAGGCCCTATATATAGTTAGGAATTAGCATTTAAAAAACCTTTGAAATTCACTGAAAAAACCATAGGTTTCACACCAGTTATAGTTAGGAATTAGCATTTAAAAAACCTAGTAAATACACTGAAAAAAACATAGGTTTCACACCAGTTATAGTTAGCTGGAAATTTTACTGACATAAAACCATTGAAATTCCACGTTATAGTTAGTTGGACTCACTATAACTTGCGCGCTTGCAATGCACTGCTGATGACGTCACAGATTACATCACCCATGACCTGGTCAGTGACATCACTCATGACATCTCTGATGACACCATCCTTGTGACAGAGTGACAGACCTCCTTTCACTGTAAAGTAACCCTTGAAACACATATTCAAAAATAGAAACTAACATTTTCAAAAAAGTGGAGAAACCCATACCAGTTACAACAACCAATTCAGTAATTCCACCTTCTATATACACATCCTCTCATTCAGCAACAGTTCTACATAGTCACTCATACATATACTCACTTCTCATATTTAGTGATACACCTATACATCCTGTTACACACCGACAGTCATCCAAAAGTTACTCACACACATACTCAGACATGCAAAAAAACTATTGAACATCCATTTATTTGCATATATAACTATACACACACTACCACCTTACTTCTAAGGAAACTTACACATACTTACTCTCTTAAACAATCACTTATAGAAACGCATACTTATTTAAACAGGAACTCTTACAATCTCACATATACTCACTTATATACATCAATACTCACATATACTAGATTAAAACATATGTCGTTAATGATAAAGACACTAGTGAGACAGTCATTCACTCACTAACACACCCATACAGTCCTGCACATATGCTGTCTTCAAAACACATACAAACAGTGAGTCAGTCATTGATGCATCTATGTGCGAAGTAATACCCCACCAAACCATACAGACACTCATACTGATATTAAAAAATATCTAATAACCCATATACACACACATGTAGCTACTCACCAACCCATGCCGCCACTTATACACAAAGTGAAACACTGATACAAACATTTAAATATTTAAACAATACTCGCTAATATATGTATTTACTAAGATACACTTAATAAGCCAGTTAACCAATCAATTTTTTTTTTTAAAAACATCCATTAAGACACTTATTTAAACATTTATTCTTCCATCGACCTTTACATATACATATATAAAACATATTTATTTTACAGAAAGACACACATTCACTGGATGGTGTCATCAGTGATGTCTTGAGTGATGTCACTGACCATGTCATGAGTGATGTAATCTGTGACGTCATCAGCAGTGCATTGGATGCGCGCAAGTTATAGTGAGTCCAACTAACTATAACGTGGAATTTCAATGGTTTTATGTCAGTAAAATTTCCAGCTAACTATAACTGGTGTGAAACCTATGGTTTTTTCAGTGAATTTACTAGGTTTTTTAAATGCAAATTCCTAACTATAACTGGTGTGAAACCTATGGTTTTTTCAGTGAATATATATATATATATATATATATATATATATATATCACGAAAATTCTTCCAGCAAAAGAAGACAGAGGCCGGAGGGGATTTCTGAAAGAACAGCTACTTTATTGAGGAGGATGCCAGCAGCGGCGAATGCATTTCGGTCAGCAGACCTTCCTCAGCGCCCAGTACTGTGTCCTTCCCCAGTGGAACTCTTCCTGCGTGGAATACTCGACTGCACTCATGCTCCTCCCCCTTAAGCTGTAGGCTCACCTGTGCAGCTCCCATTACAGTCCTCGGAACTGCATTTCCCAGAATGCACAGTCTCTGCAGTAACCTGGTCGGTGGCGTGGGGGTGAAACTTCAAGACGATAGGTCCGTGCGTGTCACAGGTGAGTTGGCAGGGACTGTTCACACCGCTCCCAAAACTGTAGTCATTCCTCTTTGTCCCCTCACTCCTGCCATGGCCATTTCCCTAATGTTGAAACTTCGAGTCAGCTGCCAAATGCGAGGCGTATTAGCTTAGGGAGATAAAATTTTTACAGAAAGACACACATTCACTGGATGGTGTCATCAGTGATGTCTTGAGTGATGTCACTGACCAGGTCATGAGTGATGTAATCTGTGACGTCATCAGCAGTGCATTGCATGCGCGCAAGTTATTGTGAGTCCAACTAACTATAACGTGGAATTTCAATGGTTTTATGTCAGTAAAATTGCCAGCTAACTATAACTGGTGTGAAACCTATGGTTTTTTCAGTGAATTTACTAGGTTTTTTAAATGCAAATTCCTAACTATAACTGGTGTGAAACCTATGGTTTTATCAGTGAATATATATATATATATATATATATATATATATATATATATATATATATATATATATATATATATATTGAACTTGGTGATAATGTAAACTTTAAAGAGGCTGGCACCTGGCTAAGGACCATGGAGTTAGAGTTTATGGGAACTGTTACTAGAGGTGTAGTTTCCTTTCTAAGTCTTGTATTGTTGAAGTGAACTAGACACATTTTGTGTAGGTCAGGCATTTATTGATTTCTTCAAACAAGCTTTGGCGATACCAGTAGGTCTGGCTTTTAAATTGTGCCTCTTTGGTCACTGATCAGTTTAGGCACTTAGTAGTCATAATATGTGCAGTCTGTCCTTCATTGTTTGACTCCTGCATCCAGTCATCCACTGATTCATTTTTGAGATGTCATCAGTGATGTCCTTGAGCAAGTCATGAGTGATATAATATGGGAGGTCATAAGCAGTGCATGGTGGGTTTTCAGTGAATTTCTAGTTTAAAAAAAATACAAATTAAGATCTTACTACCATACCTAACTAGAATGTCACTGGCCTGTGCAGACAAGTCCTGCAGCCAACCCCACGGGTGATGCCCAACCCCACCCAGACACCACCCCCCGCTTGCATGGCCAGCAAGTGAGATAGCTCATCCCAGTATAAAGGGGTTTCATTCTAAATTATGCAGGGCTACTGGCTTACTCAAGGGATCAGCACATCAATATGCAAGGCAAGCGTATTGGCATTGTCAAGCGGTCCAAAGTAAGGTGGCATAGCGTGCAAAATAATGATGCAGGGAAGCGGCCTGAGTAATTACCAGGGGCCGGGAGAATAATTCAAGCATTCCATCTATAACTTTCTTTGTATACTTTTAGGGTCCTAGTAGGCAGAATGTTGCGGTGCATGCAGCTGGCAGGGCTGTGTCTCGTGGCAGTCCCACAGGTGTCTACCCAGCTACTTGCCCAGAATTTTTACAGATGCACAAATTAATCCTGAAAATTATATATCAATCAGAAGATAGTGTGCTTTCATGATCCTCTCATAGGAAAATGTATGTACCGCCCACCCCAAAGACAACAACGGCCTACTTGCTGCAAGACATGTGTGTTAGAAGGAACCCATTTGAGGCACTCGTCATTTCACCAAAGTCATAGGGGTAACAAAAATAACATAGTACACCATGTCTGCTGATGACATCAGAGGTTGAGAGGCAGCATGTCCTCTGACCGCAATGACATCACAGAAGGCGACTTTATGCAGCCTTTGACACAACTAAAATTACTGGAAGTTGATATGAATGTACTACAGCAATGTAATCTAATGCATTACTGCAAACCTTCCAGATGTTGATAAATGCAGACATAGGAGCCACAAGTGGACAGTAGATGGTGCTATTATAACCACGGGGGAAAGCCCCTGCTGTCAATTACAGTGTCCTAGAGTCTGCCCTTTGTGGTGGTACAGACTGGGGTGAGTGGGGGCATGTAAAAAGTGATTCATGGGAGATGGTGCATCAGGGAACAGCACATTTAAAGGATGGTATCCTAAAGAAGTTTTCAGCCCCTGTAGATCTCCTACATTGCACCCATGTAGAAAGGACACTCATTACAATTAGGAGCATAAATACTATTCACCCTCCTGTTACTGTGCACTGGTACGTTGTGAAAAAATTGCTTCATATACTGTCATTACAAACAAGATTTGGCAGAGGCAGGCTTGTATTTTCAGATCAACCTAAAACATTACAAAATCTGCAACAGTGACCAAATGAAGAATAAACGATTGTGTTGGGCATTCGATGTGTTTATGAGATAAATACTTTAATGTGTGCTGACTCAGGCTACTTTTTGAATGTCAATTTGTATTTCATGCATTCGAATACAAGCACTCCATAGGAGGCGGAATGATGCACCAAACAGCCAATAGCATGAGGAGAGCGAGAAATAATCCTATAGGTGGATGCAAACAATAGGTTGATTAGAGAGCTGCACTGTCAAGCCAGACCTAAAAATGCACCTGATTTGTTTTGAATTACTTTCTATGGTTAACATTACAGTGATTCGATTCTAATGAGAACAACAATAGTTTCATTCATAAAGGAAAATGCAACATTTTATAAAGTTTTAGCCAAAGTCTTCTTCTTAGCCACCCCCTTTTTCTCTAGTTATTTTAATTATTGTTATTCCTTTAAAAAGAGGAACATTCGTTTCAGGTGGATAGTGCTAGAGGAAATCGTAGAATTTTGCTTGGAACCAAAAAATCCAAATGAGCTCTAGTAAAAGGAAACATGATTAGCAAATGTGACCTTTCAGCAGTATGTATGAGTAGCGTATTTTTTATTTTTGTATTTACAGTGGCTCACATATGGTTTCGTTTGTGCTCTACCGTATGAGCAAGGAGGAAGCTGAGTAAGCCACTTTTGGCCTCTTCTTAATCCTTAAATTGCTTTCCCGCTTAGTCATCCACGTTTGAATAATTTACCATTGACCTTACTGTACATCTGCGACCAAGTTCTTTCGATGACCTCGTTCTTTGGAAATATTGTCTTCCGTTTAGTTGTCTGGAGATTTCAAGGAAATGCCTGAAGATCACAGACCAAGGAAGTTATATATGAACTGGTGGATGCCAAATGCCATTCCTTTAAGATAGGAAAAGTTTACATCCTCCAGGCCAAAGATCTGACTTTCACTTGATGTCGGTCTCCCCCATCTGCATACTGTAATTGCGTAACTTCCATAATAATGCTGCAGTACCGGTCTTTATGGTTCGTTTCTGACCACACATACAGCTTATCCCCACTAACTTAGTGAAACAGTCCTGGGGAGGAGAAAGACGACTTGAAAAAGTTCATGGCGGTCTGCCTAAAATCTTTGGTACTTGACTATAAATGGCATCTGTTGTGCCACTGTTCATCAGCCTGTCCCCCACACTAATATTATGTAGGAGGACAGAAGCAGAGGTAGTGGGTTAGAACATGTAGCAGGCCCCTCCTCAAGTGCATGGGGACACGTGACGAATTGATGTGGTTGTGCACTGGGTGGATTATTTTGCAGATTCCAGAAGGAAAGGGCTTGTAAAAGAACTGAGATCAATATTTCCTCATGGAACCTTGATTTGTTTTTAGAAAGGTACTAGGGACCCTGAAGAGTGTTATGGTACACAACAAAGTACAGTGAGACTGCCGTTTCAAGCCTGTGTGCAGCGTCCAGAGCCAGTGATGTAACTCTAAATACACAAAACTATAGCAATGATTTTTCTTTTTTTTACATTTGTTCCATTTTTTAGGTCGAAGCCTGCATTGCAGGGCATGGCCCTGCTGCAGGCAAAGAGATATTGTGAGCAAGGGGATTTCAGTACGGCGTGAAGTCACGCCCCTCTGGAAACGGAGGCCTGCCATTGGAAAAAGCTCCTGTTTAGCAGATTTGTCTGCTCTGGATCCCGCCTCTCGAGGACTCCATGACCTGCCTTACGGTAGCACGCCAATAGTTTTAGAAATATTGCCTTGGCAACCACGAAGCCGGTCACGGAGTCCTGGAGGGAAGGGATTTAGTGGCTGTTTCCGCCCCCTTTTTTTTTTTTGTTGCTCATTTTTGCAGTCATTACTGCGCGAGGTAGGGGAGAGGCGGTGCTGGTTTTTCATGGCTCGTGTTTTGTTTGCTTAATTTCGTTTTCTGATGTATGTCTGATACGTGTTTCTCATGTCTGCTGTCTTATGCATTTAATCACGGTGTGTCGCGTGTCTCTTTATCTGTGTGTCTACTCTGACTTCTGTTTATATCTGCAGTCTGTCTCACTTACGATCTATCCTTTTGTCCACTTTTACACCCCTCTACCACTGGTTACTTGCCACCCTCAGTCCTTTTCTCCAATGTCACTCCCCTCTAGCCCTGGTTCTGTGCCATGCTCTGTCCTTTTCTCCACTGTTACTCGTCTCTTCAGCTCCCCGCCCCCTCATCGTGAACTAGCACCAAAGTCATGAAGCACCGCTTTGTCTTCCATCGTACAGTGGGGTTTCTTTAGGGTGGGGTCAGGGGGAGTCAGTAAAAATAAATCACACAGAAACGCCCTCCCCAACAGCCTCCCCCTCCACACACACACGCTACCCTATTCTCGGACACTTCAAGCTCCCGCTCTGGGGAGCTGCCCCCTGTGGCTCTTCCTGTGCTTTTCCTACACCCCTCCCCCGCACCAGCCCAGCACCACCACACACACCTTCTCTCCGTCCATCCCTGGAAGACAAGGGTCCGACTTCCCAAAAGGACAGAGGGGAGGTAAACCGAGAGAGAGGGAGTAAAGCATGAGTAAGAGAGGAGGACAGTCATGACTGGGGCGCGATGTAACTAGTTCTACCCACGTGTCATTGTGGAGTGTACGTGTGGAGTACCTTAGTTGTCAGTCTTCGCTACATTATAGCCATTGACGGAAAAGAACCCGCACTTCCATCGGCCGGGGGGGGGGGTCGTTTTGCGAAGGCTAGGCAGCGAAGGCACACAGGAGGAGGCCGTCCACTAGTAGCATTAAGGGTAAAGAGTACAGTACTGGGGACAGCAGATGAGAGTGCAGTGTGGGGCACAGTGGGTGATAGTTCAGTATTGGGCAGAGTGGGTGATAGTTCAGTGTGGCGCACAGCGGGTGAGAGTGCGGTATTGGGCATAGTGAGTGAAAGTGCAGTGTAGGGTACAGCGGGTGATAGCGCAGTGTGGGGTACAGTGGGAAATAGTTCAGTGTGGAGAACGGGGTGATAGTTTAGTGTGGGGCACATCAGGTGATAATGCAGTGTGGGGCACATTGGATGATAATGCAGTGTGGGGCACATTGGGTGATAATGCAGTGTGGGGCACATTGGGTGATAATGCAGTGTGGGGCACATTAGGTGAGAGTGCAGTGTGAGGCACAGCGGGTGAGAGTGCAGTGTGGGGGCAAATCGGGTGAGAGTGCGGTATTGGCCACAGCGGATGAGAGTGCAGTGTGGGGCACAGCGGGTGATTGCTGTCTTTAAAATACCTCATCTACTCAAACAGCATTCTTTAAAATACCTCATCTACTCAAACAGCATTATGTCACTGACGTATAGGTGCAAGCATGTTGCATTGATTTTCGTGTATGCAAATTGATGGTGAGGAGCAGATTAATACTATGGATAATGTGCTGCATGGCTAAATACTTATAAGGTCCCACAGGCGAGACCTCGCGCTGCCGCCAACGAGACTTATAGTCACAGTGTTTGCCTCCAAGGGAGACAGACCTGGAGACAGACCTGTGCACGAGCCGATTGTAGTATGGGCACGAGCCGATTCAGGTCTGAACGCGCTTCACAGTGGAACAGCTTGTGCCCGCAAGTAACAATTATCACAGCATGAGACCCCACTTATCACAGCATGTCAACAGGCGCCCCCGGCTGCTGGAGCACTCAACTTAATGTGCAGTTGAGTGCTCCATCAGCGTGGGGCACCTCTCTGCATGCTGTGATAATTATCACTTTGGGGCCTCATACTGTGATATTTAGGGCGGCATGCTCTATTTGCAGCACTGAACATTTTCAAAGAAGGCGAAGCAGTGACATTCATTGGAGACACTCACCCTCACGCCCTCACCCCCCTCACTCGCCCTCACCCCCTCACACCCCCTGACCCCTCACACCCCCTCACTCTCACACACCCTCACACACCCTCACCCTCACTCACCCTCACACACCCTCTCACCCCCTCACCTTCACACCCCCTCACCTTCACACCCCCTCACCCTCACTCACCCTCTCACCCCCACACCGCCTCACCCTCACACCGCCTCACCCTCACACACCCTCACACCCCTCACCCTCACACCCCTCACCCTCACACCCCTCACCCTCACTACCCCTCAACCACCCTCACACCCCCTCACCCTCACACCCCCTCACCCTCAAACCCCCTCACCCTCAAACCCCCTCACCCACTCTCACCCTCACACCCCCTCACTCACCCTCACCCTCGAACCCCCTCACCCTCACACCCCCTCACTCTCACACCCCCTCACCCCCCTCACCCTCACACACCCTCACACACCCTCACTCCCTCTCACCCACCCTCACTCACTCTCACACCCTCACCCCCCTCACCTTCACACCCCCTCACCCACCATCACCCTCAAAAACCTTCACCCTCACCCCCTAACCCTCACTAACCCTCACTCACCCTCACACACACACACCCTCACATACCCTCACCAGCATAGCACAACAAGACATAGCATAGCATAACGAAACACAGCATAGCATAGCATAACAAACAAAAGCATAGGATAGCAAAAGCACAGCATAACAAAACAAAGCATAGGATAGCAAAACAAAACATAGCATAACAAAACATAGCATAGCAAAACACAACAAAACATAGCATAGCATAACAAAACACAACAAAACATAGCATAGCATAACAAAACATAGCATAACAAAACACAACAAAACATAGCATAGCATAACAAAACAAAGCATAGGATAGCAAAACTAAACAGAGCATAGCATAACAAAACAAAGCATAGGAAAGCAAAACAAAACATATCATAGCATAACAAAACATTGCATAACATGACAAAACATAGCATAACACAACACAACAACACATAGCATAACAAAACATAGCCAAACACAACAAAACATAGCACAGCAAAACAAAACATATAATAGCATAGCAAAACATAGCATATCAAACACAACAAAACATAGCATAGCATAACAAAACATAGCATAGCAAAACAAAGCATAGCATAGCAAAACACAACAAAACATAGCATAGCATACCAAAGCATAGCATAGCATAACAAACACAACAAAACAAAGCATAGGATAGCAAAACATAGCATAGCATAATAAAACAAAACACAACAAAGCATTGCATAGCATAACAAAACTAAGCATAGAATAGCAAAACAAAACATTGCATAGCATAACAAAACATAGGAAAACATAACAAAACATAGTATAGCATAACAAAAGACAACACATAGCATAACAAAACATAGCAAAACACAACAAAACATAGCAGTTTAACAAAACACACCAAAACATTGCAAAACAAAACATATCATAGCCTAGCAAAACATAGCATAGCATACCAAAACATAGCATAGCAAAACAAAGCATCACACACAACCACACACACACAACCACAACCACACACACAACCACAACCACACACAACCACACATCTATCTATCTATCTATCTATCTATCTATCTATCTATCTATCTATCTATCTATCTATCTATCTATCTATCTATCTATCACCCTCACTCTATCTGTCTATCGCCCTCACTCTATCTGTCTATCTGTCTATCGCCCTCACTCTATCTATCGCCCTCACTCTATCTATCTATCTATCGCCCTCACTCTATCTATCTATCTATCTATCTATCTATCTATCTATCTATCTATCTATCTATCTATCTATCTATCTATCGCCCTCACTCTATCTATCTATCTATCTATCTATCTATCTATCTATCTATCTATCTATCTATCGCCCTCACTCTATCTATCTATCTATCTATCTATCGCCCTCACTCCTATCTATCTATCTATCTATCTATCTATCTATCTATCTATCTATCTATCTATCTATCTATCTATCTATCTATCTATCTATCGTCCTCACTCTATCTATCTCCCTCACTCTATCTATCAATCTATCTATCTTTTGCCCTCACTCTATCTATCGCCTCTATCTATCTATCTATCTATCTATCTATCTATCTATCTATCTATCTATCTATCTATCTATCTATCTATCGCCCTCACTCTATCTATCTATCTATCTATCTATCGCCCTCACTCCTATCTATCTATCTATCTATCTATCTATCTATCTATCTATCTATCTATCTATCTATCTATCGTCCTCACTCTATCTATCTCCCTCACTCTATCTATCAATCTATCTATCTTTTGCCCTCACTCTATCTATCGCCTCTATCTATCTATCTATCTATCTATCTATCTATCTATCTATCTATCTATCTATCTATCTATCTATCTATCTATCTATCTATCTATCTATCGCCCTCACTCTATCTATCTATCTATCTATCTATCTATCTATCTATCTATCTATCTATCGCCCTCACTCCTATCTATCTATCTATCTATCTATCTATCTATCTATCTATCTATCTATCTATCTATCTATCTATCTATCTATCTATCTATCGCCCTCACTCCTATCTATCTATCTATCTATCTATCTATCTATCTATCTATCTATCTATCTATCTATCTATCTATCTATCGCCCTCACTCTATCTTGCTGTCGCCCTCACTCTATCTATCTATTGCCCTCACTATCTATCACCCTCACTCTATCTATCTATCTATCTATCTATCTATCTATCTATCTATCTATCTATCTATCTATCTATCTATCTATCTATCTATCTATCTATCTATCTATCTATCTATCTATCTATCTGTCTATCGCCCTCACTCTATCGGTCTATCGACCTCACTCTATCTATCTATCTATCTATCTATCTATCTATCTATCTATCTATCTATCTATCTATCTATCTATCTATCGCCCTCACTCTATCTATCGCCCTCACTCTATCTATCGCCCTCACTCTATCTATCTATCTATCGCCCTCACTCTATCTATCTATCTATCTATCTATCGCCCTCACTCCTATCTATCTATCTATCTATCTATCTATCTATCTATCTATCTATCTATCTATCTATCGCCCTCACTCTATCTTGCTGTCGCCCTCACTCTATCTATCTATTGCCCTCACTATCTATCACCCTCACTCTATCTATCAATCTATCTATCTTCCTCACTCTATCTATCTCCCTCACTCTATCTATCAATCTATCTATCTATCGCCCTCACTCTATCTATCGCCTCTATCTATCTATCGCCCTCACTCTATCTTGCTGTCGCCCTCACTCTATCTATCTATTGCCCTCACTATCTATCACCCTCACTTTATCTATCTATCTATCTATCTATCTATCTATCTATCTATCTATCTATCTATCTATCTACCTATCGCCCTCACTCTATCTATCGCCCTCACTCTATCTATCTATTGCCCTCACTCTATCTATCTATTGCCCTCACTCTATCGCCCTCACTCTATCTATCGCCCTCACTTTATCTTGCTATCGCACTCACTCTATCTATCTATCTATTGAGTTTGAGTTTGAGTTATTTGTAAAGCGCGCGTACACCTGATGGTTCCATGGCGCTACAGTATGCCGAGTCCTTAAGAAGCGAGAATAACAGGGGGGGGGGGGACTTGTGAGGGATTATTGGGGGAAGGCTTTGGAGAATAGAAAGGTTTTTAGAGCCTTTCTGAAAGGCGAGTATTGGGTGGAACATCTGAGGTGGGCTGGGAGGGAGTTCCAGAAAATGGGGGCAAGGGTGGAGAATTTAGAACCTCCCCATTTTTTTCAGCGAAAGCGGGGGACAATCAGCAGATGTTGCGACGAGGAGCGAAGTTCCCTGGCGGGGGCATAGGGTTTGATCTCCGAAGTGATGAAAGCAGGAGCAGAGCCTAGCTGGGCCTGGAAGGCGAGGCAGTCCACCTTAAATTGGAAGCGTTCGTGAATGGGGAGCCAGTGCAAGGATTTTAAGAGGGGAGTGACGTGGTGGGATTTGGTGAGGTTGTAAACCAAGCGGGCAGCTTGGTTCTGAACCAGCTGTAGTCGTCGTATATTGTAGGCAGGCATGCCGTGGTAAAGGGCATTGGCATAATCCAAGCGAGAGACGACCATAGCAAGTACGATAAGTTTTATGGCCGTGAGGGAGAAGAAGCGGGAGACCATGCGGATAGTGCAAAGAGATAGAAAAGAGGAGGAAACCACCAAACTCACCTGGGAGTGCAAAGTGAGTTGGTCATTGATTTTGATACCGAGGGTTTTAACAGAGGAGGAAGGGGAAGGAGGGGGCCCAAGGGAAGGGGGCCAGAAGAGGGTGGACCAGGGACTGGAGCAACCACCTGTCAAAACCAGCTCTGTTTTATCTGGGTTTAGTTTCAGGTGGTTGTGATTCATCAAGTCCCGGATAAAGAGCATTGTGGATTGGAAATTAGATTTAGAGTCGGGAGAGTGAGAGAGAGAAAATATGAGCTGGAGGTCATCCGCATAGTTATATACGGAGACCTCCATTTGCTGAAGAGCAAAGATGAGGGGAGCTATGTACAGGTTGAATAATACAGGGGAAAGAGAGGAGCCTTGAGGGACCCCACATAACACCTTCCGGGGTTCAGCCGAGAAATCTCCCAGGCGGACCTCTTGGGTGCGATCACTTAGGAAGGAGGACAGCCAGACCAAGGCCGAGCCACCGATCCCCGCCGCCCTGACACAGGAGAGTAAGATGGAGTGGTCCACCGTGTCAAAGGCGGCTGAGAGGTCGAGTAGCACCAAGGCCTGGGGAATGTTAGTGTTCAATCCCTCTCTAAGGTTGTCAAGTACTGAAAGCACGACTGACTCGGTGGAGTGAGCTGGGCGAAATCCGGCCTGGCGGGGAGCTAAGACTCGTTTTTTTTCCACGTAGGTGGTGAGTACTCTGGTGACATGTCGCTCCAGAACTTTCCCTAAGAAGGGGAGCAGAGAGATAGGGCGATAGTTGGCGGGGACAGAGGGGTCCGCGCCAGGTTTTTTAGGAATGGGGAGGATTATAGCGGTTTTGAGAGCAGGGGTAACCACGCCCTGGGACAGGGAGCAGTTGAGAAAAGTAAGCGGGGGTAGCGGGCAGTTCGTGAAAATGTGACCGAGAACATGGGCAGGGCACGGGTCAAGTGGGGACCCGGATTTAACCAGAGAGAGGAGGGAGAGAAAGGATTCCTCTGTTAGAAGAGGGAAAGAGTCGAGACAAGCCTCTATAGAGGGGCAGGGCGGGTTGAGGAAGGAAGGAGAGGGGGGGAGGATATTGGCTCTGATTGTTGCGATTTTATCCAGAAAATAAGAATCCAAGGAGTCGCATAGAGGTTGTGAGGGGGAAGGCTTGAGAGTTGTTCTGTCGGAGTAAGCGAGTTTATTTATGATCGAGAAGATTTCTCTGGGTTTATTCTCCGCGACTAGAATTTTAGAGGACAAGTAGTCCTTTTTGGTGGATAGAATAGATTTTTTGTATTGCAGCAAGAGGGAGGTGTACTGAGCTTTGTGGATGGGACAGTACTGTCGTCTCCAGGCACGTTCTGCGTGACAGACTGAGAGTTTTAGCGCCTTCAGTTCATCATTGAACCAATGGTTGGAGTCGTTCGTCCGTCTAGAGGAGACCCGCCTAAGTGGGGCGATGGCGTCACAGGCTGAAAGTAGCCAAGAATTGATGGAGTTGGCTTGTTCTGAAGAGGACAGACCAGATAAGTCTGGGCTGGAAGAGAAGAGAGAGGAGGCTAGAGAGGCCACATCTACCTGACCCCAGGATCGTACCCAGATATTTTTAGGGTGCGAGGGCTTGGTGGGTGTGCCACGTTGAGAGGAAAAGGAAATCAGTGAGTGGTCAGACCAGGGACAAGGGGAGATAGAGACGCAATGGGGCAGTTCAGGGACCTTATCTGGTCAAGGGTATGGCCTTGAGTGTGCGTAGAGGAGTGAACATGCGAGATGAAGTTAAGGGAGCGTAAAGTTTCGGAGAATTCTTTGGAGGTGGAGCATTCAGCTGGATCGGAGGGCCAAAAGTTGAAGTCACCTAGCACCAGGACGGAAGAGTTGTTAACTGCTAGGGTGGCCACAAGTTCTTAAAACTCGTCAAGAAAGGTTTGAGAAGGTTGGGGGGGCGGTACATAAGAAAACAAGTGAGAGGTACATTAAAGAAGAGTGAACGAACGACTAAGAAGTCAGATGTACCAATCGAGGGGAAGCTGAGAGGTTGAAATGGAAGATCCTTCCGAGCAATCATGGCGACACCCCCACCTGATTTGCCGGATGGCCGGTCAGCTCGGAGAGCGTAGTAGGTAGCGGGGAGAGAAGCTAATAGGATTGGGAGGGAACTGTCACGGAACCAAGTCTCCGTAAGAAATAAGAGGTCCGGTTTATGGAGATCGAGTAAGACAAAGTTCGTGGCAGTGCTTGACTGCAGAGCGCGTATAATGGTAGTAAATGGATAGAGGAGCATGTCTAGGCCCGGCAGGAGGGTCGGGACAAGGGAGGGGGGAGAGAGGAAGCGGATGGATCGGGGCCTTAAGAGCGGGAGGAGCGGCTGAGGGTGTAAGTCCCAGTATATTAATGTGGGTGATCAGGGAGGCTTCAATAGGCCACGGGCCTTGGAGACCAATTAGTTGTGCCGGTGAATATTGTTGTGGTCCGGGGTAGCGGGGTGGCCTAGGCCCTGGGCACGTTCGGTCGCGGACGGGCGCAGACGGGCTTGCCTTAGGCGCGCCTTCGGCGCACAATCGTCGCGCCCGCTGCGCTCGTCCGCTGCGCGTCCGGTGAAGGCACATGGCTTATAGGGGGCGGAAGAGAGGAAGGGGCGTGGCCTCGGTGAGGGGGCGTGGCCTCGGCGCTCGCCAAAGTGGCGTGAGGGGGTGAAGGTGATCGGTAACCTCCCACCGCAGTGTTAAGTCGGCTGCGCGGGGAACCGAAATCAGCTGGTAAGTGAGTATTTTAAAAACAGAGAACAGAGGTTCAAACAAGCAGTTTTCAATAATAAATTTTAAAAAGTCAATATGTCCGCTCCCGGCTTCAGCCTCAGGAGGACTCGGTAGAACTGGGCAGACGCTAGTAGTCAGCGTCTATATAAGCGCGCTGGAAGGGGGCGTGGCCGCGGCGAGGGGGCGTGGCCTCGGCGCTCGCCAAAGTGGCGTGAGGGGCTGAAGGTGATCGGTAACCTCCCGCCGCAGCGTTAAGTCGGCTGCGCGGGGAACCGAAATCAGCTGGTAAGTGAGTATTTTAAAAACAGAGAACAGAGGTTCAAACAAGCAGTTTTCAATAATAAATTTTAAAAAGTCAATATGTCCGCTCCCGGTTTCCGCCTCAGGAGGACTCGGTAGAACTGGGCTATTGCCCTATTGCCCTCACTATCTATCTGCCCTCACTATCTATCTCCCTCACTCTATCTATCTATTGCCCTCACTCTATCTATCTATCTATCTATCTATCTATCTATCTATCTATCTATCTATCTATCTATCTATCTATCTATCTATCTATCTATCGCCTTCACTCTATCTATCGCCCTCACTCTATCTATCGCCCTAACTATATATCTATCTATCGCCCTCACTCCATCTATCTACCTATCTATCTCCTTCACTCTATCTATCTATCTATCTATCTATCTATCTATCTATCTATCTATCTATCTATCTATCTATCTATCTATCTATCTATGTATCTATCGCCCTCATTCTATCTTTCTATTTATCTAGATACTGATCGCCATCACTCTATCTGTCTAGCTATCTATCGCCCTCACTCTATCTATCTATCTATCCATCTATCCATCTATCCATCCATCTATCCATCTATCCATCTATCCATCTATCCATCTATCCATCTATCCATCTATCCATCTATCCATCTATCCATCTATCCATCTATCCATCTATCCATCTATCCATCTATCCATCTATCTATCTATCTCGCTCACTCAATCTCTCTATCTCGCTCACTCAATCTCTCTATCGCCCTCACTCAATCTCTCTATCGCCCTCACTCAATCTCTCTATCGCCCTCACTCAATCTCTCTATCGCCCTCCCTCTATCTATCTATCGCCCTCCCTCTATCTATCGCCCTCACTCTATCTATCTATCCCACTCACTCTATCTATCGCATCACCACAGCATCACTCAGCACCACCACAGCATCCCTAAGGGGCACAACAACATCACTATGCGCTACCACAGGATCATTGAATGCCACAGCATCACTAGTCGCCACCACAACATCACTCAGCGCCACCACAGCATCAATCTGTGCAACCATTCAACAACAACTGGGTCAAATATGTTCTCTTAATGTTTCAAGCTGTATTACAAATGTCACAAAAAGAGGTTAGTATTTCACTTCTGTTCTTGGATTTTCGTCACAATAAAATACACTGAACATATTCTTCACAAAAGTTATTTACAAAAGTTTAAGCTATTGCCATTATAAATTACAATAACTTTTATTTAAGTATTAATTATTAAAAAATGTTAAAGCCATTGTTATTTGTAATATCAATACATCTAAGTCATGTGAATACAACACATATTGCATTACAAATGCTATAGGTGTCACAAGTTGTAACTATTGGCATTGTAAATGACAAAGCTATTATTTTTGCTATTTTCAAAACCAACACATTAATAAAAAATGTGTCATTTACAATACCAATAACTCAAACTTTCCTAATGCGAGACCTTATGCATTGCAAATGCTTGTTACATTTTGTAGTTGTTATTAAGGTTCTTATGTATAGGACAATACAAAATCACACAAAATATAGACAATGAGGTGATCTTTTGTTTAACTTCCAAAAATAACACCACATGCAAAGGATCGAAACAATACTGGTATAGAAAGATTATAAGAAAGGCGAGCATTGGCAATTCATCTGGCTTTAAAGTGCCAACGCATTAAGTGACAGTCGTTCACATGAATGTCCTGCACCAATGCTGTTTAACACATTAAATACACACCAGAGGGCTTTTCAGTACCATAGGAAAAAGTAATAAAGAAAGATTGCTTTAGGCATGGAACACAAATAGGAGATACAGAATTAAATGTGATAAATAGAGTGATGATTCACTTTACTTTTCCGATCAAAATATTTCCCAATGGAAGCACTGCAGAAAAATACACCAACAGCATGAGGTGGCAGAGAAATACTCCTCTTGGTAGAGCCAAAGCCCAAAGAATTGGTAAAAATAGGTCTTGTAGACCATTGCATTATCAAGCCAGACCTAAAAGTTAATAACGCTTTTGAGTAGTAGAAGATGCCAAATGCACCATTCAGAGGAACACTGGGCAGATATCCTAAACATACAGTATGTGCAGGTCCTGACTTGTATAAGAAATTTCTTATGCAGGCCCGTTTCAAAAAAAGGATTTTCAGTGAAACCTGAATAAGCACAATTGTAATGATTTGTTAGCATTTGTATTTCAAACAGGAAATCTGCTTAAAAGGAGACCTGTTGGTCGTTTGTTACATGTAGCCTGATTTGTTGTTGATCTGCTTTGTTGACTTGGGTTTAAATTTGCAACGGACCGTAATTAGCTGATGTTAAAGGGTGTGCAGAAGTACCTTGCACATGGTTTATACATTGCATGTAGTACAGATAAGCCTGATGAGCCTGGAAAGCCATCTAGCTCCAACAGTCGGCCTACTTTCACCATGATCTAAAAGATATACGTGGTACAGACAAACCTGCTGAGCCTGGAAAGCTATCAAACTCCAGCAGTCTGCCTACTTCCATCATCTAAAGAATACACATGGTGCAGACAAACCTACAGAACCTGGACAGCCATCCAACTCCAGCAGCCTGCTTACTTTCAGCTTGATCTAAAGATTCACGTGATCTGCAGAACCAGGAAGGCATCCAAACCTTCAATGGAGCTGCTTCCTTTCTATGGACCTTTTTCCCATCTAAACTAATACCTCCTTGGGTGCCGCAAAAATTGGAGAACCTTCCTTTTCGGTACTTCCCTCCTGTCATAGCATCCTTCTCCACCTACTTCACAACAATGCATAGGTAATACTTCCACCAAAACAATGTCATAAGTACTATCTACATTTACTGCCTATTTAACCCCTCTCCCACAACTTTTATCCACATTAGGTATCCATGCCAAATTTTCGTCCTTTTTTTCCAACATCCCAGGGATTCGAAAGGTGCCCAGGGTTTGGGGATTTCCCTAGGGAGGACCAACAAAATGGTCAAATTATAGTTACAATATGAGTTTTGGGGAGAAAATGGGATGAAAATACTGCAGTTAAAAGTTTTCGTCTGAAAATGGCATCAACAAATGGTTTGCTGTGCTAAACTCACCATCTACCCAGCTTTCAGGACCATGCACAGCTGTATAAAAACTATTTTTGATCACAGTTTTGGTATTTTTCTAAGCGGTAGTCCATTTTTTGTGCTCTTAGCCTACCTCCAGTTTGTGGTGAAAAATAGTGCGTAACCCATTGGTCATCCAGGAAAGCTATAGATTTATGAAAAGTAGACAAAATTCCGAATTTAGAATAGGGTCATATGTGTTGTGTAGATCCCTCAAGGTTTTCCCAAAGAAACTAACTGTTGAGATAAAGAAATATAGAAAATGAGTAGGAAAAACAGACATTTGTGACAATGTTTTCATCTAACTTTTTGTCATGATGCCTATTTACAAAAACAATATACCATTACGTCCACTAGACCCTTTTGGTTGTGGGGATATATAGGGTTTGTAGGTTCTCCAAGTACCTACGGTTTCCAGAGCCAACAACTGAGCTGCACTGTACAATGAATTTTTATTGTGCACCGAGCATTTACCAATTAATTTGATGAAATATATGGAGTAAAAAAAGGGGTAACAAGGAAACCTGTATATTTCTGAAATGGGCACAAGACATAGAGTTTAATAGGAGTGGTTATTTGTACATCTCTCAATTTGAGGGTATCTATACCAGTATATGATTTAGATAGCATTTCTCAAAACGTCTTCGTTCTTACACACTGGCTCACATTTGAAAGGCACAAATGCAACAAAATACAATTTGTAATAACACATTTTCTACTATTCTATGCTCCACCAGGTCTCTGGATAAAAATGGTACCTCACTTGTGTGGGTGGCCTAATGCCCGCAACAAGAACCTGGCCAAAACGCGACATGGCTACATTACAAAAAAGGGTCAGTTTTGAGTGAAAAAATTTAAAGTGTGTAGCTGTGGATTTTGGGCCTTAACTCAGTCGGCATCTAAGGGAAACCTATGAAACTTGCACATTGTTGAAAACTAGACACAAGGGGGAATCCAGGGTTGGGTGACTTGCGGCGCTTTTACCAGGTCTTTTTACCCAGAATCCCTTGCAAACCCTAAACTTTGACTAAAAAACATTTTCATCATATTTCTGTGATGGAAAGTTCAGAATCTGCCAGGCGCCACAAACTTCCTTCCACTCCGCATTCCCCCAAGTCTCCTCATAAAAATGCTACCTCACCAGTGTAGGTAGACAGTGCCCGCAACAGGAAAAGGCCAAAAACGCAACATAGACATATCTCATATTTACACTGAAAACTGACCCTTTTTAGGTTTTGACTGGCCATGCGCTTTGCGCATGTGCCAAAAAACCTCTTGAGTTGTGTGTGTGGGTTTGGGTCGGCCCTCGTCATTGATTGGCTGGCTCCATAAATGGAGCCTAGCCATTGGACGAGGGGCCTGTCCGTCAATGCCGGACCAGACACGGGGGCGTTCCCGAGATTCTTTGGCTTTTGCCGACGTCACGCGACGCCGGGAACGCCCCCGATTCTGTTCCGGCATTGCCGGCACCCGCCTTCCTGCTCCGGTGTCTGCCGCCGTCCGTGTCCTCTCCCGCCCCCCTCCCCCTTGATGAACAGCCGGCATTGCCGGCACCCGCCTTCCTGCTGTAAGGGTGAGCCGAGGTGCATTTACCGCCTCCCGAGCCGCAGCTGATCCAGTATCCGGTGTCTGCCGCCGTCCGTGTCCTCTCCCGCCCCCCTCCCCCTTGATGAACAGCCGGCATTGCCGGCACCCGCCTTCCTGCTGTAAGGGTGAGCCGAGGTGCATTTACCGCCTCCCGAGCCGCAGCTGATCCAGTATTTCTACCGACGGCCATCCCTTGCTGCCCTGATAGTCTCACCATTTCCTGGTCTCTCGCGCATGTTTGCTGGTCGGCGTCTGCCTCACAACACGTTCCATGTCGATCCGCTCTCCCCGCCTCCCTCTCCCCTCCCACTGCAGATCCCCGCCTCCCGAGCCGCAGCTGATCCAGTATTTCTACCGACGGCCATCCCTTGCTGCCCTGATAGTCTCACACTGCGAATGATGCCAAGGGTTTGGCGGTCGGAACCTGCAGAGAGGCTCTGAGTGAGTGACACTGTGGGGTGGGGAAGCTGGTCAGTCACCGCTATCGCCGGTCAAGCAAGATCTGAAGTAGTTCTGTGTGAAATTTGTGTCTTTTTTTTTTTGGGGGTGGGGCAAAAAATCCAGAAATAAGTGCATGAAATGCCAATGCGGCATTTGAATCGAGTGGGTCCGGCCCCTGCATCAATTTTGGACAAGAGTAAGCATTGCGAGCTGAAATAAAGCACAACATTGCACATGATGCGAATACCAGCTGTTCGTGTTTGAGTTGTTCGCATTGTTCCCATGCTCCTGTGGTGGGACGTTTACCGAAGCAACATATCTTCATTACGGCGTGGCGTAATGTGAATTTGTAAAATTGAGGTTCGAGTAAGCTCATATTTCACGGTTTCAGAACTCTAATATCTATACAGCAGTGGTGCATACCTTGGGTTAACGGATATACCCGGTAAAGCAACCCACTGTGTGCATGTTCTAAGCTGCAGAGTGACACTACCGACAATAATTTTGGTGGTAAGGAACTTTTGTTTTTTTCCCATAAAGTTTGAACTTTAAAAAGTACTGCATATCTTGTGTTCCAGTGGAAACGGTGGAGATTTGCATATTGTTACCAATATTTTACAATGGAGGGATTTTAACAGCATTTATTGAGGGTAAAGAATTGGAGATATTGTGACTTTATTTAGCCGAGTTTTAAGGACTGGAGTTGCATTTTGTTACTATGTTTAAGATTGTAGTATGGCCGTAAATTGCAAAAAAAAGATTATGGTAGCATCCTAACCACTAGGCCAAATATAAAGGGTTGTAAGTTTCACCAGAAACTTAAATCGCAAAAGTTGAGTGTTGTGCACTTTTTTTATATTACATATTTTTTTTTGGAAAGTTATCATGCAGATTTTTTTTCTCCTTAAAGTAAGGAAATGTTTATTGAACAGTAAGTGAAACACTGAACTAGTTTAGTTATCTAATAAAAGGAGAATTGCGCTGAACTACATTCTTAAGATTGTATAATTTCAGGAAAAAAAATCTTGCTTTAATAATCGCAGTCTTGTTGCAGAAGTGAACGGTTGTTGAAGTTCTCTGCAAGATGCAGCTGAAAATGGGCGCTGATCGGAATTGAAGTGTTTAGATGTTGTCGTGAAAATGCTGTCCTCTTGAAAGTGCAGCTAACTACCCAGAAATAAACATAAATAACTGGTTATGTTGTAATATGGTTCTTTGTTGCCATCTCCTGGTTCTGGTTAAATTTACAAACCTCTCTGCCTTCGCACTTGTAGTTTAACCCCTTGATGTGAATATTGGGTCATATAACAGTTACCCGATATGCTTTATCGGTCTGTGTTCGTGTATAATATATATTTGTATGTGTGTGTGTGTGTGTGTGTGTGTGTATGTATGTGTGTGTATATGTATGTGTGTGTGTGTGTGTGTATGTGTGTGTGTGTGTGTGTGTGTGTATCATAGCATGTGTGGCAGTAGGTAAACTTTTTTGCATACTCGCCATCTAGTATTTGGCTCGAAATGTTGCAACTTATTTTTCTTTAAAGAAGTCTTTGGGGTCACAGGATCTCTGTGACGACTCCTCTAGGAATGTGCACGGACGTGTATCGGGGTTGCTCCCAGTCACAACGAGAATGACTTTTTTCGTTATGTCAGTAGAGTCTGTTACCTTCCTTCCCATCGCAGAGGAAACTTTTCAACGCCACTTCATTTTTTTATGATGCCCACTCAACTCCTAACGTTAATTGTCGTCCAGCAATCGAGCCACTCAACCCTTCAGGCAGTGCGCTCCCCTGACTAGCTTTAGAGAATGTGGACGTGCATAAGGTACTGAAACGGTCACCCGTCAGAAGATGCCCGCAGTGCCATTCCAAATACCCCCTGGGCAGAGCTCCCCGCCGTTCGTAACTTGTGCCTCTTTCTGGAGCACAACAAGAACTGGTGCTATTCTTGCTCTGCTTTCAGAAGCAAGCAAACTGCATCGGAGACTAGACAGACTGGGGACCCACTGTAGAATGTACAAATCCTCGTCGGAAATGTCAGATATTTTTTGTAAGGTGGACAAGCTTGGCGCCGAGAGAGAATCTGGTGATTCACCTGGCCTTCAGGCCCACCAACCCAGACCAGAGATAATCAGCTCTGACATTTCAGAGCCAGGAGGAAGAACCAGGACGGTTCATCCATCTCAGTCGAGCCCGGACCTCGTCTGAAAAGCACCACACTTTCAGCCGCTACGTCCACATCCAGGTTGCACAATAATGTGCCTCCTGGGAATGGATTTGTGCATTTCCATAGCGCCCCATGATCGCCTCCACATGTGCCTGCTTTAGGAGTGCCCATCAAGCGAGTGACTGCATTCGGAGGGTTAGTTAGAACATCTAGTGTTGGTAGAGGAGAGCACCCATCACGCTCTACTGTGGTGAAACGGCAACAATCTGAAGCAGGGCAGGCCTAGTTCCACTGGTGACAATCGCCACAGATGTATCTCTAGCCAGGCATGGAGTACATCTCAACAACATGGCAGTCCAAGGTCTGTGGCAACCTCAACATCGAGGTCTCCACATCAACCACTTGGAACTGTTAGCCATTCATCTAGCCTTTAACCCCTTTCTTCAATAGATTTGAGGCAAAGTAGTTCTTGTGTGTCCAGAAAACATGACTGCCATCTTCTACCTACAAAGGCAACTAGGCACACATTCCTCTCAGCTGTCGGTCCTAGCTCAAAATCTGGCGCTGGGACATCCACCTCCAGTACATCTCCAACCAAAGAGGCTTCTGGGAGTGGATAGCGACTTTGCAGACCTGCTCGGCAGTACGCAGCAACAAGCTCACAAATAGCAACTCCATCCACAAGTCCTCTACCCTTACTTTCAGAGATTTGGCACCCTAAGCATAGACCTTTTCACCACAAACGAAAATACAAAATCCCCAACCTTCACCGCCCGGTTTCCACACCCACAGTCCATGGGCAGTGCTCTGTGGATGATCTGGTCAGGAATATTTGTGTACAATTTTTTTCTCCTCTCCCAGTGATGCCTTCTGTGGTCAGGAAGCTGAGGCAAACATCCCTCACACTCATCCTGGTGGCTCCAATGTGGGGCAGACAACACTTCAGGAAATGTCCATTACCTCTCACAATAAGCTTACCAACAGGCTGAATCTTCACACTAAAAAAACACAGCAAAGCCAGACACCCAGACCCCAAGCAGCTCAACTTGTGATTTGGCTCATGTGGTCCTACAGTTTGGTCCTACAGTTTGGTTATCTTGATGTACCTCAAGAATACATGGACAAACTTAGAGAAGTTCCTAGGCCCGCTACACACACCTGTTATACTGCGAATTGGCAGTGTTTAGTCCACTGTTGTACTCCAAACCACATAAACCCTCTTATGCCTACGGTTTAAGACATTCTTTTACCATGTTCATTGTGTAGCAGTGTGTGTGGGAAGCTTTGTGTGGCTGTGTGTGTGGGGGGGCTGTGTGGGTGTGTGTGTGGGGGGATCTGTGTGGGTGTGTGTGTGGGGGGGCTCTGTGTGTGTTTGTGTGTGGGGAGGCTCTGTGTGTGTTTGTGTGTGTCATTTGCGAGAGATAAAGCTAGTGGCATTGTAAATGGTCATGCCATTTATTTATGTTAAAAAACATAAATAAAAATAATGTCAAGAGCAATGCCAATAGCTCTAACTTTAACAAAGGCAAAACCATTGCATTGTAAATGCTTGTTTTAAATGTGAGTAGCTGTCGATTGTGGGCATTAGCTCAGCCGGCACCTATGCAGACCTGAACATTTTTTTAATCTAGACAAGCAGGGGAGTTCAGGGGTGCGTTACTTGTGTGGATCTCCACGGGTAATTTTACCCAGAAGCCTTTGTAAACATCAACATTTGGTAAGAAGCACACATTTTCCTCACATTTCTGTGACTGAAAGTTCTGGAATCTCCGTGAAGCCACACTTGTGTGGGTGGGCCAAGAGACCACTACACAAAAGGCCCTTATGCACTACGTTGAGAGATGAGTAGTTGGGGTAGCTGCTGTATTTAGGGCTGTGCTGTTGCGCCACCCATGGAAACCTACAAACTACAGACATTTTTTAAAAGTAGACAAGCAGGGAAGTCCAGGTAGTGTGCCTTGTGTGGATCCCAAACATTGTTCTTGCCCACAATGCCCTATAAACCGCAAAACCTCCAACTTTGCCTCAAATATTGAATTTTCCTTACATTTCTGTGATGGAAACTACTGGAATCCACAATAATCTGCAAAATTCCTACCACTCAGCATTACCGCATGATCTGCAATCATGTTAGAGGCGTGACACAATGCAAAGGTGTGCTTTTCCAGAGTAATCCATTTACCTCTACAGGACCATCTAAGGATCCAAGAGGCCCATTTTGCGTTGTTGGCTTTGTCTAGTAGTTCTCCTGTATGTGTAGGTGTGACCACTTTCTCCACTCTATACAAAGGTGCTCTTCTCAATAAATTGTTTACCCAACCGGGACTGTCCTAATTACAGAGCAGCCTGATCTACATTGTAGCCTCTGTAAAGTATTCTTGCATGTATTGCTTAGAAGTTACCTTATTGAAGTTTCTAGGGAACTTTAGTCAGACGACTTTGGTCCTGAAGAGACCCGAAGGCTAACTACTGGTTGAATCATTGACGTCCTATCCCTAAGTTGCTTTCAAAACAGGTTATGGTACACCAGGAGATACCGTAAATGAACATACAGGGTCTCCGCTTATGTTTGATATAAAATCATATGCAACCTCCGAATCTGTTCACTGTCTTGTTCTATGTTGTTGTATACACATTCGCTCACTGTCTGAGCACTGTTGTCTTCACTAATTTTGATACATAGTGAAATCTATATCGTCCTGATACTTAAAATGTGAAAATCATCCTCATGCAAGACATTATGTTCTGTATCCTTTTCAATAGCATTGATTATGATACAAGTTACCGATTGAGTTTGCACACTTTAATAGCAAGTAGATATGTTGGTGAATGAGTTACATGGGACATTTGTTTGACTTATTACACTTACAGTGGTTCTCATGGGCAATCAGGGTGGTTCTTATGTTGTATATATACTGTAGGAAGGTGGAGTATTATGTGGTGATGTTGGTTAGGCTTCACCATGCAATACTCTCACAATACCCCAAAGATGATCCTTGTATTCACAATAATAAATCCTCAGCTCAGTCCTGGTAGAGTGGCAAAGAGCAGTCCGGGGTTACTTGAGGAATAGGTGTTAAGCATTTCAGAGTACCAGCATGGATGATAAGTTATTGATACAACTCCAAAGAAATCCGACACCAATTTATAAAAATTAAGCTGCTTTTTATATAAATTTAGACACCAAAATGAAGTCAATTGAATAAGTATAACTGGAGTTATGGATTTTAGAAGCAATATTAAATCTGTGCAAAACGTCATCTTTGCTGTCAATGGTAAAAAGCACTAGTTACATTCGGTCTCATGCAGGTTGAGTTGCGTGGAACACAAGAAGGGTAAAGGTGATGTGGGTTCCAGGACCAAGCTACGACAGGTAGTTTGATTTTACCTGGCTCGAGAAGCCAGGGTGCAGAGGTGTTCTTGCTGTCCTTGGTGTTGAAGCTGCGGGGGAGCTGGTTTTACTGTTTACCAGGTGTAAAAAGTCCGCAACAAAGCCACGGCTGGTGTCTCATGAAGGTTTTTCTATGATCCCTCGAGGTGCAGTAAAGGTGGTGGTTCCTGGACTGGCGACTAACATGCCTTGGCAGTGGTAAGCTTGGCTGAAAGCTATTTTGACGTCTGGGCGAAAACAGCGACTTGACAATTGCTGGAGGTCAGGACTGCGTTTCCCACAATGCACTGGACTACCTGTTATCAGGCAGTCCCTTGGAGGGCTTGATGGCCAGAGATTCTTTAGTTCCTGTACGTGGTTTTTACTTGCGGTGTGCAGTGTACTAGCGCAACTAGTCCTGGGGAGTCTGGAGTTGCCTTTAGCTCTCACAGGGGTCCCTCTGTCTGGGGGAACCAAGCTTTGGTCCAGGACAAGTCGTGCGGTTCCAGGAAGGTTGTCACAGGAGTAGAGTATCACACCTTTGCTATGTGCAGATCCTGTGGTCGCAGACACTGTTCTTCTCTTTGTCCTTTTTCATAAGTCAGAGCAGGACTGAGGTTCAGGTGTTGGTGGTAGCCCTTAAATTCTAGGTTTATGGGCATTGGGCGTGTGGGTGCTACTAGTCCCAGAGGCTAATCTGCCATTAAGGTGACCTCATCCGTGGTGGGTGTCACCTTTTTTACCCAGAATCCTCTATTGTACCTCTTTTAAAAATGGTAGAATACTTCCTCAGCTGTACACACCAGGCAGCCCACCCTAGAGGTGTGGCTAGCCTTTTGGGGTTGTACAACTCCGGAATACCTAATGCTTCTGCCTGCCCGGGTGCAAATGTGCCTGGATGTCAAGGGGAAGTCTGTTTCCTCCTTTGGGAAACAGCTAGGGTGCATATCATAGGCGGTGAAGGCTTTGAAGCTCACCACCTTGGTGTGCCACTTCACTAGCCATTCTGTCAGGAAGGAAGGTTTGACCTAGTTCCCGACCAGGCCATTGTTTCCGTCTCGTGGGAGAGTTCACACCTCCTGGCAGGGGGTCGGATTCCTGTCTTGGCAGCAGCAGCTGTGGGTTGGCAGCCAGAGGACAGGAAAGGCTGGGGCAACCAGGTGGGCAACCTCTGAAGTAGCCGCCCGGGTGCATACCACATCGTCCTTGATATGAGATTGGTGTTAGGGGTGATGAGGTACGCTATTTGTTACCAATCATGGCATATTTTGACTGTACCTTAAAGCAGCTGGCGACCTCAAGTTTACTTGGGTAGCAGCCTATGTTATCCTATGGACCGCCTATCACTTATAGTAGCCGTTAATGGTAAAGGCCACTATAATGACATATAAGGTTGCACTTACATGTCCACACCTTTAATATAATGCACCCTGCCTCCTGGGCTCAGGATGCCTTAGGGGTGACTGGCATATATTATAAATAGTGCCTTCACTTTGCCACTTATAGTGAGGGCAAAGTCGAGTTCGAGCACTTTGCACTGCTCCTGCAGGCTTCAATGGCAGGCCTGCTGCTGTCAGTAGTTAACTTGTGTCACTCAGGATGGCACAAACAGTGTTTTAGGCCCTGGTGACCCCTTTAACACCTATGCCGCGGGTACCACTGGTACCATACACTAGGGACTTATAAGGGGATTAAAGTCCTTGCCAAATGGGGATAGCAATTCACATATATCAATTTTATGGAGAGAGCACTGGCACTGGGTCCTGGTTAGCAGGCTTCAGTGCACTCTCAGGGTTGAAATCCAGCATCTAGAAGTCCAAATGGGGGCAAAAGTGAGGGGATATCTGGAAAAGGGCCTGTTTTTGTACACTTATGTTCCCTAAAAAGCACTTCAAAATCTATTCAAGACTTTACATTTTTACCACACAGGGTACTCCGTGACAACATGGCTTATGTTCCATCCACCATGATGTGCAGTGTGGGGGCTATAATGCACTTGTCAATTGGCAAACAGAACACCTACCATGTTCTGTTGATGAATAAAGGTGTTGAGCAGGCCACAAGCAAGTCCATGATTTCCTCAAGTAGAGGAAAAAAATACAGCTTCTTGCCTATTGAAGTAGTGGTCCATTGAAGGTAGGTATCCATAAACAGTCATAGAAATGTTTACCTTGTTGCAGCTCCACCTCTGTCAATTTCCCAATACTTCACATTTGTATGGTACAACATAAACCAAATAGGAAAACAAAGGGCTCTCTGGCCCCAAACCCCAGTAGGCGAAGTGCTCTTCTCATGAATAGTAGTGAGCACATACACATCACTCCGATCAGAGAACTTGACTGCGAGCAGGATGTTGGAATGCAACACAGTGCTCTGGAATTTCTGGAGCTTCTTACAAACAAGCTCCTGTGGGAATCCTTTGAGGCAACAACAAACTCTACCGCATGACACAGTGGCAGCTTTGTACAGCTCACTGAACAGCTTTACTGTGTATAGAAGTTGTCCACATAAAGGTTATAACCTTGGGGCGTGGCTTGGACGCCGATCGGGATGGCGGCGTGAGCTTGCAGCTCCGCGCAGGGTCCCGCTATTTCTTCTGAAAACCACACCTGGGGCGACCCCTGGTCGGCGCGACTGGCATGCGAGGTGTTGGGGAACCACTGGGGAGCGGCTGAGAACTCTTTGGGGTCCGCTAGTCCCACGGAGACCTAGTAAGACGACGACCGAGGTGTTGCCCGGAGTGTGAAGAAAATGGCAGCGGTGAGGGTCGATAGTCTCTGAACCGAAACTGAACAGAGTTGGCATTGGCTTGCGGTGTGGCCCGCCTATGCGAGATCGGAGTTGCAGGAACTGCTGGCACGGACATGAGGAGCGGGGAGATTGGTGACCAACATTGGATTGGTGTACTGGGGGCACGCACTCGTCTCTACTTCCCCCCCCTCCCCCCGGTTCTGGCGACAGTGGGGCGGACGGCGCTAGAACTTTTGATTCATAGAGTTGCGGGCGCTGCGGAGGCACTCTACCACGATCGTTGCTGATGCGCACGTCCCCTGAGCAGAGGATATCGGGACCTGGTGAGGTCCGGGCCTGCCCGTGTAGCGGCGGTAGAGACACCTAAGATGGTGGCTGCGGGAGGAGCGGCCGTCACGAAGCAGGGCCAGGAGGATTCGGAGGCGCTATCCCAGGTTGGCGAGGCCTCACCGCCGATGATGGACCAGGAGCAGAGACTGAATCGGCGCCTGGATGCTATTCTGGATGCCATCACCTCGACCAAGGAGGCATTGCAGCAGGACATTGCACAGGTCGCTACGGGGCTGGGGCTCCTGAGAGCGGATCATGCCAAGTTGGCGGATAAGGTTAAGGACCATGAGCAGCTGCTATTAGACCTGAAACCGGCGGTGGTGACCGCGGAACATAAGATAACGGACATCCTGTCCCGGCTGGACACGTTGGAGCGACGAGCGGAGGATGCCGAAAGCCGCAACAGACGGAACAACGTGCGGGTAGTAGGCCTGCCGGAAAGAATTGAAGGGGAGGATGCGGTGGCCTACATGGAGGACTGGTTCCGGACGGTGGTGGCACCGGAGGGACTCACTTCCTTCTTTACGTTAGAGCGAGCATACAGGGTGCCGGCTCGCCCACCAGCGCTGGGCCGCCCCCCCAGACCGATGGTGGTGAAGCTCCTCCATTATAAAGACCGGGACCTCCTAATCCAGAAAGCTCGGGCTTCGGGTCCGTATGAGGTGGAAAACAGCCGAGTCACGATCTTCCCGGACTATACTCAGGCGGTCCAGAAGAATAGGGCATCCTTCCTGGCGGTGAAAAAGGAGCTGAGGGAGGAGGGCATCCAGTATTCCTTGCTCTTCCCGGCCAAGCTGCGGATAATCCTGGATGGGAACACTCCTTTTTTTCAAAATCCGGATGAAGCATGGTCGTGGTTGGAATCCTATCGAGCTGGCACGGACAGGAATGGCAAAAGTCAGCGGGAGAAGCCTAAGCCGCCTCAGGTCCGGAAATCTCAAAGGATTCGCTCACGCAATAAGCTTCAGCGAGCGAAACGGGAGGCCCAAATGGCTGCGGACAAAAGAGGGGCGCTGGCAGCGACGGCGGCCATCACGAGATCACAGCAGGAGAGTGACTTGGCGGCCACGGACTCTGGCGAGGACGGTGGCAGGACTGGAGAGGAATTTTCGGAGGCGGAGAGCTTGAAGGGGCCGGGGGTCACCCCCCAGACGTCTGATGAGATTATTCATGGCTGACTCTTCTATGGGACTTGGGACACTGTCTCTGGTAGGGTGGAATCCTGTTGGCACTGGATGGGTCGCCAAGTAGGGTAAAGCATCAGCATTGCGGGATGGAAGGCGCGGGGTGCGGGATCCGCCTGCCTGGGGTCGGCGATAACTCACCCCCCCAGGGCCCTTAAGGCCTTCTGTGGTGGCGACCACAGGTTAGTCGAATGTGTGTTTTGTTTAAGGTTTGGATCGGGGCTAAAACTGGGTTTGTAGGCTCTGTCCTGGGGAGTGGGGTTTGGGGAGTTTTTTCTATGGTTCGTTTCGGGGGGGGGGCAACTGCTATGGTGTGGGCATTGAATGGCTATACTTGAACTGGATCGTTCTACATTGGTATGGGGACGTTACCTAACTTGAAATGCCTAACGTGGAATGTCCGAGGACTGCGAACACAAAGTGCATGCTTATTTGGTGAGGCGGGGGGTTCAGGTTGCCATGTTGCAGGAGACTCATTTAACGAAACAGGAATGCATCGCACTACAGAAGAGATGGAGGGGTCAGGTCTTTGGCACCACTTACTCCGCGTTTCCTAGAGGGGTACTGATATGGGTGCGAGCAGGGATACCGTTCCAGGTGTTGAATCAATTGGTGGATCCTGAGGGCAGATATGTGGCGGTGGAGGGGAGGTTGTATGGTCGGGATGTGGTTCTCAGCTGTGTATACGCTCCAAATGTTGATCAAGCCCCTTTCTTTGATGGTCTATCCGGCTCCTTGGCCTCTTTCTTAGCGGGGCCTGTGATACTGGGGGGGGACTTCAATTCGATCACAGATGTGGCCTTGGATAGATCTCACCCACCACTGGTTGATTCCCCTGTACGTAAGTTAGCCGCACACAGGAAGGATTGGCAGGAAAGATGAGGACTGCTGGATGTGTGGCGGGAACAACACCGGGGTGGTAGGGACTACTCCTTTTTCTCAGCCCTCCACGCTCTACATGTTAGGATTGATTCGGTTTTGTGCAGCGGGTCCCTAGCCCCATTGGTCTCCCATACGGAGTACCTGGCCAGTACCATCTCGGATCATAATCCTCTGCTGGTGCATGTCCAATGGCAGCGGGCACGCTCCGCGATTCCAACATGGCGGCTCCGGCCCGACACCCTGGAGGACTCGGTGTTCAGTGTCGCAGTCCAACGGGGCATAGATCAGTATTTTGGTGAGAATGAGGGGACAGCTACTTGTAGGTCCACTGAATGGGACGCGATGAAAGTGGTGGTGAGAGGAGTATGCTTGGGTAGGTTTTCGAATGCTCGAATGTCGGTTTTGAATGCGCTTGCCAGTGCGGAGGAGAAATTGAGGGATTTGGAGCGGCGAAGGCCGGACCAACCGGATTTACGGGCCCGGTTGCTGGAAGCCAGGGAGGTGGTGGCTACCGAAACGGAACGGCTGCGGAGCTATGACTACAGACAATATGCCATTAGAGCGCATGCTGAAAGGGATAAGGTGGGCACGTTATTGGCTAGGCTCCCTAATCCCGAACTCAGAGGCTGCCCGGTCTTGAGCATCAAAAATGAACTGGGGGAGACGGTCTATTCACAAACGGCGGTGCTGGAGTGCTTTCGGGCCTACTATGCTGAGTTGTACGAGAGCCAGTTAGGAGTGGAGGCTAGCGCAATCGCGGAATATTTGGAGTCAATGCAGCTTCCGGTGCTTGACGATGACGATGCAAAGGGCTTAGGTGGACCTGTCACGCTGGCCGAGGTTAGGGCGGCCATTAAACATATGGCGAGGAATAAAACACCCGGGGTGGATGGCCTGCCGATAGAATTTTACCAGAAGTATGTTGATAGCTTGGCGCCCAGACTACTGGTGGTATATGAGGAGACTCACAGGCTGGGGGCTCTGCCCGGATCAATGAGGGAAGCACTGATAGTACCGTTGCTGAAACCCGGCCGGGAAGCGACTGATGTGAGGTCTTACAGGCCATTGTCCATGCTGATTTTAAGCCGGATCTTAGCCACCAGGTTGGCCCCACATATGACCAGCCTGGTGCACAGGGACCAAGCGGGGTTTATCCCCACGAGGAGCACGGCGTTGAATATTCGCCGTCTGATTGGGATATTGGATGGTGCAGTGGATACGGACGATGCTCAGGCGGTGTTATCTGTAGACATTGAGAAAGCTTTTGATAGTTTGGAATGGGTCTATCTGGATGAAGTCCTAGTGAGGTTCGGCATTTGTGAAGGGTTTCGCAGATGGACGAAGGTGTTGTATTCCTCGGCAACGGCGCGAGTACGTCTGGGCACTCTGGTGTCTGCGGCTTATCCAGTCGGTAGGGGAACGAGACAGGGGTGCTCCCTCTCCCCTCTTCTGTTTGCACTGGCGATGGAACCACTGGCGGTGCGTGCCAGGTCGGGAGACATGTATGCAGGGATCGCTAGAGGAGGGCAGTTGCACTACATATCATTGTATGCGGATGATCTGCTACTGTACATAGAGGATACGGAACGGGCTCTGGAAGGGGTGATGGAAATGCTATCTGAGTTTGGTCGGTTGTCGGGCCTCAGGGTTAACTGGACGAAGACTTGTGTCTTTCCGCTTAGGGCGGACGCGCCCTGCCCCACCCGTGATATAGGGGTGGTCTGGGAGCCATCTTGCTTTACTTATCTGGGAGTCCGAATCTACCACGAGGTCGCGGACTTATTAGAGGGCAATATTGGGCGGTGCGTACGGGCGCTGAGAGGTTGCATGTCTTTTTGGGCCTCCCTCCCCCTGTCGGTGTTGGGTAGGGTTGCTCTGCTGAAGATGGTGGCGCTCCTGCGGCTTTTGTACTATTTTCGCACGCTGCCCATTTGGATTCCTCAGAGGATCTTTAGGGACTTGCGGACGATGGTCATCGACTTCCTTTGGGGGCACGGCCGCCGTAGAGTGGCACTGAACACGTTGCTTCGTCCCAAGCTTTTGGGGGGGATGGCGGTCCCGGATTTTTTTTTTTTTTTTTTTTTTTGGAAAACCTTTATTTGACAGTATGTGCAGACAAATACGGGCCTACAACCCACAGGCCGGCCTCGACAAGAAAAGGCACATCAGCAAGCAATTAGACAACTCAGCAGCATATCAGAGCAGGCACGAATAGTCCAGGGTACATTATACACAATTGTGCCTCCAAGAGGTAGGATGATGAGGTTTAATTTTAAACGTTTTGAAATAAGTCCATAGCAACAGGTCAAGAAGGATCCGAATCAAAGCAATGCAATTAGGACTGTAGTGGGCAACGATCATCAGAAAAGTCAGCAAGCATTATCCGCAAGGCAATCGGTTGTAATCAATGAAGTCAGGATAGAAAATAAACACATCACATGATGATCCCCAAGCGCTACCCACAAGTTCCCAATCCTCCCTTCGACCCAAGGAAATAAGAAAGGAAAGAACAATAGATAAAGGTAATAAAGAGAAGAAAGGGAGAAAAAAGAGGCCCATAGAAATGAAACCATCAAGGAAATAATCCCCCCACCCTACACGCATGCAGAGGCTACGGCCTACCCCACCCTAGCAGTGTGTCTGTCGCCCCAAAAGAGTACCCGAAATGTAGGAGAAAGAAAAAGAAAAGAAAAAGAAGGTCACGGTTGATCGGAGGAGGGCCAAGGATATAATCAAAGCAAGCAATATCGTTACCCGCGGCCACCCAACCCCAGGCCCCGACCTAGCACCCGTCCAACATGTACCTCCAACAGTTATAATTCACAGTCCCAGCCATATACGTATCAGTTTGCAGCGAGAGAAACCCCTTCCTCAGCCTTGTCCCCTCCGAACCCGCATGCCAACAGAATCCAATTGCAGTACAGCCAACCTGGACGGGACGGGCCACCATGGAGTCCATTGCAGAAGTCGAGGTGTTTGGGACGAGTCAAACTGGAGTGAAGCTCGATCGCAAAAGACAAAAGAAATCGCCACTGCCATTCCATGAAGAGCACAACAGGGAGCAGGACGATGCGTGAGTTCCAGATTAGCGGCCGGCCGATGCACAGACAGCAAGTCCAGGAGGACGCCTAGAAACATGTCACCAAAGGACAAAGGAGATGGGCAACACGGCGTCTGAGACACAAGCTCCGGCCATAACAAAGGATCAATATTGCCAGACTCCTTCAGGGCAGAGCCGAAGAGTACCGCAGCGGGCACTGAGGCGCGTCTCTCCGTCGCTGCCGCATACTCCAGCTCGGGTGATCCACCGTCGATCGACTGAAGATGTGGCGTAGTATGCAGCACTGAAGAACCATCATGGCCGGCTGGAAAAGTCCCAGCAAGCCGATCCCCCAAACCAGTGGCAGAGTCGCGAAAGGCCAACCGCAGGTCTTCCAGTGCAGCCAGGATGTCTCGAAGCCCCAGCGGTGGATCCAGAATGGAGGGTGCAGCTGTGTCCTCCATCTTAGGCGAGCAACCATCGAGCGCCCCGGAAAGCAAGTCCCCCTCGCCAGCCATCGGCATTCGGGAATTTATGTGCCCTCTGCGGGGCCCAGGTGGTGCAGAAAACGTGGAGGCAGCCGGTCGTAGAGAGGCTCCAAGTGCAAGGGAATCGGCGGAGCAGGGAAACCCTCCGTCAAGTCCAGGGTTTCCAATGCGGAAAATGGCGTCTGCTGCGGAGGGCTGCAACAAAGAAGCTATCCCGGCCCTCTCCCCGCTAGGCCGGGATACAATATGCGGGAGCCGGATACAATGTTGCGAGCGAGGCGCGCTGGGCTGCCGAGCGAGGAAAAAGGCTTCTGTGAAAATCCCAGCGCCACGCTTCAGGTCCAGTGAACCGGCTCCTCCTTCTCCGCAGCGGCCGCTGCTGTTGTTGTCGCCGCCGGCCGTCCCCACAAAGCAATGGCCCGGCTGCTACCACTCGGAAGGCCGGAAAGGAAACAGGGGCTCAACACCGCCGGGGCAGCTCCGTTCTCGACTGGAGTTACAGCAGCGCGGTCAGGAGCATTGCACAGGTAAGCTTGGGGCTTGGAGGTGCAGGATATATGCCAGGATCTCGACGAAAGGTGCAAGGGTCGGCGGAGCCGAAGAGCTAGGCGGCCATCTCGGCTGCAGGCTAGGCTCCTCCGTCCCTGATTTTGAGTTGTATTATTTGGCCGCGCAACTTCAGGTTCTCACACAGCATGTGGCTAGGGTGTTTAGAGGGCCGGAACACGACCGAGAGCAGGGGATACAACGCCATGTCCTGGCCTATATCATCATGCAGCAGAAACTGGAGTTGCGAGGCCTTACCATGGAGGAGAGGACGCTCAGGTTATGCTGGCAGAGGAGTCTGAGGAGGGCGAAGGCGTCCCGGCCGTATGCCCCGGAGATACCGATAGGTATGCTGACTGCACTGCCGCATGGGGGCGACTGGTCTCCATTATTGGAGTGGGAGGAGCTGGGACTGCAAGTGGTGGGGGATTTGTATATTGATGGGACGTTGGTGCCCTTCCAAACGCTACAAGAACAGTTCGGGCTGCCGGAGGGGAGCTTCCTCTTGCATGCGGCCGTGGTGGCGGCCATGCAAAGGCATTGGAAAGGGGGGCTCATTGAACCGGAAACGACTATGGCTTGCCAGTATGTAGTGATGGCCGCCGGCAGCTTTAAAGCGGTGACCTGCCTCCATAATAGGATGTTGCATGAGGGGCTGGAACCGCTCTTGGGCCTGAAAGCGAAATGGGAGGTGAGCATAGGCAGGCCCATTCCGGACACGGTGTGGGGTCATATCCTCAAGCGTACATGGAAGGGCACGAGGAACGCACGCTTCCAGCAGGTGCATTTTTATGTGTTGCATAGGGCCTACTTGACCCCAGAGAAGATCAAACGGTACTTTCAGGTACAGGAGGCGCGGTGTCCGAGGTGCTTGGCGTTGGAGGCGGATCTGGATCATCTGTTATGGGGCTGCCCGAAACTAGAGGATTACTGGGCGGAGGTTGGGGAACTCCTCAACGCAGTGACCGACAGGGAGGTGGAGTTTGATATGGCGGCGTGCTTGTTGCTCTGGTTCCCACACACAAAAAACACTAAGGTGACAAGTAAATTTATTGACCTGGGGCTGATACTGGCGCAGAGGGAGATCACCTGGCACTGGAAGTCCAGGGAGGGGCCGTCTGTAAGGAGATGGACGAATGAATTGCTGAGGGGGTCTGAATGCGAGAGTGTGCTCCGTATGAGACAAGCAGTCAAGCTTGATAATGAAAAGAGCCTGGAATCAGCGCGGGCGTGGGAGTTGATAGTGCAGGCTCTGCGTGACTCCCTGGTGGACGATGAGGACTGACTGGATAGGGCATGAGGACATTGCGAGGCTTACGAGTATGGAGGTATAAGTAGATCTGTAGCGGGACCCATACTGGCGTCAGGAACACGGCACACATCATTAGCGGTTGCTGGGGGGGAGGGAATGGGAGTTGTTCTAGGGTTGTTAAGGGGTGGGTTGGGCACCGGGATCCAGGTTGGGGAGCGGAGGTAATTCCGGGCCTGTGACTGTCCTTACGGGTCTGCAGAGTGTGGATAGATAGTGGAGCAGGGGCAGGAGCACGTGGCACTGTTCTGTTAGGGCCTCACAGGGACTGGGGGGCGGGATCGCAGTATCGCCATGAGACCGGGCTGTCAGACTATGCTGGACGGTGTTGGGGATGGGATAGGTGTTGGGGGGGGTAAAATGCAGATACATGAAGAGATTTCGACCAATTGTCCCTCAGGGATGCTCACTATGATGTCTTGCTGGCAAACTGGAACATTATGCCGCCCGGCCCCCGGGATACGGGCTGAATGGCTGTGTATACTCTGTTTACTCGATCCATGCGGGGGGACACCATGAGTGTGCTGGTTGATTTATTATATGCAATGGTTTCTAATTCTGCAATAAAAACAAATTTAAAAAAAAAAAAAAAAATAAAGGTTATAACCTTTGTGAAAGATTGGCTGGTCAAAGTCTCATACAATCTTTCCTGCGACTCCTAGCGTGGGAGGACAACCTACAGGGTTTAGAGTGGAGTCCTTCCTTGTGTGCACTCTCAAGCTGTACACATAGACAGTAGAGCTCTCACACAGCATGTACAGGTTGATTCCATAGCTATCTCGTTTGCTGTAAATGTACTGCCTGAACAGCAGCCACCCCTTGTAGAGGAACAAGGATTCATCAATTGCTATATTCTTTCCAGGAGTATATATCTCTGAAAACCTGGCAGACAAATGTTCCACAACAGGCAAAATTTTGAACAACCTGTCATGGTCTGGATGGTCAAAGGGCAAGGTAGCAGAATTGACATTGAAATGCAACATATGCTACAATAGCAAAAAGTTATCTCTGCTTATCTGCTGTACGAAGATGGGGGTTAGCCAAACCGTGTGAGTAGACCAGACTATCTCCATTCTGAGCGTAAGGCCCAAAATATCTTCAACTCCTCAAGTGAAGTTGAAGTCCATTGGTGTGCTCTCGAAAGAGGCCCTAGGGTGCCTCCATGCTCCCTCAGAAATTGTTCGGCACACAAATTTGTTTACTGCACAATTTGCTCAAGGAAGTCCACATCCAAAAAGAAATGGATGTAGTCAATTGTCCATAAATGATCTGTATCATCTTTACATCCACCGTCGCCAGTAAAATGCGGAATTTGGGGCTCGATTAAATTCAAAGGCGGCCAAGAGAGCACTTTATCTGTGCTCGCATCCGCACGTGCCTGCTCTATGGGTTGGTCTAAACTGCTGAGGCCACGTCGCAGCACAGACTGTGCTTGCTAAGAGATAGCACAACTTCCATCATCATGTCCCTCAGAATCGCTGGAAGATGAGTCGTCCGATGGAACTCCGCTGACTGAAAAATCATTTCCAGATTCTGCTCCATTTTCCTTTTACTCCGATTCTGTCTCAGTCTCTCATCCTGCCTCAGAGCTGTCCTCCATAATCCAAGTTAGGACCTGGGTAGGTCATCCACCGAGGTTCTGCCTCTGCTGACTGGCTAAAACCGTCCTTCTAAAACACTGTCCTACATAGAAGGCAGACGTACTGTTCTAAATGAGTCAAAGGGTGTGTGCATGTGAGATGTATGCAACAGTAAATAAACACAACATTACTTATCTGGTTTCGTGAGTCTGCAGGTTCTCCAAAGATATTAAACAAAAGACAAAAAAAGACACAGTATTACCTCTCCTTACCACATCATACTTTTGTCATGGCTTATGCAAAACTTTGTTGTTGGGGGACCTGTTGGGCCATCACCAGTATAAAAGTAATTTCCTGAAACCAAAAATCTAACTTGGTTGTCAAAAAATGCACATTCATGCATGTAGTAGCCCCTGCAACTTTTTGCACAGGTATGCTCCTTGTAAAAACTCACAGAACTATTACCAGGGTCACTGGAATTATGTGGCGGAAGAGCACCAACATTTTGCAACAGGATGGACTAAATCATGCAGCCAGAAAATCTACATTGTGCAACACAGTGCTGTACTTTTTTGACAGTATTGCTTCTTTTGTGATTGGAAAGCATAATGCTGCCTGGGCAAAGATTATGTGGCATTAGTGTTTTTTTTTCTGGTAGGAGCACTATGGCCCCCCAGAACATAACACACATTTATAAAAGTAAAAAATGCCTCATAATATAGAATTTCTGCATCATCTGCAGATTTTCGTATAAAAAAATGTTTGCACCTCAAATGGGCCAACACAATCCATAGACTCTTTTTATTTTGTTTAGGAAATGTTTGGTTTCCCATGGCGGACGCAATCATTCCCCCCCCCCCCATCCAATGAAACACATTTTCTAAAACAAAAAACAATTAGGGCCCACAGGGGTCAGCCTATGTGCCAGTTCCATTTTTGTTATTTATTTTTTCTTTCCCCCTGGGACAAAAACCACTAATTATTTTCAAGTTTGTGCCCTCGGGTGTGGGAGGGGGGGTCAGGCCTTGACCACAAGGGACAAACCGCAAATAAGGTCCCTGTTAGCCTAGTGGTTTACCTGACTATGGATCGCAGTTGCTTTACGATCCACAGTCAGAAAAATATGATGTGCGAGATAGGCCTTTTTGGAGAGCGGAGAGACTCCCCCTTCCATCCAATGTCTCCCTGAAACCTGGGGAGGCAATATGGCCCTCAAAACGGAATTGTGGTCTTCGCTCCTGCCTGTGGGAATCTGTGCTGTCAATGCAGAAGATGAGTTGACTGACGTGGAAGTGATCCCGCGTCTCCCCAGCTCTTTTTTGGAATCATCTGATGCTCGCACTGAAGGATCCTTTGTAATCCTCCCCAGTGTCAGCCATTGGACGACAAACCGACAGGGGAGGTAGTGCGATGGCCGACACCCACATTAAAGGGGATATTGCTCTCTCCCTGTTCACTAGTTGTCTTTTTCTTGTAATGTTGTTTTTATTCTCAGGAGTTCTATTTTCACAGTTTGTTCTTTGTAAATTGCACTGAGACCTTTGTGAGAAAAAGCTAAGCTATATAAATGTCCCATCTATATAGCTGTGCTGTGTAAAAATCATAAATATCATGAAAGTGATCCAGAGCATTTATATCCTCTTCATGAAAAGAAAATAGCTGCATGGCACACTGTACATCTCTCGGCTTCCTGGATCTTTGTTTTAACGAGACAAGAGACGAGGCTTGATCTGACTGTCAGTATACTCTAGGCACCACCACAAAGAGCCTTGCATTTGCATTCAGGTCTTATTCTTGACGTCTCTGCCATGAGCAGCTGTGTGTTTACAAGAACATTTCTTTTTTCTCCGACAGCAAACAAAAAGAAAGAAAAAGAACGGCCAGAAATTTCTCTTCCTTCAGACTTTGAGCACACCATCCACGTTGGCTTTGATGCTGTGACGGGGGAGTTCACGGTAAGTCATATCGAGACGCGTTAAACATGCATGTAATGTATTTTTTTCTCCTCACACCTGTGTCTTAGACTTGTCATACGGTAAGTATGTTGCTGTTATGCACACATGTAGGCCTAGAATATAATATCTTTCTCCAATTCTTGAGTAATTAAAATGTTTACGGGTACATCTGTGCAATTGGTGTCACCTGAGCACATGTACCCTGAAGCCCCCTGGCTAGACAGTCTAGGGGTAGGGACCTGTGGTATGCCATTTTCAAGTGAGTGAGGCAGGATCTACAAATATGTTTTTGAAGTGTTTGCTTCTGGTGCTATGGTTGTTTTTAGATGAAATTGTGTGGTGTGGCTCCCAAGGGAATAGCGGGAGGAGCATGTCTTATACATAGGTGGGGGGCAACCTACATGCACACCTGTGCAGTACTACTATCAATACAACCAGGCAGTGTGTAGCTAGGATAACCGACTCCGCCTGTATGGTGGAGGCCTAACAAACATTAGCTTTATGGATTGCGGGAAAATTATTCTAACGTTTTCATCATGGCAGCCAGCCGAACCTCCCTCTGCAGTATTAGGAAATACATGGTTTTGGCATGCTTCTCCTCACATGCACCAGTGCGAGAAAGCAAGATGTTATCTTTTGGGGCATTTCATGAGTGGAAAAATAAAATTCCATTTTCTGCATGCTTTTATGGTCAGACAGTGCGGACAAGAGACTTCTACCGCACAGTTATAATTTTCTTATGCAGAATTGATATTTATTTTTTGCTTCTATCTTTACCTGCAGTTTTAGGTTGCTAAGTGACCAAAGAAATTGTGAACCAACACCATTTCACTATATCCACATATGGGACATTCAACAGAGCTTATCAGGTTCGCCTGTTGGAGTGTTTTGTCACAGAATTAAAAGGAAAGAATAAGACATTTTGTTAATTTAAATAATTGGTTTAATAGATGAGGCAGACAGCCCTACTCAAGTTATAAACACAATCCTTGTCGGGGTGAACCACAAAAGTTGCTAAATAATCCTGTGCTTTACCCTCTTTCGGGTAGCTTGGCACAAACACAGTTTGGCTTAACATAGAGGACATTGGCAAGAGGATGTGGCCTAATGGCAAGGGCGGTCGATCTCAAAACTGGGGAACCAGGTTTGAGTCTCAGCAATGATGCTCATCATCCTGTGATTCTGGGAAAATCACGTAATCTCCCCGTGCCTAACAAAAATGAATGTGTCCTTGTTTAATGCAACTGGTGCTCATATAAAGCGCTCTGATACTTGATACATTTGGGGCAAGTTTGCACCAGATAATACTCCACACACAAAAAATGTGTGAAGTATTCATGCTGGGTTCAAACAATAATTAGCTAAACCACAACACAAGAAAATACTCATACCAATTTGAAAAAATAGAGAATATTTAAATAATTACAATCCCATAACTATAACTGGAGCTAAGAATGTTTTATGTTTTACGTGAAAATAGCACCAAGAAGCACACCTCGCCAATCATCGGTTATATGGTCACGCTGGACCAGGTCAAAGTCAAAAGTTAAGGCTGCCTGCAATGAAATGCAGGTCGGATACAGGGACCAGGTTTGTCCTGGTAAAAAGTTTACCTTCTAACTTGGTCTAGTTTTCATGCGAGAAGCACTCTTTCACGTAATTGTCTGCGGTCGGGATGCCAGCTTGATCTGAAGAGGGACTTGTCAACGGCAGGTGGCTACAGTCCAAGGCCTCGGTTGAAACCTCGCCTTGGCAGTGCGGTCATCAACGGCACGACGAGCTGGTCAATGATTGGAACTCCGCGCTGGCAGGAAATGCGGGCAGTTGTTGTTGATGCAAAGAGCTCTAGGTGGTGAAGTATGGGCTCTGTATCCTAAAGAAAGGCACATTTGGTTGAGGCACAAAAATGACAACTTTCTGAAAGTGGTATTTTCAAAATTCTAATTGAAAGTGGATTTTAAATTACAGTTCAGATGAGTGGAAGACTTAATACCCTAGCTGTTCAGAAACTGAGATTATCACTTATTAAGCGTAATAAGGTAACCCAGTGTTAATCAAAGGGTGAGTAGCCTTGCTACAGTGAAAAACGACTTCGGCGGTTTTTCACTGCCAGGACATATCAAACTTACACATGTCTAACATTTTAAAATACCAGGTGCCCTGTCATATGACCTGTTAGAGACTTCCTTAGGGGTTACTTATGAGTATGAAAAAGGAAGGTTTTCGAAAAGGCAGTTTAGAACTGCACTACATGCTGCATGGAGGCCTGAGACACGTTTTACAATGCTACTTTAGTGAGTGGCTCAGTGAGTAGTGCAACCCACTAGTAGTATTTAATTTACAGGCCCTGGGTACACATAGTACCATATACTAGGGACTAATAAGTCAAGTAAATAGACACTGATCAGGTGTACACCAATTTTACCATGTTTAGAAGGGAGCGCACAAGCACTTTACCACTGGTTAGCAGGAGTAAAGCGTGCAGAGTCCTAAAACAAACAAAAACAGGCTCAGCAAAAACCCGGTTAGGGAAGGCAAAAAAAAAATCTTGGGTGAGAAAAGGCGAAGTCCAACACTTAAAAATTGAGAAAAATTTCATATATATATATATATATATATATATATATATATATATATATATATATTACCTACTGGCGGTCGCCAGTAGGTATATATAGTTAGGATTTTTTCCCTATGGCATTTCTGAAAATTCTATGTCTAATAACTTTGGCGTTTGTGGACGGAATCGGCTGAAATTTTCAGGAAAATGGCACATTTTGTTTCTGAGCAGCTCCTGAAAATTTGGGGGGGGTTCGTCAAGGGGGGGCCGAGAAAAAAGGGGGGTCCCAAAACGCGTTTTTCCCATGTTAATTTCCATAGGGCGGTTGGACTCACTTTTAGCCCGAACGGCTGAATGGATTTCCACGAAACTTGGCAAAATTGTAGGGACTGTTAGCCCGATGTGCCTTTGCTAGGTCTCAATATATGTGCTTCAGTGGATTTTGAGAAATTAACGTTTAAATCAAGATATATATCTGTAACAGCGCTCCGGGCAGCGATCCGGTTAGCGAACTTTTCGCGTATCGGAACTTTGCGAAGCGAAGCTGATTGGCTCTCCGGTGTCTGTCAACATTCTAAACAGTCCGGAGCGGCCGCCATCTTGTCTCTCGGTAGGATCGAGAGACAAGAGGAGGCCAAAACAAAGGGGGAAATGAAGGAAAGGGGGCAAGGTAGACCCCTTCTGACCCCCTAGGATTGATGAGGGGGATATTATAGAGCCACGCGGTAAAGGTGCTTCCTGGTACGTTAACCGGGCAGCTAACCGGCAGCGTAACGGGAGTCCGACATATTGTGTTTTTTGAACGTTTGTGATATGTGCACGTGTGGATTTTGTCTAATTAAGGTTAAAAAAATATATATATATCTTTAAGCGTGTTCTGGCGCGCTTACGTTTTGGGTTTGGTTTGCGCTGCAGAGACGATACGTCACGGTTATGCGATGCATCATGAGGCGTCTCACGGGCTACGTGATACGTCACTTAATAAAGAATATATTTTACAGCTATAGATATTAGCTTTTAAAAAACCAATGAAATTCACAGAAAAAACCATAGGTTATAGACCATATATAGTTAGGAATTTGCATTTACAAAACCTTGAAAATTCACTGAAAAAACCATAGGTTATAGACCATATATAGTTAGGGATTAGCATTTAAAAAACCTTATTTTATTTGCACAAAACCATTGAAATTCCATATATAGTTAGTTGCACTAACTATATATCGCGGACCCGCAATCCACTGCTAATGATGTCACATATTACATCATTCATGACATGGTCAGTGACATCACTGATGACATCACTGATGACATCTCAAATGACATCACTGATGACATCACTGATGACATCACTGATGACATCTCAAATGACATCACTGATGACATCACTGACATCTCATTTGACATTACTGATTACATCACTGATGATATCATTTATGTGATAATACATCTTCAGACTCTAATATAACCTTAGATACACTCAGTGTAAACAGGCACTCACAGACTGTCACACATCCATGGAGTTACTCACACACCTAGTCAGTCATGCAAAGAATCAATCACATCTCCATTTCCTCAACTATACAGTTATACACACCTTACTTATTCAAACATATAGTAACACATATTTACTCTCTTATACAATCCTTGATACAAGTTCACAATGATTCATACAGCCACTCACACATTCACTGGCTCTTATGTTCAGTTATTTATATATGTCAACTCTCACATGGAGTGTGTTTTACATATGTACTTACTTTGACATGTAGCACTGAGATATCCATTCACTCACCAATATACTCATGCACACAGTCAACTGTCCATACAGCTGTTTCTACATGCACTTTTGAACCCATACACCTAGGGAATCAACTGCTCACACATCTATGCACAGAGTTATACACCTCCCAGCCACCCACACACATACTCAGTCTCCCATACAAAAACTTGGGCAACCATTCAATAACCCATATAGTTACTGATATAGCTACTGATTTAAACATGCAGCAGTTTACAGAACAACATAAATAATGATTGCCAAATTAAGACACTTTAATCACTAACCCATACACTCAGTGAGACACATTTAATCATTCTCTCATACAGTCAGTCATGCACCTACTAAATCCTTCATCCAGACACTTATACATCCACTCATTCTTCAATATGTAAGACATATTTTAACTTTACAGAAACATACAGTCACTGGGTGTTGTCATCAGTGATGTCATCAGTGATGTCATTTGAGATGTCATCAGTGATGTCATCAGTGATGTCACTGACCATGTCATGAATGATGTAATATGTGACATCATTAGCAGTGGATTGCGGGTCCGCGATATATAGTTAGTGCAACTAACTATATATGGAATTTCAATGGTTTTGTGCAAATAAAATAAGGTTTTTTAAATGCTAATCCCTAACTATATATGGTCTATAACCTATGGTTTTTTCAGTGAATTTTCAAGGTTTTGTAAATGCAAATTCCTAACTATATATGGTCTATAACCTATGGTTTTTTCTGTGAATATATATATATATATATCGTGAATGTCCAAAACGATACTGGTGTGTGGTCTGCACAAATAGTAACCTGCTCTCCCATGCCTTCGAGGTAATATGGATTTATGAAAGATGTTTTAGTGAAGATTTTCGGAACCCTGACCCTGGGTTCGCGAACACTCTGGCAATAAATGGTTAAAATTGTGCCCCACATATTCAGCAATTCATGCTAATATGGTGCTGAGCCACCATAACCTGAATATTGTATTAAAAGGTTGAGTTCCCAGTTTATATAATGGCTGGTTAAAAAAACAAATTTGTTCGCTGATTTCAGTGTAAGACATCTAGCAGGGTGGCTGGGTGGGTTGACTGCTCGCTGCCGGACCATTCGGTGACCTGCAGGCCACGAGTTTGAACCCCGATGGATTTGATTCAGCTTCCCCCTTTCGAGGTGAGTAATCATAGGGGCATTACTTAACTTTGGCTGATAATAACAATGGTTACCTTCAAGCGCTTCGAAATGACATAATGAAGTGCTATGAAGTGGTAAACGAAAGCAAGTTCTGTAGTAGAAGCAACCAACGAACCATGTCAATGGTTCAAGGCCGCTGCAGACAAACTGTCAGCCTGCTGCTCCACCTCCAAGGCCAGGAGAAGTTCAGAGATACAAAAATCACTACTTCTGAAAAACGCCTACACTTTGGCGGAATTTCTGCTGACCTGCAAGCGCATCGACTTCAGATGCCATCTCGCGGGATTCTGGGACTTGCTCCAGAAACGGCGAGTGATTTTTCTTCTTCTTGTGCCTGTCATTGTATTGCTGTAAGCCTGGAGGTTTTGTTCTCTCTGGCGGCTCCAAGTGACAATCGAAAACTGCTTTGTCAGAGCAGAAAAACTGCCAGGGCAGAACGAATGCAATCCATCAGCTCGAGATGCCTGCGGGATGACATCATCTGGCGTGAGCGTCCCGCCGCACAGGGGGAGGCAGCGTGCTCTTTGTAAGGCAGCAGCACCTGCAGAGTTTGTAAACATGAAATTGATGGGTCTTTGGTTGTATTGATTCACATAAAGAGTTCTGGGAAATCTTCCTTTAATTACAAAAACTGTCCTCTCTTTGGTGCAATTTATTGTTCGTTCGTAAACTAGCTGGAAACAACGTTTTACTGTCTTGTTTGCTCCCTGCAGGCCCTCTTCAGGCGTCCTTGAATTCCCTTTGCATTCATCAGGAATGTGCAAACACCGTGGTCTCATCCGAAACAAATGCAGACTCCTGCGCTCACAGTCAGCTCACGAAAAATAGCCCGCCCCCCAGTGCCTTCATTAATGTAGCCTGTCGCCGCTTAGAGGCCATCACTATTGTCCTTTTTACTGAAATGTCTAATTATTTTGCTTTCTTTAGGAGATGCTGCTGCCTCCGAAGTTTAGCCTATAGAAGGCAACTTTCCAAAGTATTGTAATCGACATCCTTGGTACTGTTTATCTGGAGTCTGGTGCAGACATGTTTTGCTGGTGTTGTCAGTGGCATATTAGGTTTTAGACTGCTGAGGATTGAGGCTCACTTTAATTTCCTCTGTAGGGATGTTTTCAGATGCGTGCAAATGTCTGTACCCAGAAAAATAGGTTTAACCTGACTTCTCTCTGCATAAGTATAAATTCACACTAAGTCATAGGAGACTTCACCCACTGTTTTTTAGGCACTTATTTCATGTTTTGCAAACAATACAAAATCTTAGTAAGCAAGTCAAACCACAGATCAAAATGTACAGAAAATAAAATAATGGCAATTCGCAATCAAAACCACGTAGGTCATATATACAAAATATAATGCAATTGTAATAATACAAAAAATTCACTCGCATTTAACAGTTGATCAACTGCAAGCCTAGCATTGCATTGATATCCTTGTCCACTTAACGTAAAAACAATTGATGCATTCCTGCAACTCTGCGAGCATTATATAATATGAAGATCTTTCTCATGTTATTATATGGTAAACCCAACATCCTTGGACAACGTCTTGTTCTATAGGGGAAGCCTTTCTGGCTTAAATCACATAATGGATGCCAGAACATCTGAAGCTCAGAAATCCTTGTTTGCCCAGCTTTTAATATATCACACACACTTTTTTTTACCTACTTCATTTAAAAGATAGTCTGAATTATTTTAGTGAGTTTGCTAGCTTAATAATGGTACCACCAAATGACCAAGTCTGTTAATGTATTTTTAAATATTTAAAAATGTTAAAAAAATATTTTAAGCTGTTATCTATATTGTTGTATAAGATGGTTTTATATTTCCTATTGTTGATCTCAGGAAAGGTCTAAATCAATCATCAAAAACTTGAATATCTGAAGTTTCCGTTGAACAATTAGTTCCATAAACTGTCGATTGATACCTTGGAGAAAAATATAGTCACGAGCAGGAAGCAAGACCTGTCCCAGTATAGATTTGCTTAATTATTGTTGTTCATTGGCAAAAGTTGTAGCTTATTTTCACCAGTTTTAGGTCTTGCAATAGATTAGTGGAAGAAACCAGCTATAGAATTCTGTAATGAGGCTGCCTCTATTTAAGGTCCATAGGCATACCCGAAAAAGAATTACCTGTAGAATGCTTATGAATTTTCTGACAGATCGAATCCAAGTTGGCGACATTGGAGTTTTATAAGTAGGGATCTATCTTCAAAGAATGTGTACATTTGCTGGCTGATAGACCTGGCTTTTTCAGCTGGGTTACCCCCAGACCTTTTGCTCTTTGGCCTCCTGTTTTTAACCTGTTTTTGTTGGGTTTATGAATCTCAGCACTTTACCACTGCTGATCATTGCCAAAGTGCATATGCTCTCCCCGTAAATTGTGTTTATGGATTGGCGTTTCCATGATTGGCTTATTTGATTTACTAAGTCCCTAGTGCAGTGCACTGTGTGCACCCAGGGCCTGTACGTTAAGTGCTGCTAGTGGGCCCACAGAACTGGTTGTGCCACCCACACAAGCAGCCTTTCAAAAGGTGTCTCAGACCTGCCACTGCAGTGTCTGCGCACAGTCTCTACTGCCATGTTGACCTGGCAAGTGCACCCACTTACCAGGCCCTAACCGACCCTTTTATTACATGTGAGTCACCCCTAAGGTACCCCTGTAAGAAGGGTGTAGGTAGTGTATGTGCAAGGTAGGACATGTACTGGTGTATGTGTCATGTACTGATAGTGAAATACAATGTATTTCGTTTTTCACTATGGAAAGGCTATCTGTCCCATAGGATAGAATGGGAATATATTTATAACATCTTTTAAGTATAACTTCCCAATGGGACAAGATAGAAAGATGGAGTTTAGTATGCCTGAGGTCAGAATAGAAGAATGCATCTTTTAGTAAAGATGATTTTTTATATTGTGCGTTTGAAAATACCACTTTTTAAAAATTGAGTATTTTCTTGCTTAGCCATCCTGTTTGTGGATTGACTATCTGGCTTTGGAGTGACAGGGGCTAGGGATGTGCATTCTCTCAGACAGCCACTGGGTGCAGGGGAGGTTTGAGGTGTGTCCTGCCTTTCCTGAAGGAGTCGGGCTGGGCCTGGGCTGCATTTAGAGTAGTCGGAGGAGATGTGCCTGCACCTGAATAGGCCTGGTTGCCTTGGACAATGCTGTCTCCACCTCCTGCCAGGAAGCTGGGCCAGAGAGGACGGAACTGGTTTGGACTGAGCACAGAGCCTCTCTGCCACAAGAGAATAAAGAGAAATTTAGTATAAATATTGGGGCCCAGACCCCAGGACTTTAGATTACTTCTGGACTCGAGAAGAACCTCTGCCAAGAAGAAGAGCTTGGAAAACTGAAAAAGAGGTACTGCACCTTTGCTGTGTGGGGTTGGCCTGCAGTGGCTGTTTCTGCCAAGGAGAGGACCAAGACTTTGCTGTGTATCTTGCTTGAAGAAGATCCCCAAGGGCTTGGTGTAGACCGTGCCTCCTATTCTGAAGTCGCAGGCACACAAAGACTTAATTCCCTCTGTCCTCCTGCACCTGGGACTGCTGATTCATCTGCCACGGAGGGAAATAGCAACACCAACGTAGAAGAGCAACACGGCAAACTGCAACGAAGCCGTGAGCACCCCTCGTGAAGTGCATGAAACACTGACCTGCCTTATACCGTAGCCCCGACCTCACAGACGCCCGTGCTACATCATCGCAGATCCGATACCAGACGTGGGTAACATCACAAATCCATTGACCCCACATCGTCGTAAGGAACCAACGCCTAGATGCCACAGCAATGTCACCTCTTCAGCAGCAGTAAGAAACTGATGCCTCACCTCCCCTGCATCGCAGTAAGGAACAGACACCTCACCGTCCCTGTGGTCGTAAGGAACGGACGATGCCCGGTGCCAACGAAACATCATCTCCCTGACGCCGTGCACCAACTTTTATTTTCATCTTTTACCAAGGTACTATTCTTTGGGGTCTGTGTGACTCCAGGCCAGATGCCGTGCACCTCACGGTTGGCGCCATACTTAAGGATTTTGAGCTGTCACAACGTTGTAATCGCCCCAGGTGGAGGTATTTGTTATCACAAGCTTTATTTTTGTGAATAACTTATTTTTGATGTATGGTGGATTTTTGTTGTTTTGGTCTTGTTTGGTTTAGATAAAGTTTGCTTATTTTTCTAAACTGGTGTGGTGTACATTTGTGGTGTTTTCACTTTGTTACTGTTTGTGTGTACAAATGTTTTACACACCGCCTCTGAGATAAGCTTGTCTGCTTGTGCAAATCTAAAAAGAGGGTGAGCAGGGGTTGTCTAAGGGCGTAGCTCCTTTACCCCAAATAGATAAAAGAGTCCCTACTTGGACAAAGGTGCAAACCATTGCCAACTAGAGACCCTTATTTCTAACACTGGCCCACATGCTCGCAGGGCCCTGTCTTAGATGTGTAGTTGTCTGGTAGATGTGAATGCCTTTTTGAGATGTAAAGGGCTATGGATTGCCATGTAAGGAGCCTTAAATCTGATGTATTGCTTTGTTAGGAGCCATTGCGAAGTCCTCATAGCTGGGGTGTGGAGATGTTATTCGTTCTCTTTAAGCTGAAGATGAGGTGAATGGTGTGACTTTGTTCCTGCTGTCTTTTTTTGCCTGTTTCTTGGCAAGCCAGTTTAAATTCTGTTGCTGTGGGTGATGCACAAAATAAACGAAAGTGATTGTTTGGAATGATTGAGGCTACACCCCAGGCCATTGTGCTTTTTTGCTCATTGTGCACCTCGGGTAGGAATAAGCCGTGTGTAAATTAGACTTTGTCCTTCTTTAGTAGGACCAGTCTTAGCTGCCAGGTCTGGGCCCTTCTAAACTTGAGCACAAGCAACCACATGCCAGTTTCGACCTTGTTAGGCTTTGTCCGTGAAGTATAGCTTGATTTCTGTGGTACATTGAGAATGTGACCCACAAATTGTCATACACATCACACGTAGGGCATAATACTGAGGAAAGAAAAAGTGATGGGTGGAATGCTTGAATTTATTACAGTCACTGGTACTTATTCAGGGCTGCATCCCAGCCCATTGGGTACATTTGCCCACTATGCCACCTCAGACAGGAACCAGCCATATGCAAATCAGCCTTGCTTCTGCTCCATTAGGAACAGTCTGGGCTGAACATCCAGGCCAGGTCCCTTTCCAATAGGCCCACTTTCAAAAAGAAAGAAAAAGAATGTCTAGTAGTTTCTCTTCGTTCAAACTTTAAGCACACAATCCTTATTGACTTTGACACTGTGACTCCTCCCAACAGAAACCAAGCACCCCTGGATTGCTTTTGGTTTATTTAAGCCTCGTCAATGGGGTATAGCTTATGTCCTGTGGCATAGTCCGTATGGGATGCATGTCTGGGCATACATGATGCTCTTAGAGCTTCCCACACGGAGGAAACATAATGTAATCGGTCTTGGGTTGTTTGTGTTCGGGCTTGGATGTTCATATTGGAGCAAGACCAAGACTAATGTATATAGGAATGCCTCTGTCTAGAGTGACCATAACGGTGGACTCGGAAAGTAGCTGAGCAATCAACAGTGGCTGAGGTTGTTTATTGCTGGAGGCAAGTCATGGTCACTCGATTACAGTAGGAATAGATACTACCATCTAAAGAATAGGAGGCGAGAACCTTACAAGAACCGTAGATAGAACCGTAGATAGCAAAAAGGTGGCCTTACAACATCATTAATTTGAGGCAGAAAAAACTGAAGAATTGAAGGGAAGCCCCTGGTTGAAAGCTTAGTATTAGATAGAGGGGGGTCCTCACAAATGGAATGATATCTAAAACTACAGGGCTTGGTAGCATCAGGTCTCATTTGATTCTGTTCATGCAGTGGTGGTTTTCATTCAGCCCTGGTTTTGTGAGAGGCAGCACACTACTGATGCTCCCCCAACCCTCTCAAGCATCTTGAAGTGTCTGACAGTGAGGGGTTTGAAACCCAAAGGCACCATAAATAACATTTAACACATGCCCTGGCTGTTCTTAACTCATAAACAAAAGTTCTTTATTTGCAGGTAATAAAACTCGGATGTAGTATACACCAAACAGAGATAAATGTAAAAAACAGAAGTGCCCATTATCTTCTGGGCCAGAGTTACCTTCCCAAACACTAATGTAGCTCACTAGCATTAAGCGTTGTGCTTCAGTTTCACATTGAGGCATTCAGCTATTTATTTTGAAGGTTTTATATAGCGCAAACCAGACTCTTGCGAGTATCAGAGCGCTTTACAGGACAAGTAGAGTATAGATATACAATATATTACGATATAGGATAACACAAAATAGGTAAGTTATACATACGTCTAGATCAAGAGAAGACGGTGCTAAGCCAGGGGCAAACAACAAAGATAAAGAGAAGGGCGATTATGAACGAAGAGAAGCAGGTAATACAGTGCAGTGAGTAGTCATAGAGTTCCCGTTAATTGAGCCATGAGGATAGCTTTCACTTCTCTTTTGAAGGAGGCAGAGGAAGAGTTCATTCTAGTTTCACTGGGCAAAGCGTTCCATATCCTCGGAGCCATACCAGAGAAGGATCGGGTATACGTTTTTTTCTTGGCAAACCGTTGAGGTTGTTGGAGAAGAGTCTTGGCACACCTGGAAGCTCTGCTGCCCGCCGAGCGCACCAATTTCTGAGCTAGGTATTGTGGGGCGTTGTGGTAGAGGGCCTTGTGTGTCATACAAGTGATTTTTACATGATCTCTGGCTTCAAACGGTAGCCAGTTGAGGGATCTCGGGTCTGGGGGGTATATGGGCGTTTCTCTTAGAACCTGTGATGAGTCTCGCCGCTGAGTTGATCGTGCCTCTTAGCCGGGCTGTCGATGACCTAGGGAGTCCGCATAAGGTTACTGCTCCATATTCCAGGCATGGGATAACTAGGGCTTGAACTGCTTGTTTGAGATCGAAGGCGGGCAGATAGGGTTTCAGTTTTGCAGGGTCTTTAGGTGGAAGTTGGCTCTCTTTGTTGAGGTGCTGATGTGTTTCTGCATCTTAAGATTACTGTCCAGCGTTACCCCTAGAGATTTTGCTGAGTCGACTATGAGCGGTTGTCCATTGAGAGCTGTTAGGTGCTTCATCCAGTCTATGATAGTGTGAGTTTTATTAGGGGGAGGGATTACAAGGAATTCCGTTTTGAGGGAGTTGAGTTTCAAGTGGGTTTCGGCCAGCCAAATTTGGGTTTTTTGTAGTGTGGTGTTGAGTGATTTGATGTCTTCCAGAGATTTGATTTTGATGTATATTTGGGTGTCGTCCGCATACATGTGGAAGTGTATCTTGGAGAGGCTGAGAAGATCAGCGAGCGGTTCCATGAAAAGGTTGAATAGGGTGGGAGAGAGGGAGGAGCCTTGTGGAACTCCAAGCGTGACAGACGAGGGGATGGACAGAGATTGGTTGACCTTGAATCTTTGGGATCTATTTTGGAGGAAAGAGGCAAACCAGTTAAATACACTTCCAGACAAACCCATTCTGTGTTTCAGGAGATTCAGTAGGTTGTCATGTTTGACGGTGTCAAACGCTGATGACAGGTCGAGTAGGATTAGAAGACCGGCTTCATTTAGGTCAAAGATTTTTAAAGCGTTGTCTAAAATATGTGTCATGGCTGATTCTGTGTTGTGACCTGCTCTGAAACCAGATTGAAATTGGTTCAGCAGGTTGAAACAAGCAATGTGACTGTTCAGTTGTATGTCAACGCATTTTTCCAGGAGTTTGGCTAACATAGGAATGTTAGAAATCGGACGATAGTTATTAGGGTCTGAGGGGTCGGCTGTGGGTTTCTTTAGGATAGGCGAGACCTGCCCCGTTTTCAGTGTGTCTGGAATGGATCCTTGAAGCAGGCAAGTGTTAATGATCTTGGTCCAGAGGGGTAGAAGGAGAGGAATGAAGTCCTTTATGTAGTTTGCTGGGAGCGGGTTTGTGAAGTGATTGGAGGGTTTCAGCGCGTTTACGTTTTTAGTATGGTATCTTTACTGTAAGTGTTGAAGTGGGACCACAATGCATTGTTTTTTAGTTTAAATAACGGGAGGTCATTAGCTCGGGCCCCGTCTAGGGACTGAGATGGGCTCTCTTTCAAGTCTGAGATGGATATTAGGTCCTTGAGTAGATCAGATTTAATGGATTCTGTCTTAGAGGCGAAGAAGGAGGCAAATTCATCACAGGTGGGAATAGAGAGAGGGTTGGTGTTGACGACATTAGGTAGGCTCTTGGTTTGGGCTTTGATAAGATCGAAAAGTTTTTTGGGGCGGTTCTTGGCAGGGTCTAGTTGAGATCTGAAGAAGTCGGTTTTAGATTTTCTGATTTTTCTAAAATAAGCGTTTCTGGAAGTTCTGAGAAGTTTGAGGAGGTCAGTTGAGGGTGTAGCTCTCCAGCATCGTTCAATTACTCTAAGAGAGCGTCTATCATCATTTAGCCTCTCATCGTACCATTTTTTGGAATTCTTTTGTGGAGGTTCTCTTCAGTTGCAATGGGGCAATTTTGTCTAGTTTGTTTGTTCATGGAGTGAAAGTAGGGATTTGTCAGCCCCTGAACATCAGCCAGGTCTTCCGGAGGACTAAGAGGGTTTAAGTTATCTAAGGCTGTGAGGTCAGATCTGACGTTTTTAAGATTTTTCTTCCAGATCTTGGTTGTCGAAGGTTGTGTAGGGAATCGTGTAATGGTTTCCGAGATTTGGAATGAAATGACATGATGGTCAGACCATTCGCAAGGGAGTATCGAGTCGAGCAGGGTGGAGTTTGCTTTGGAGATTATTAGGTCGAGAGTTGCAGCCTTGTCGTGTGTTGGGCTGTTACAAATTTGGTTGAGATTGAGGTCTGTGAGGAAGGCTTTGAGGCGGTTTACCCCAGGGTCGTACTGGTAGTCCCAGTGAAGGTTGAAGTCCCCTAAGAAAATTTGCTTAGAATGTTGGTTGTCATTTGAAGCTAGAATGTCTATGAAGAGTTCTATGAACATGAGATTATCTCCCGGAATATGGTAGAGGGCGTGTAGAGTGCTTATTTGGTTGTTGTTGGCGATGTTTAAGCATAGGTATTCGCATGATGATACTGAAGGGGCATTGGCGTTGGTCGCTATTAGGCCGATCTGGTGTATGCATGCTAACCAACCTCCAGGCCTGTTGGTTCTGTAGAGTCTGGTAATGTTATAGTTAGGGGGTAGCAAGATGTCCATGATGGGAGTAGATTTTTCATTTAGCCAGGTTTCTGTTAGGATCATAATGTCTGGTTATTCGTGATAAGTAGGTCAGCTATATCGGTTGCATGTCTAGAGGCGGACCTGCAATTTAGGAGGATACAGCTTATCCGTGGCTGGGAGATGATTGTGGTGGGTTCGGTTGTGATGGGGATTCTAGTGAGGTTGTTTTCTACAATGCCTCTGGAATTGAGTCTGGTGGCTCTATGCTTGTTGATCAGAATGGCTGGTATTCGGGAGTCTGTAAGCAGGCTAACTGGGCTAACTGGAAGTCCCACACTCTGAGGAGGGTGAGGCTGCAAGTAAGAGCGTAGGAGGGCCCCTATATCTGAGTCAGATAGAAGGTCCCCTGATAGGGCGGGAAATGGCATTAGGGAGAGGGATTGTGCTCCAACGTGGAAAGCTGTGAGCTTCGGAGTTTGCGGGAGGATGATGGATGCGGCTATAGATCTTGGGGGTTGGGGACGGATTGTATTCCTGTTTAATGCAAGAGGTCTTGGTTTGTTGTAAAATAAGGTTGTGAAGGGTTTGGATGTCCAATTTGACTTGTTGAAGGGTTAATAATATCAAGTCAAGTCTGGTGTCCGGCGTGATGGTTTCATTATTGGGAGGGTGGACAGACAGACAGATTGAGCTGTGCAGTGGCAGATAGTGACTGAGGGAACTGCTAATATGGCTGGAGAACTACAAGGACTCCTGCCAAAACTAAAGTCTTCAAATTATTACCACAGTTAATTCAAATGGGACTGTAACAGTTCTTGAAGTTTTAGTTGCATTGATTTTGTTTTAATGATACCGAGTAATGTGCTGAGGAATGATCCTTGATGTACCTTCTACGAAACACAAAGATGCCCTAGCAACATGCCAGCAAAGGAATTACCTTCTGCAATAAGCGTACGTTTCTGTTGAAGGATATAGTAGTGTTTTGTGGATGATCTGTTTTATGGTGGGCATTAGTGGACGCAGTAAGTAGTATCCTGGAAAACTAGCAGCCCATTGGCTACATGGTGTGGATATTAGCCTATCAAGTTGCCAGTAAACCATGAATGGCCCTCGAAGGGCACTGGTTGTGGTCTCCTCCTCCCCCACATGGCAAGAATAATGACTCTTCCCACAGGCTTCACTGACAGTGCACCTCGTGCATGGAGGAGAGTGGTGAGGCGGCAGCACCCATACTTCCAGTTCTGTTATCTTCCCTCCTGCATTGCATATGGGAGCTCCTTAGTTTTTTTTGTCAAAAAATTAGCCGAGTACCAGTTGGTGATGCCAGGACATATCTCCTGAGGCAGAAATATCTGGTGGAATTGGACCAGTTGCAGGTACTGCAGTTTTTTTTTAAATTCTTAATTAGCCCACCAGTCTTGGGTAGACATGTTCCTGGGTTGATAAGCTCATGCCCAGGCCATCCAGCTCTGCTGGCTTCCCTGGCACTGGTTTCAGCTTACGCAGGAAGGTGTACAATGGCTGCAGGCTGGAAAACCAGTAAACATAAGATGCTAGTCGGAGATCAGTGGAAGGTGGGAAGAGAGGAGTTTTTTTTCCTGTGGCAGGGAGAGCCCTTCTTCAAATACCTTTATTCGGGGATGCAGGAGCTTAAAAGCTGAGCTGCCCATCCACCAAGCTTTATCTAACAATAGGAGGGGGAGGAGAAAGGTGTTTGTAAGCTGGTGTTTCCAGTAGGGACAATACCAGCTCAGTGTGCAGCAACCACGTGTGGACTACCTTGGACTCCGACATTCACCTGTCCATCCTTTTATATTGAGATTGTGTACTGCAAAGGCAGCCTCCAAGTGTGTCTTAGACATGATGAAAACAGGCTGCTATGTTTACTTTATTGACAATGTCAATAAATGACCTCTGAAGAGCACCATCTGTGATTGAGGCTAATCGGATTGAGTCGCAATTTACGATCTACCTAATAAATATTTATTAGGTAGTCGTATTGCGATTTAGTCAGACGCGGTTTTTAGGTCTCGTGACCTACAATGCGCGCAAGCGCATTGAGGGAGCGAGAATTCAAGTAGCCAAAATCCTTGTCAAACCAAGGGCTTTCTGCTGCGGTTTTCTTGAAGTTCACGTGAATCACGTGAGCAAACAAGCATGCGCATTCACGGCCTACTTTCAGTTTCCCGGCAAGGGCTTCTCCTCCCCTAATTATTCATGGCCGGCCGCAGGCCGGCCGTACTTTCAGTTTCCCGGCCGCTCACAGCACATCAAAGGGCTTCGCCCAGCGTGCGCTCTGCGGCTTCTCTTCCCCTATGCCTTTTCTTTCACACGCAGCCTCCTCTCGCCCCCTGCAACGCTTCTGCCTCCCCCCTCACCCACTGTCTTCCTAGTGACCCTTTGTAAAAGAGAACGCTTTCTCTGCCGCGGACTTCTTGTTAAAACTTGAGGCATGCTTCAGGATAGAGTATGGCGGCTGCGCATTTCTTTTGTAATGCCTGGTTCACCGAAATCTATCAAAGCATGTGAACAATGGAGCCCGTTGGTTGTAGCCCCTCATCCCTATCCCACCCCCGAGCGCCACGCTTTACACTTGAGCACGGTGCCCGCTTTCAGATTAACAACAGCGGTGCCGCTTTCAGATTAAGTTAGTAAGAAACAACGGTCCTTGACAAGGAGGAATTAGCAACTTAGAATAATTATAGGCCACAATAAGCACTAAAAAGAACAGGAAGTCCAGCCGGACTTCGAAATTTATTCAATAATTAAATAGGACAAATCAACCAGAACCACAAATAAAGCAGTGGGACACTGTCCTGTATCCACAATACTAGACACACAATACAAAGTACATGAAACTAAGGATTTTCAGGCATTCAAAAGAAACAGGAGCAAAAAAGGTGATCTTACAATCTGATTGCTTCACATATGCGGGAAACACATGATTTTTTGGCACATGATAGTGAACTAGTGCTTAGACCACATATTATGTCGACGGCGTTTCGATCCAGTTATAAATAATGGATCATCATCAGGACATTCAGTGTTTGCCTGAATTTAAAAGCCTGTATTGACAGGAGGGAAGGGAACATATAAAATACAATTAGACAACTGTGTGACTCATAGAACAGTTTAGCACGAAAACATACCATGCTCATAAGTGCAATTGGTCATTCATGTGAGAGGGTGTCAGGCATCCAGTGTCAGGCAGTCACGACGTTTTTTTAAAAAAGGTGAGCAAATCATGCCATGTCGGTGATGCTCATCTGTGTAGCATCCGGGCGACTGTGCTTGGCCGTGCCTTAAACATGCCATGAAGTTTCAAGGGTGTAGGGGGTGACAGGTGGTCGCGCAAAGGTACGAGAAGTGCCAAAGGCATTACATGAGGAGGGTGGAAAATTAACAACATACGTGCTCAATTGGCGTTGTAGTGACAATGGAGGGGCCAATAGGAGGCTTAATTACCTAGAACCGGTGGAGGGGGTGAATAGACTCCCAAGAGCGAACGGCCTGTCAGTTGATAGAATCTAGGCCGGCTAGCGCTGCGGTAAGGCGTGATAAGCCTGTGGGAATTAAGACATGGTAAGCTTGGATGACTAGTGAGCCTAGGGCGAATTGAAAGACGAGGGAGGAGGAGGCTTACCTTGCCCAACAATAGTCAGCCTCTGCGCGATTGGCGATTATAAGGACTGGTTGAGGGAAGAGGTTGGAAGAACCTGTAGGGGCCTAGAGCGAATAGGTCCAGAGTTGAGTAAGAATCCCAACCATGAATGGGGCTGAAGTAACTGATCATTTAAGGTGCTTACCTCGCGGCTTGGGTACCTTGAGGGGCGCGAGGATAGGAGAATTACTGCAGATGGCGCATGAGTGGCGCGTCAGTCTGCCAAGGTTGAGCGACTTCAAGGAGGCTTGGGCAGGTCGATATCTAGAGCCAAGATCAGAAATGGATTAAAAATTGCAAACGCTAAGATACGGGGAAGTAACAGCGTTGCAAGCCTAGCTAGAAGTGGTATCTTACCTGAGAAGCCGCCAATTTGAATCCTGGCTAGGATAACTAGGAAGCGCGAAGGCTTGCAGAATACCTCTGTTGGCGCGTAAGTCGTGAGTCTATCTCCCGGGGTTAGGAGACGTCACAGGAGCTTGGGCAATAAGGAACCTATAACCAAGAGGGAAAGGGTATTTAACATGCATGCGCTAGGAGACGGGATTTGTGACAGCATTGCGAGCCTAAAAGGGGCCGAAGCTTACCTATTAAACCGCCAATGTAATCTTGACCAAGGGGCACGATAGCCCCTAGGGAGGCTCCTAAAGAGAAATGGGTAAAATAAGTAAACCCATAACGCGCTCAAAGACCGATCTAGCCCAGGAAAACACGGGGGTTGATTTACCTTAGGTTCACAGTGGAACCGGTGAGCAAGACTTCTCGGTGCCGGATCGCGCCGTAGAACGCCAGAATCAGGGCGTGCTCGGTTAGGTAGTTGCCTCGGCCATATTGAAAGGGAATTTGGTACAGTTTGGCGGCCATGTTGGTGGGGCCAGGCAACATATGGTGGGAGACATCTTGGAGTGGTGTGCAATAATAGTGGGTGGGTGCACAGAGAAGGGAATAACAGGGTGAATTAACGATCTCTGGACATCATGCAAGTGACTTAATTAAACATTATAAGGGCAAGAGAATTAAAAGAGCATTCATAGTACATTTTTGTGGAATAACATTATCACAGAGAAGTCCAGTCCTTAATCAAAGAACCAAAAAACTGATTTCACAAGAGTGAGGTCCAGTCCTCATTGCGATTGAGGCCAGTTCGTATACTGTCCAAGAGCAGGATCATTTTAAGTTCTTCTCTGTTAAGCAAGAGTCCAATGTCACCTCCACGCGGCGGCAGCTTCACTGACTTAAGGACTGTCCATCGCAAATCATTGTCCGTATGTCCTTTGTCGGTGAAGTGATCCACCAATGGAGCGTTGGGTGTTTTACAGCGAATGCGACTGCGATGTTGGCAAATTCTTGTCTTAATCTTTTGCTTTGTTTGCCCCACATATATCATTTTGCAAGGGCAATGGATCAGGTAAATCACATCACTGCTATTAAAGTTTGTAAAACTTTTGCATTGAATAGTCACTTTATTAAATACAAACGATTTGCCTTCAATAGTGAACTCACATACATTGCATGATCCGCATTTGGCATGTCCCACTAGTGGTGTTTGGGTCCAAAGGGAGTCTATTGTGCTCAGAATAGGGGGGTTGGGTAGAGCAGCTCTGACTAGATGGTCTTTAAGGTTGGAGCTCTTTTTGAAGGCGAACAGTGGTCGGTCAAAATGCACCCTCACACACTATGCACCCTCACACACACTGCACCCTCACACACAGCTTATCTGTTATTTTCTTCATTTATTAGAAAGTTTACTCCCTTTAAGATCTGAACACAGCTGCCTGGTCCTGTTTATGGCTAATAGATCATGTCTGTAGCCACACTGCACCCTCACACACACCGCACCCTCACACACTGCACACTCACACACCGCAACCTTACACACACTGCACCCTCACACACACTGCACCCTCACAGACACTGCACCCTCACACACCGCACCCTCGCACACACTATTCCCTCACGCACAAACTGCACCCTCACACACACACTGCACCTTCACACACCGCAGCCTCACATACCGCACCCTTACACACCGCACCCTCACACACATTGAACACTCACACACTGCACACTCACACACCACACACACACCGCACCCACACACACACACACCGCACACACACACCGCACCCACACACACACCGCACCCACACCGCACCCACACACACCGCACCCACACACACCGCACCCACACACACTCTGCGCCCTCACACACTCTGCGCCCTCACACACTATGCACCCTCACACACACTGCACCCTCACACACAGCTTATTTGTTATTTTCTTCATTCATTGGAAAGTTTGCTCCCTTTAAGATCTGAGCACAGCTGCCTGGTCCTGTTTATGGCTGATAGATCATGTCTATAGCCACACTGCACCCTCACACACACTGCACCCTCACACACACTGCACCCTCACACCACACCCTCACACACACTGCACCCTCACACACACTGCACCCTCACACACTGCACCCTCACACACTGCACCCTCACACACCGCACCCTCACACACCACACCCTCACACACCGCCCCCCCACACACACAGCACCCTCACACACCGCACCCACACACACCGCACCCACACACACACCGCACCCTCACACAACGCACCCATACACACACACTGCACCCTCACACACACTGCACCCTCACACACACTACCCCCTCACATGCCACACCCTCACACACCGCACCCTCACACACCGCACCCTCACACACCGCACCCTCACACACCGCACCCTCACACACCGCACCCTCACACACCGCACCCTCACACACGCACCCTCACACACCGCACCCTCACACACACACTGCACCCTCACACACACACTGCACCCGAACACACACACTGCACCTGCACCCGCACACACACACTGCACCCGCACACACACTGCACCTGCACACACACACTGCACCCTGACACACACTGCACCCTGACACACACTGCACCCTCACACACCACACCTTCACACACTGCACCCTCACACACACTGCACCCTCACACACACTGCACCCTCACACACACTGCACCCTCACACACACTGCACCCTCACACACACTGCACCCTCACACACCGCACCCTCACACCCCGCACCCTCACACTGCACCCTCACACCCCCCGCACCCGCACACACACCGCACCCGCACACACACTGCACCCGCACACACACTGCACCCGCACACACACTGCACCCGCACACACACTGCACCCGCACACACACTGCACCCGCACACACACAGCACACTCTGAACCCTCACACACTCTGCACCCTCACACACTCTGCACCCTCACACACTCTGCCCCCTCACACACTCTGCCCCCTCACACACTCTGCACCCTCACACACTCTGCAATGGAACATACACTCCAAATACCACTCAGTGCCACATAATTATATGCAACATAATTGCACACCTCATACTTACACTCTACTCAATGCAACATAAATTCACTTTATCTGTCTATCTGTCTATCACCCTCCCTCTATCTATCGCCCTCCCTCTATCTATCTATCGCACTTACTCTATCTATCGCACTCACTCTATCTAGCTAGCGCATCACTACAGCATCACTCAGGGCCACCACAGCATCACTCAGGGCCACCACAACATCACTATGCGCTACCACAGCATCACTGAATGCCACAGCATCACTCGTCACCACCACAACATCACTCAGCGCCACCACAGCATCAATATGTGCAACCATTCAACAACAACTGGTTCAAATATGTTCTCTCAATGTTTCAAGCTTTATTACAAATGTCACAAAAAGATGTTAATATTTCACTTCTGTTCTTGGATTTCCGTCACAATAAAATACAATGAACATAATCGTTAAATATTTACAAAAGCTATTGCCATTATAAATTACAATAACTTTTATTTAAGTATTAATTCTTAAAAAAATTAAAAGCCATTTTTATTTGTAATATCAATACATGTAGGTCACGTAAATACAACACATATTGCATTACAAATGCTATAGGTGTCACATTTGCGAAAGTTAAAACTATTGGCATTGTAAATGACAAAGCTATTAATTTCGCTATTTTCAAAACCAACACATAAATAAAAAATTTGTCATTTACAGTACCAATAGCTCAAACTTTCCTAATGCGAGACCTATTGCATTGCAAATGCTTGTTATTCTTGGTTTTCCTCCACCCCCAGGGTTCTGATTCTGAGTATTTGTCATTTTATTTAACTGCTGTTCTTGGTGCTCTGCTAATTTTACTTGTGCCTACATGACTTTTTCTTTTAATTCCTTTTTCTTATTTTCTAGCTCATCTTCGCAGTACTTGGCATATTTCAGGACCTCATCAATTGGTTTTGCTTGCCAGCAGATTTTATTATCTTTAATCCATTGTGAAATTTCAGGTCTTAATCCCAACACAAATCGATTAATGAAGTGAGTCATGTCCTTCATCTCAATGTTATCTAGCCCGCTGTACATTTTGAACACCTGTAACATAGTATGAATGCACGGTTTAATCTCGATTCTGGGTAGTTCTATCTATTCGAGTCCAATCTGTCTCTTTTGCAGGCACCTTTCCTTTCAGGTACAATATTACCTGGTCATACTTCCTCATCACCTCCCCTGAAGGAGCTCCTGTCTTTGGGTCTCTGGAATATTCTTCACTTGGCCAATCAACAGCAATTTTACATTCTGTCCACAAATCTACGGGAACTACAATGTCAAAGAACCCATCTAGATCTTTCAGGAGGCATTTTTGAACTTTAACAAATCTCTCAACTTGTCTGTACCATTCTACAGGTTTCTCTCGTAATTTTGGGAAATCATTTGTAAATGACACAATATCTTGTCTGGACCATGGGACATGTACATATCCTCCACCTGGCACTTCTCTCATAGGATACAATGTTTCTGCCTCGTCAGCTTCTTTTAGGACATATTCAGAAGTCGCTTGTCTAGATCTACTGTCTTCCTTTTTCTTTGCCCACCTGGCTTTCCATTTTTCCAGGTCTCCCCATTTCTGTAACAGGTTCAGCAATTCTCTTATCTGCACCTTTTTCCCTGACACGTTCATGTTTTCTAAATCTCTGTCAGAAAATTCTGCTCTGTAGGGTTTTTGCAACACTTTGGATCTGCTAATGTCTATTCCCATACTAGCAGCGGTGTCCATTAATTTCTCATGGAACACTCTGGTGTTTCGAGTAATACTTTTGCAAATGAATAGTAATTCTTCCTCACTAAGGGTGTTCAGCCTGTCCAATCCTACGTTCCCAGCCATTAGTTCTTCCAATTCTATTCTCAATTTATAAATATCTAATGGTTTTGGCTGAGGATTTATTTTCTCTAGTTCTCGGGTCCATCGATCTATTTCTTCAGGAGTCACTACTGTGGCACTTCTAGTACCAGAAGAGGACTCAATCTGGACTTCTCTTGCACCAATATGGATGTTCTTTCTCTGTGAATTGCCTTCTGGTTCCCTTATGGGTAAATCCATCAGGGAAATTACAGATTCGCATTCACTTGCCTGGTCATCAACTATTAAGGGCTCTTTTCTTGGCTGCACTACAGCTGGAGTAATAACTGGAGTCTTTGTACTAGCCTGTTTATCCCCGTAAAGAGGAACAACTGGACCAATAGTTACTGAAATTGTCAAAGCCTCAGGACTTGTATTTAACTGGGAAATCTTCTGAATAAGTTCAGTTCTTTGTTTAACTAAAGCCTCTCTTCCCCGATCCTGTAATACCTTTTCCATGGTTGTTTCATGTACGATCTGTGGGATCAAGGGAGGGTAAAGGTTCGGTGCACTTGGATTTGCCATACTTGGTCCCTCATTACATGAAGGCCTATAATATGGAACAGTCAATTCGAACGTGCTCGACCCCTCATTACAGGGAGGCCTAAAGAATGGATTTTTTCGTACTCAGGGGCCTAGGTTCCTCATTATATGGTGGTGGATTTTTCATTAATAAATCCTCCAGGTATTCGTCCTCAGAATCACCAGTAGTCATTAAGTGTCTTGTTTTCTCGGTCCTTTTACCTCCTACGGGTTCGTCTACAGTTAATACTGGGAACAGTCCTTCTACCATCATATTCTGTCTCCACTGTTTCATTTTTTTTCTCTCGGGTCTCCCTCTGTGCTTTGGATCAGATTTTGCTAACCCTTTATCCATTCTGGGTCTGTCTCGCTCAAAGGCCTCTATTTCCCATTCTTCTAGGGTCTCATATTGCGTTAGTCTGGGTCTGGGATGCAAATCATTCATTCGAGTCCTCAAATTAAACAAAATCCTACCATTAAAGGTACCTTCTAAGGGAAATGCTAAAATTCCGTCATCTTTAGTGTATTCCACCCAATTTTCCAACCATACACAAGCATGATACCCTCTATCAAACATCATAAATGATGCGGGAGTGTTTGGTGGTGGAATGATAACTCCTTCTCTAGTTCTGATTGGCTTGTCTCTCTTAAAATAATTCTTTACTTTGTCTACTAGAGTAATTTTTCTCTTGCCTCCGTACATTCCGTTTAGTCTACGACCTTTCCACTGATCTTTCACAAACCCTAGATATCTAGGATCAGGTCGAGTTTCAGGATGAGTCGAATACCACATATATTTTGCAAAGAACTAAATTGTGTAAAAATACGTACTTCTGTTTACTATATTCTTCCAATTCTAGCGCGTCTTTCAATTTTCAACAACCAATCAACACTGTGGTTGCAAATCATTTCGACCAATGGGAGCGCGGCTTTTCCGTGAGACGCGTTCTCACGCTCCTGCGCTCACCCCTCCTTCACAATACCAGTTCCGTTACACACCCGCGGTTTCGACCAATACCAGCGCAGCACAGAGTGACGTCAGCGCAGCTCCGCGACTGACTCCCTCCTTCACAAGGTAACGGACACTATCTTTCTCTTTCTTAAAGTGCAAGTGCTTTATTTAATTTACAACGTATAACATTCGTCACTGTACTCGAGTGTCTAGAAAGGAAAGATTTGTTTCACTGCAAGTAAACCTCTTCTGTCTACTTTTCATATACTGCGGATAGATCTCTTCTGCCTACCCTTCACACAAGCATTAGAGAACCTGCTACTTCTTTGACTCATCCACTCTTTTCGGGATATATACTAAGTCTAAAGTTTTACTAGCGAACTCTTTTGCTATCACTCAAGCTCCGAAGAACCTACTACTCCTTCCGTGTGACCCTTACTAGGTGATATCACAATTGAAGTTTCGTTAGCAAACTCGTTGCTATCATTTATTCAACTATTCATACAGAAAACCCTAATTAGCGCTTCCAGTTCTGCCTAACCATGCACTAATTTTCCTCAACGTAAGTGACCTCTCTGCGAGGTGGATTCTCCTCACCACCCGCTATTCTGCCCCCGGGGATTCCAGACAACATATAACAATCACTAACGAGTTGTGTTAATACATTAATCAATATAGCAGCATTTCATCAAAAATATTTAAAAAAACATTTCATAACATTTCAAAGCAATTTTTACATTCGATCGATCAATACTTTTAGCAGCAATAACATTTTAGCAGCAATTTTTATTTTACACAGTTATCAGCAAGTAACCTATCTACCTATCTTAACTAGTCCTTAACCATCTTACTGCTACCAGAAAATTACTGATAGAGCGCGCAGGTCACCCGACTAACTTTGTTACCAAATATGCACACTTGGGCCCATAAAATATTTTCATTACACTTTAATCAGGTAACCTACACTCTACTATCAGCAATTCAGTTCCTTTCTGTTTATTCCCGTGTCCCTGACTTACCAATCCTCGTCACAGGTACCTAAGATCACAATGGATCAAGGAGCTAGCTGTGGAATAAGTAGACAACACAAATACAATATACAATTTCAATAATGTTTGAACTCTTTATAATAACCACAAACTCAGGAAGTTTTGAAAACCTTTATCTAATCATCATCATCATCATATGCCATGAGCCAAAGATTTACACAGATCAAACTGTCTATAACTAGAATTAGAAATATCGTATAGCTATGAATGAGGCAAAGAATCATTTAGAAATCAAAATTAAAAGGAAGGAGAAAATAAGGAACACGCTATTTTAGATCAACAGACTTTCAGAACTTCACTAAAGGCGGGTAAAGAAAGGGAACATACTAATCAAATTAGACTTTCGAAATTCACTAATGGTCCAAAGGAAATGAAACTTAGGCAATTTGATTTAACCAGATGTGCTTATTCTCTATAGGGAGGGTAAGAATGGAACAAACTATATATGCAAACGATTTAGCATTTGACTAAAGGTAGGTAGAAAAGTGGAACATGCTAATAGACAATAATGCATGAAAATCTCAATTAAAAGACTGGGGAAGAAAAGGAACGTATGCAATTATGCTTTATTCGAGATGTTAGGAAGGAAGTTTAGATAAACAAACACCCACACAGGTTTTATATTTACCTAGGATAGAATGAAGACTAACCCTGGCCACGGGTCAGTTTGGAAAGACGGGAAAGGACCCTCAAGGACTTAGGTTGCCATGTAGGCGAGCAGGTACAGCTCATGGACAGTCAGGACAGGATAACCCCAGACTTTGGATCAGGACCGGGTTCACCAAAGGTTACGACCAACACCCGCAGCTTCGGTTGCAACACCTGCGCTACTCCCTCTCTGCAAGGATTCTGCCAATAACCCCGATTGGGTCCTCGAATCTCCTCAGCAAAGTGCTTCGCCAGCACTTAAGGTTCCCCAAAACCTTGACTGGGTCTGTGGAAAATACGGACAGAGTGCTCCGCAGCACTCTGTATCAGTCACCTATAGAGTGCGTTGGGTCAGTGACAGGTCAGCTATTCGGACAAGTCGGACAATTTTTCTAGCTAAACCTAGGCTAGTTATACTGTTTTTCGGGTCAGTGTACCACCCCTCAATGTTGCAAGTGTAAGGATCCCCAAGTTCTGATTGGACAAAGGAGGAGGTTAAGTCGTCACACCACCTAAATTTTAGACTTTCTCAGGCTTAATATTCAGTTTTCGTACCCACCCCTTAAATTCTAGTTTCCCATGGCATATATTTTACAGAGAACAATAGAGTATACAGCAGTTTATTACACAAATGTAACAATTTCAGGTACAGTTCAGCTTCGTCCTGCTGGGTTACAGGTCGGTTCCCAGGAGCATCTTGGGCGAGGCTGCCAGCTGGCTGAGTTCCACTGCTGCAAGGTTCTTTTCCCCCATCACGTGACTTGTACCATACGGGCTTCCAAGATGGAGTAGAAAGCACCTCCCAGGCCCAAAGAATACGATACATGAAAAGCAAGCAAAAACAATTTAGAAACACAGAATAAAAGATTACACTGTATACCATGAATGGCTATACTATATCCCTTACTTTATAATAACTATTGCATTAGGGTAAGTGCAGAACAAACAGCTTTGCAAAAGCGGCAATGCAAGCTCAGAGCATGTGAGAACACAAAGCAGCCATTTTAAGTGCATTGCGCATGAGCAACAAATTCCCACCAAAACTGCGAGTACGTCACGTCACATGAGTGTGACCGACGCATGCGCAGACTGAATTCCCGCATAGAAGCAGCCATTTTAGGTGGCAAGCGTATTACCTTTTAGTAAACACATAGGCAAGCGTCTCTGGGACACCCCGTGTAGTGTAAAATGTGCAATATTAGTTACACAAACAGGTTGATTACATAGTTAGAGTTATTCGAGGTTCATGAATACAAGCAAGTCGCTAAATGTGCGAAACCTTGCTCCATCACTGCTAGTGGGCCCACAGCACTGGTTGTGCCACCCACACAAGCAGCCTTTCAAAAGGTGTCTCAGACCTGCCACTGCAGTGTCTGCGCACAGTCTCTACTGCCATGTTGACCTGGCAAGTGCACCCACTTACCAGGCCCTAACCGACCCTTTTATTAAATGTGAGTCACCCCTAAGGTACCCCTGTAAGAAGGGTGTAGGTAGTGTATGTGAAAGGTAGGACATGTACTGGTGTATGTGTCATGTCCTGATAATGAAATACAATGCATTTCGTTTTTCACTATGGAAAGGCTATCTGTCCCATAGGATAGAATGGGAATATATTTATAACATCTTATAAGTATAACTTCCCAATGGGACCAGATAGAAAGATGGAGTTTAGTATGCCTAAACTCAGAATATAAGAATGCATCTTTTAGTAAAGATGATTTTTATATTGTGCGTTTGAAAATACAACTTTTTAAAAATTTAGTATTTTCTTGCTTAGCCATCCTGTTTGTGGATTGACTATCTGGCTTTGGAGTGACAGGGGCTAGGGATGTGCATTCTCTCAGACAGCCACTGGGGGCAGGGGAGCTTTGAGGTGTGTCCTGCCTTTCCTGAATGAATCGGCTGGGCCTGGGCTGCATTTAGAGTAGTCGGAGGAGATGTGCCTGCACCTGAATAGGCACGGTTGCCTTGGACAATGCTGTCTCCACCTCCTGCCAGGAAGCTGGACCAGAGAGGACAGAACTGGTTTGGACTGAGCACAGAGCCTCTTTGCCACAAGAGAACAAAGAGAAATTTAGTATAAATATTGGGGCCCAGACCCCAGGACTTTAGATTACTTCTGGACTCAAGAAGAACCTCTGCCAAGAAGAAGAGCTTGGAAAACTGAAGAAGAGGTACTGCACCTTTGCTGTGTGGGGTTTGGCCTGCAGTGGCTGTTTCTGCAAAGGAGAGGACCAAGACTTTGCTATGTGCTGTGTATCTTGCTTGAAGAAGATCCCCAAGGGCTTGGTGTAGACCGTGCCTCCTGTTCTGAAGTCTCAGGGACACAAAGACTTCATTCCCTCTGTCCTCCTGCACCTGGGATATCTGCCACGGAGGGAAATAGCAACACCAACGCAGGTGAGCAACACGGCAAACTGCAACGAAGCCGTGAACACCCCTCGTGAAGTGCATGACACACTGACCTGCCTTACACTGCAGCCCCGACCTCACAGACACCCGTGCTTCATCATCGCAGATCCGATACCAGACGTGGGTAACATCACAAATCCATTGACCCTACATCGTCGTAAGGAACCAACGCCTAGATGCCACAGCAATGTCACCTCTTCAGCAGCAGTAAGAAACTGATGCCTCACCTCCCCTGGATTGCAGTAAGGAACAGACACCTCACCGTCCCTGTGGTAGTAAGGAACGGACGATGCCCGGTGCCAACGAAACATCATCTCCCTGACGCCGTGCACCAGCTTTGTTTTCATCTTTTACCAAGGTACTCTTCTTTGGGGTCTGTGTGACTCCAGGCCAGACGCCGTGCACCTCACGGTTGGCGCCATACGTAGGGATTTTCAGCTGTCACAACGTTGTAATCGGCCCAGGTGGAGGTATTTGTTATCACAAGCTTTATTTTTGTGAATAACTTATTTTTGATGTATGGTGGATGTTTGTTGTTTTGATCTTGTTTGGTTTAGATAAAGTTTGCTTATTTTTCTAAACTGGTGTGGTGTACATTTGTGGTGTTTTCACTTTGTTACTGTTTGTGTGTACAAATGTTTTACACACCGCCTCTGAGATAAGCCTGTCTGCTTGTGCAAAGCTAAAAAGAGGGTGATCAGGGGTTGTCTAAGGGCGTAGCTCCTTTACCCCGAATAGATGAAAGAGTTCCTACTTGGACAAAGGTGCAAACCATTGCCAACTAGAGACCCTTATTTCTAACACTGGCCCACATGCTCGCAGAGCCCTGTCTTAGATGTGTAGTTGTCTGGTAGATGTGAATGCCTTTTTTGAGATATAAAGGGCTATGGATTGCCATGTAAGGAGCCTTAAATCTGATGTATTGCTTTGTTAGGAGCCATTGCGAAGTCCTCATAGCTGGGGTGTGGAGATGTTATTCGTTCTCTTTAAGCTGAAGACGAGGTGAATGGTGTGACTTTGTTCCTGCTGTCTTTTTTTTGCCTGTTTCTTGGCAAGCCAGGTTAAATTCCGATGCTGTGGGTGATGCACAAAATAAACGAAAGTGATTGTTTGGAATGATTGAAGGCTACACCCCAGGCCATTGTGCTTTTTTGCTCATTGTGCACCTCGGGCAGGAATAAGCCATATGTAAATTCGACTTTGTCCTTCTTTAGTAGGACCAGTCTTAGCTGCCAGGTCTGGGCCCTTCTAAACTTGAGCACAAGCAACCAGTTTCGACCTTGTTAGGCTTTGTCTGTGAAGTATAGCTTGATTTCTGTGGTACATTGAGAATGTGACCCACAAATCGTCATACACATCACACGTAGGGCATAATACTGAGGAAAGAAAAAGTGATGGGTGGAATGCTTGAATTTATTACAGTCACTGGTACTTATTCAGGGCTGCATCACAGCCCATTGGGTACATTTGCCCACTATGCCACCTCAGACAGGAACCAGCCATATGCAAATCAGCCTTGCTTCTGCTCCATTAGGAACAGTCTGGGCTGAACATCCAGGCCAGGTCCCTTTCCAATAGGCCCACTTCCAAAAAGAAAGAAAAAGAATGTCTAGAAGTTTCTCTTCGTTCAAACTTTAAGCACACAATCCTTATTGACTTTGACGCGGTGACTCCTCCCAACAGGAAACAAAGCACCCCTGGATTGCTTTTGGTTTATTTAAGCCTCGTCAATGGGGTATAGCTTATGTCCTGTGGCATAGTCCGTACGGGATGTATGTCTGGGCATACATGATGCTCTTAGAGTAATCAGTCTTGGGTTGTTTGTGTTCGGGCTTGGATGTTCATATTGGAGCAAGACCAAGACTAATGTATATAGGAATGCCTCTGTCTAGAGTGACCATAACGGTGGACTCGGAAAGTAGCTGAGCAATCAACAGTGGCTGAGGTTGTTTATTGCTGTAGGCAAGTCATGGTCACTCGATTACAGTGGGAATAAATACTACCATCTAAAGAATAGGAGGAGAGAACCTTACAAGAACCGTAGATAGCAAAAAGGTGGCCTTACAATATCATTAATTTGAGGCACAAAAAGCTGAAGAATTGAAGGGATGGTTGAAAGCTTAGTATTAGATAGAGGGGGGGGTCCTCACAAATGGAATGATATCTAAAACTACAGGGCTTGTTAGTATCAGGTCTCATTTGGTTCTGTTCATGCAGTGGTGGTTTTCATTCAGCCCAGGTTTTGTGAGAGGCAGCACACTACTGATGCTCCCCCAGCCCTCTCTAGCATCTTGAAGTGTCTGGCAGTGAGGGGTTTGAAACCCAAAGGCACCATAAATAACATTTAACACATGCCCTGGCTGTTCTTAACTCATAAACAAAAGGTCTTTATTTGCAGGTAATAAAACTGGGATGTAGTACACACCAAACCGAGATAAATGTAAAAAACAGAAGTGCCCATTATCTTCTGGGCCAGAGTTACCTTCCCAAACACCAATTTAGCTCCCTAGCATTAAGTGTTGTGCTTCAGTTTCACATTGAGGCATTCAGCTATTTATTTTGAAGGTTTTATATAGCGCGAACCAGACTCTTGCTAGTATCAGAGTGCTTTACAGGACAAGTAGAGTATAGATATACGATATATTACGATATAGGATAACACAAAATAGGTAAGTTATACATACGTCTAGATCAAGAGAAGACGGTGCTAAGCTAGTGCAAAACAACAAAGATAAAGAGATGGATGAATATGAACGAAGAGAAGCAGGTAATACAGTGCAGTGAGTAGACATAGAGTTCACGTGAATTGAGCCATGAGGATAGCTTTCTCTTCTCTTTTGAAGGAGGCAGAGGAAGAGTTCATTCTAGTTTCACTGGGCAAAGCGTTCCATATCCTCGGAGCCATACCAGGGAAGGATCGGTTATACGTTTTTTTCTTGGCAAATCGTTGAGGTTGTTGGAGAAGAGTCTTAGCACTCCTGGAAGCTCTGCTGCCCGCCGAGAGCACCAATTTTTGAGCTAGCTATTGTGGGGCATTGTAGTAGAGGGCCTTGTGTGTCATACAAGCGATTTCTAAATGAATTCTGGCTTCAAGCGGTAGCCAGTTGAGGGCTCTCGGGTCTGGGGATATATGGGCGTTTCTCTTAGAACCTATGATGAGTCTCGCCGCTGAGTTGATCGTGGCTCTTAGCCGGGCTGTCGATGACCTAGGGAGTCCGCATAGGTTACTGCTCCATATTCCAGGCATGGGATAACTAGGGCTTGAACTGCTTGTTTGAGATCGAAGGCGGGCAGATAGGGTTTCAGTTTTGCAGGGTCTTTAGGTGGAAGTTGGCTCTCTTTGTTGAGGTGCTGATGTGTTTCTGCATCTTAAGATTACTGTCCAGCGTTACCCCTAGAGATTTTGCTGAGTCGACTAGGAGCACTTGTCCATTGAGAGCTGTTAGGTGCTTCATCCAGTCTATGATAGTGTGAGTTTTATTAGGGAGAGCGATTACAAGGAATTCCGTTTTTAGGGAGTTAAGTTTCAAGTGGTTTTCGGCCAGCCAAATTTGGGTTTTTTGTAGTGTGGTGTTGAGTGATTTGATGTCTTCCAGAGATTGGATTTTGATATATATGTGGGTGTCGTCAGCATACATGTGGAAGTGTATATTGGAGAGGCTGAGAAGATCAGTGAGCGGTTCCATGAGAAGGTTGAATAGGGTGGGAGAGAGGGAGGAGCCTTGTGGAACTCCAAGCGTGACAGACGAGGGGATGGACAGGGATTGGTTGACCTTGAATCTTTGGGATCTATTTTGGAGGAAAGAGGCAAACCAGTTAAATACACTTCCAGACAAACCCATTCTGTGTTTCAGGAGATTCAGTAGGTTGTGGTGTTTGACAGTTTCAAAAGCTGATGACAGGTAGTGTAGGATTAGAAGACAGGCTTCATTTTGGTCAAGGATTTTTAGAGCGTCGTCTAATATATGTGTCATGGCTGATTCTGTGCTGTGGCCTGCTCTGAAACCAGATTGAAATTGGTTCAGCAGGTTGAAACGAGCAATGTGACTGTTCAGTTGTATGTTAACGCATTTTTCCAGGAGTTTGGCTAACATAGGGATGTTAGAAATCGGACGATAGTTATTAGGGTCTGAGGGGTCGGCTGTGGGTTTCTTTAGGATAGGCGAGACCTGCCCCGTTTTCAGTGTGTCAGGAGTGGATTCTTGAAGAAGGGAAGTGTTAATGATCTTGGTCCAGAGGGGTAGAAGGAGAGGAATGAAGTCCTTTATGTAGTTTGCTGGGAGCGGGTTTGTGAAGTGATTGGAGGGTTTCAGCGCGTTTAACGTTTTTAGTATGGTATCTTCACTGTAAGTGTTGAAGTGGGACCACGATGCATTGTTTTTTAATTTAAATAACAGGAGGTCATTAGCTAGGGCCCTGTCTAGGGACTGAGATGGGCTCTCTTTCAAGTCTGAGATGGATATTAGGTCCTTGAGTAGATCAGATTTAATGGATTCTGTTTTAGAGGCGAAGAAGGAGGCAAATTCATCACAGGTGGGAATAGAGAGAGGGTTGGTGTTGACGACATTAGGTAGGCTCTTGGTTTGGGCTTTGATAAGATTGAAAAGTTTTTTGGGGCGGTTCTTGGCTAGGTCTAGTTGAGATCTGAAGAAGTCGGTTTTAGATTTTCAGATTTTTCTAAAATAAGCGTTTCTGGAAGTTCTGAAAAGTTTGAGGAGGTCAGTTGAGGGTGTAGCTCTCCAGTGTCGTTCAATTACTCTAAGAGAGCGTCTGTCATCATTTAGCCTCCCATCGTACCATTGTTTGGAATTCTTTTGTGGAGGTTCTCTTCAGTTGCAATGGGGCAATTTTGTCTAGTTTGTTTGTTCATGGAGTGAAAGTAGTGATTTGTCAGCCCCTGAACATAAGCCAGGTCTTCCGGGGGACTAAGAGGGTTTCAGTTATCTAAGGCTGTGTGGTCAGATCCGACGTTTTTAAGATTTTTCTTCCAGATCTTGGTTCTCAGATGTTGTGTAGGGAGTCGTGTAATGGTTTCCGAGATTCGGAATGAAATGACATGATGGTCAGACCATTGGTAAGGGAGTATCGAGTCGAGCAGGGTGGAGTTTGCTTTGGAGATTATTAGGTCGAGAGTTGCACCCTTGTCGTGTGTTGGGCTGTTACAAATTCTGGTTGAGATTGAGGTCTGTGAGGAAGGCTTTGAGGCTGTTTACCCCTGGGTCGTTCTGGTAGTCCCAGTGAAGGTTGAAGTCCCCTAAGAAAATTTAATTAGAATGTTGGTTGTCATTTGAAGCTAGAATGTCTATGAAGTGTTCTATGAACTTGAGATTATCTCCCGGAGGATGGTAGAAGGCGTGTAGAGAGCATATTTGGTTGTTGTTGGCGATGTTTAAGCATAGGTATTCGCACAATGATATTGCAGGGGCATTGGCGTTGGTCGCTGTTAGGCCGATCTGGTGTATGCATGCTATCCAACCTCCAGGCCTGTTGGTTCTGTCGAGTCTGGTAATGTTATAGTTAGGGGGTAGCAAGATGTCCATGATGAGAGTAGATGTTTCATTTAGCCAGGTTTCTGTTAGGATCATAATGTCTGGTTTGTTCGTGATAAGTAGGTCAGCTATATCGGTTGCATGTCTAGAGGCGGACCTGCAATTTATTAACAGCTTATCCGTGGCTGGGAGATGATTGTGGTGGGTTCGGCTGTGATGGGGATTCTAGTGAGGTTGTTTTCTACAATGCCTCTGGAATTGAGTCTGGTGGCTCTATGCGTGTTGATCAGAATGGCTGGTATTCGGGAGTCTGTAAGCAGGCTAACTGGGCTAACTGGAAGTCCCACACTCTGAGGAGGGTGAGGCTGCACGTAAGAGCATAGGAGGGCCCCTATATCTGAGTCCGATAGAAGGTTTGACCCCCTGATAGGGCGGGAAATGGCATTAGGGAGAGGGATTGTGCTCCAGCGTGGAAAGCCATGAGCTTCGGAGTTTGCAGGAGGACGATGGATGCGGCTATAGATCTTGGGGGATGGGGACGGATTGTATTCCTGTTTAATGCAAGTCTTGGTTTGTTGTAAAATAAGGTTGTAAAATAAGGTTGTGAAGGGTTTGGATGTCCAATTTGACTTGTTGAAGGGTTAATAATATCAAGTCAAGTCTGGTGTCCGGCGTGATGGTTTCATTATTGGGAGGGTGGACAGACAGAGTAAGCTGTGCAGTGGCAGATACTGACTGAGGGAACTGCTAATATGGCTGGAGAACTACAAGGACTCCTCCCAAGACTAAAGTCTTCAAATGATTACCACAGTTAATTCAAATGGGACTGTACAATTCTTGAAGTTATAGTTGCATTGATTTTGTTTTAATGATACCGAGTAATGTGCTGAGGAATACTCCTTGATGTACCTTCTACGAAACACAAAGATGCCCTAGCAACATGCCAGCAAAGGAACTGCCTTCTGCAATGAGTGAACGTTTCTGTTGAAGGATATTGTAGTGTTTTGTGGATGACCTGTTTTATGGTGGGCATTAGTGGACGCAGTAAGTAGTGTCCTGGAAATCTAGCAGCCCATTGGCTACATGGTGTGGATATTAGCCTATCAAGTTGGCAGTAAACCATGAATGGCCCTCGAAGGGCACTGGTTGTGGTCTCCTCCTCCCCCACAGGGCAAGAATAATGACTCTTCCCACAGGCTTCACTGACAGTGCCCCTCGTGCATGGAGGAGAGTGGTGAGGCAGCAGCACCCATACTTCCAATTCTGTTATCTTCCCTCCTGCATTGCATATGGGAGCTCCTTAGTTTTTTTTGTCAAAAAATTAGCCGAGTACCAGTTGGTGATGCCAGGACATATCTCCTGAGGCAGAAATATCTGGTGGAATTGGACCAGTTGCAGGTACTGCAGTTTTTTTAAAATTCTTAATTAGCCCACCAGTCTTGGGTAGACATGTTCCTGGGTTGATCAGCTCATGCCCAGGCCATCCAGCTCTGTTGGCTTCCCTGGCACTGGTTTCAGCTTACGCAGGAAGGTGTACAATGGCTGCAGGCTGGAAAACCAGCAAACATAAGATGCTAGTCAGAGATCAGTGGAAGGTGGGAAGAGAGGAGTTTTTTTCCTGTGGCAGGGAGAGCCCTTCTTCAAAATACCTTTATTCGGGGATGCAGGAGCTTAAAAGCTGAGCTGCCCATCCACCAAGCTTTATCTAACAATAGGAGGGGGGAGGAGAAAAGTGTTTGTAAGCTGGTGTTTCCAGTGGGGACAATACCAGCTCAGTGTGCAGCAACCACGTGTGGACTACCTTGGACTCCGCCACTCACCTGTCCATCCTTTTATATTGAAATTGTGTACTGCAAAGGCAGCCTCCAAGTGTGTCTTAGACCTGATGAAAACAGGCTGCTATGTTTACTTTATTGACAATGTCAATAAATGACCTTTGAAGATCACCAACTCTGTGATTGAGGCTAATCGACTTGAGTCTCAATTTACGATCTACCTAATAAATATTTATTAGGTAGTCGTATTGCGATTCAGTCAGACACGGTTTTTTATGAACTGACTATTGGTACATAGGTCGGTTTGTAAAGATATTTACTGGATTAAAAAAAAAAAAAAAAAGGTATTTTACGACCAGTAAACAGTATATATGGCCCCTAGTTCTTAACTAAAGTGTGTCTCTCTTTTTCTTTATAATCCGGATCCAGGTAAAATAAGCCACCAGCTCTAAGGCAGCCCTCCCAGATAGCCTAGAGAATTACAAACACCATCATTATTTATTAGGAAAAATACTTGATGCTCCCCCCTGCCAGTGCCTCGATATTGGTAAGCGTTGTAATAGCTTGAAGACACAGAAGCATCTGTCGGTGGGGATGGACCAGACGCCTCGTCACGTGCTGAATGGATGGTGATGGTTAACAGGATACCGCGCACATGCCCCAGGGCTGATCTGGCATTGAAAGAGAGTCACTTCCCATAACAGTGTATAATCCTCACGCAGACACCCTGCAGCTCTCTTTCAGGGCAAGAGGAAACAGTTTGCAGACACAGGACAGTTTATGAAAAGAAGCAGGCGGCGTTGTAATAACTCAGAAAGATGTTTTGTATCGCTTTCAAGTCCGAACTGTACGTGTCTGTGGGCAAAAATAGCAGAAGGTACAGCGCTGTCTGGCATCAGAAAGAAACCAACCTGACCTGAGGGATGGTTCATGTGGCCCTTTCTTTCCAAAGTCAGGACTCGCGCATAACCTTGTTTTCTGTTTCTCTCCTGGTGGCTGAGGAATTGTGTACATATTCCTCTTGTAGCAAATATAGTTTGTTGCCAGAAGTGACATTTCAAATGCTTTTCTCAAACTATTATCCTTGTTATCCATGTTTACGGGCAGAGACATCCTCATTCTCCCAGTGCATGCAGCTTGCATTGTCCTCAGTGGTGTTTTTGATTATTTTTCTATTAAATCCAGGGTATGCCGGAGCAATGGGCTCGACTGCTGCAGACCTCAAATATTACCAAATCGGAGCAGAAGAAGAACCCCCAAGCGGTGCTAGATGTCTTAGAATTCTACAATTCCAAGAAAACCTCCAACAGCCAGAAGTATATGAGCTTTACAGGTAATTCCTCGGCCATGTCCTCAGTTTCTTTAGACTTCGCGTCATAACAGATCTTATAAAACATGACAACACAGCATGTTTGTCGAGCTGTGCAGGCGCCTAATGTTTTATTAAACTCATGGCACTTAAGTGCCTTTGAATCTAACTTGAATTGTTTTTCTGTAGTCCCCACCATGCCATGAAGTTGTATTTGTATAGTGCTTATAACTCCTGACAAGGCGTTCAAGCGCTTTGTGGCGACTAGCATGCTACTCTGGAACCAAAGACTAGCGGTGAAGAGGCCGTAGATTAGTAATATGTGCTTCCCTTTCACTGTAGTGTTAGTTGTGCTTCATTTATTAAGCTTGTGCTCTTGAAAGCTCATGCATTTACTCTAGTGTTTTGATTAGTGAAAGATGAATTAAAGTGGTTTAGTAAAGGGAAGATGTGAGATGCTATTGGTAGTGCTGGACATGTGCGACTGTTAGTTGGATAAACTGAAAGAAAGAGAGAAGGAATTGGAAAATATGTTTGGAAGTCCATTGTAACCTGAAATGTTTTGGATGAGTCAGAGTGGAGGGTAAGGCAGGAGTGGAAGTTTAAAAAAAAATGTTTTAATTAAAAAATATATACATGGATTCATGCACACACACAGCTAACTATATACATGTATGTATGCAAATATCCGCGATATACATAGTTATATCTTTATACAAGGCATAAACTCACAGGATATGTAACTGTTATTGTGTGTATGCATATGTGCATCAATAGGATGGACTTGCATATGTGTATGGGCGCATGTGTTTATATAAAAATGTATGTGTGTGTATATGTTGTATAGATAGGAGAGTGCATGTTAATGCATTAGATGTACTCGCATGTCTAGATTTGTAAATGTACCTGGGTAGCTAAATCTATGTTCTTGAGATTATACATTACATAAGGATATAAGATTTTTTATATGAACAAGAAAAAAATAAACATCTGTTATGTATATCACTTTAAGTGTACATGTATTCATTACATATGTAAATAACATACATGTACGAGTGTCTGTATATGGGTTTATGCTTCATTGCATGATATACATGTCAGAGTATGTAAAAATGATTATTGATTAGGTATCTTTACGAATGCATAGGTTTTGTACGCTTTCTATAAGGGTATAACAATATATTTAGATATTTTAAAAAGTCACTACATATATAGTCAAGCTTGGCAAAAATGTGTTTGACTGGGTATTTAGATGAGGTTGTCTATATACATATGTGTATGTATATGGGTGTATTCTTCTGTTTGTAAATCTGTAGTTTTATTTGCGAAGAATTGTTTCATCCTTGGTGTTTAGGATAGTGCCAGTGAGGTTTCTCTTCAATTTCCATTAAGTGTGGGGTTAGTGACCAGGGCTGGTATCTCGGCTCCTAACCCACGCACACTAAGCACTTTACGAACTTGGACCCGAATGCCTCAACACACGACTTTCCTTCTACACCCCCTCCCGCCAGCTACGCTCTTCCAACCAAGCCCTTGCTGCTGTACCTCGCATCAACAAAACAACCATGGGAGGAAGATCCTTCTCCTACCTGGCAGCTAAAACCTGGAACTCACTTCCCATTCACCTTCGCCTCACTCAGAACCACCTAGCATTCAGAAAGCAACTTAAAACCTGGATATTCGACATGTAATTCCCCACCCTTCTTCAAGCGCCTTGAGACCCTCTGGGTATGTAGCGCGCTATATAAATTAATTGACTTGACTTGACTTGTATCTTACACAGAAAGCACACATAAACAAGATAAAGCATCGGTATAGTGTACTGTCAAGCATTGATGTAGTTGTTTGAATATTTGTTTGTTTACAATATACTTATAACTCAGGTTAAGGAATAGGGACAAGAAGATTAACCCCTTCACTGCGGCGGCTATTCCGCCGCAGTGCTAAGGTGGAGGGGGGGCGGCTAGGCGCTCCCGTGCTCGTAACGGAACCGCTCCGTCACGAGCCTCGGGTGGGCTGTGTGTTAAAAAGAAGGATACTCTATTTCTTGTAGATTAAGTATCTTTAATGAGACACAGCATCAACGCCCAGTCAGTTTCCAGGCTAACACGAACTGCCCTGCCTGAGGCTTACATTCTAGGCATGTGGTTCCTTAAAGAAGACAGACATCAGATTATAACACATCCCCTCCCCAATAAATCAAAGGAAACAGCGCAACAAGAAACCTGAAATAGAGTGACCAAGTAAAAGAAAAGAAAGGGTCAAAATAGAAACAGTAAAAATAGCATAACAAGAATCAAAGGAACAGTGGTTCAAGACATAATATCATCTTTAAATTTCAAGGGCAAATGATGTTGTCTACTGGAAAAGTAGTTAGAACTAGGATCAGTAGATGTTAAATCGGTACAAGAAGTTCCAGCACATTGGTTATTAGAGAATGACCTAACATCATCAACATCATTGCGAGAAGAGCTCTGAGAATTAGAATAATTAGAACCATTCTTCAAACATTTGACTAACCTAGACATGCTCCAAACACTACCATTGCTAACCTTCACAACATTTTTCTTAATGGAGACAATAGTAAAAGGACCCATGAAGGTACTTTTGCCCTTAAGCGTGTACCTAGGATTCTTTATCAGAACCCTGTCTCCAACATTCCACTTCTTCCCTTTCACACACATTTTAGAATCCTATCTTGTTTTGTATTGACTCTGATATTTTAAGATCTTATTTTTTTTATATCAGCAGATAAGGCTTCTCCATCCATTATTGGCATCCAAACAGGATTTAACTTGGAGATCGCCTTTCTACCTCTCAATGCTTCAAAAGGAGATGTTAAAGTAACAGCATTAGGTGTGGTCCTATGTGCCCACAAAGTATCTCTCAAGATCTCTTTAAGAGATAATTTGGTATCCAATGCACGTTGAAGGCAAGTTTTGACCAACCGGTTCATTCTCTCCGCTAAGCCATTAGCCTGAGGAGAATATAGTGCAGTTTTTTGATGAATCACACCACAACTTTTGAGAAAATCATTCATCTCACTAGAGACAAATTGCACGCCATTGTCTGTTATCAGGAATTTAAGTAAACCTTCAAAAGCAAACACTCCCTTTAGAAACTCAATAACAGTTTTGGCATTCACAGAAGAAGTACACTTCGCTATTACCCATTTGGATGTGTAGTCTACCAATAAAATGACAAAACGCTCACTTGGTGGTAACAGATCGAATGGTCCCATAATGTCCAAACCTAACTTAGTCCAGACAATCGCAGGAATTTTTACCGGTGACAAGGGTGTGTGATTGGTTGCATAGGACTTGTCATTAGATGCACACAAAGTGCAGTCTTTTACTACATTTTCGATCATTCGGTCCATAGTAGGCCACCAGTATCTTTCTCTCACTCTAGCCTTGGTGAGGCTCCTTCCAAGATGACCCTCATGAGCAGTGTTTATGATTTTATCTCTAAATTCAACTGGGGGAATAACCCTCAGGCCTCTCAGTAAGTTGTCCCCCACAAAAGAAATTTCATCTTTGACAGACCAATGCGTTTTCATCTCTTGATCCAAGGATTTATAGTCTGGCCAACCTTGGCTTATCCAGGTTTTGAGCTCAGATAGAATCCTATCTTTAGTCACACCATCCCTCCACTCACCCTGTGTCAGTGCATTTTCAGCAACCCAAAATACACATTCTTCTTTGTCATCACCACTGCTTTCCTCCAGTGGTAATCGCGACAAACAGTCAGCAGATTTGTTATTAGACCCAGGTATATATTGTACAATAAAATTGTACTCTTGTAATCCCTCACTCCAACGTTTAATTCTTGGCGTTAAGTTTTCACTATGCCTGCAAGAAAAAATCTGAACAAGGGGTCTATGGTCGGTCCTTACCAAGAATGGAATTCCCCATAAGTAAAACTTAGTGTTGAACCGCCCAAAAAACACTAAGTGCTTCGCTTTCAATGCAAGAATAGTTTGCCTCTGCCTGCTTAAGTGCCCTAGAAGCAAATGCAACTGTACTTTGTTCACCATTTACTACCTGAGAAAGTACTGTGCCCAAACCCTTGAGACTAGCATCAGTGGTTAAGATGTTTTTTTTATTCACATCGAAATGTCCTAGAGTAGGCATTTTTCCAATCTCCTCCTTGATCTTTTCAAAAGCTTTCTGGCAATCTTCTGACCACACAAAATGCACACCTTTTTTGAGTAATATCCTAATGGGTTCAGTCACACTAGCAAAACCTTGAACAAACTTAGCGTAAAATTCCACAAGTCCTAGAAATGACCTCACCTGGTCTTTATCGCTAGGTACTGGAGCTTTCTTAACACATTCTGCTAGTTCCAACTTTGGTTGTATTCCTGCACCAGAAATCACGTGACCAAGGTACGTAACAGTCTCCACACCAATTCAACACTTCTCCTTCTTTACAGTCAATCACTTCTCCTTCAATATTTCTAAAACTTCAAGCAATGTCTTACTATGCTCAATCTCTCCTTTCCCGTAGATTAAAATATCATCTTGAAAGAACATGATGTTACCAATTCCATCTAAAACTCTCTTCATGACCCTCTGAAAGCATGCAGCTGCCGATGCCAATCCGAAAGGCATTCTCTTAAAACAATATGCACCCAAGGGTGTCACAAACGATGTGAGATGCCTAGACTCCTTGTGCAAAACAATCTGGTGATAAGCGGACGATAAGTCCAAAACACTAAAAACACATGCACCCTTGAGGGTGCTAAGTGACTCCGAAATATTAGGTAACGGTTGCCTGTCAACCCAAATCCACTGATTTAACCCCCTCAAATCCACACACATCCTAATTTTGCCCCCCATCCTTAGGGGCCAAAACAATGGGGGCCAACCATTCTGATGCCTCTATCTCCTCAATCACATCCAATTTCAGTAATCTCTCCAACTCCTGTTTCAAAGGATCCATCATCATGTTTGGAACCTTTCTTACTTTGTAAACACAAGGTATGGCCTTATTCTTTAGAATAATCTTGTGCTCAAAACCTTTGAGGCACCCTAAGTCCTCAGAAAAGACCTCAGGAAATTTTTTAAAATACACACAATTCTGATTATCAACAACACCGCCATTACTATCACTATCAATCAGCATAACCTGATCTTTAGGATCCTTAGCAGAAGGATTGAGCGTGATCCCCAGGTCACGCTGATGTCCAAAACGTCAAAGCAAACCTGGCAGCAAGAAGGCCTCATGGTTCAACGTTGATCTTAAGAAGTCCAAGAAACTCTGCCACTCCCTTGAAAAGGCCTGGAAAAAAGACCCAACCACCAGCACCAAGGACGCCTTCAAAAACGCCACCCGCACACACCACCAACTAATCCGAAAAGCCAAGAAAACAGCATTCAAGGATCGACTTGACAACAACGCCCACAACAGCAAGGAACTTTTCAACATCGTCAAGGAATTTACCAATCCCTCGGCCAACTCCAACGACATCACCCCCTCTCAAGCCCTCTGCGACTCCCTAGCCTCATTCTTCCACAACAAAATTGCTGACATCCACAACAGCTTCGACAACCAACCCGGAAACCAACCCACCCAACCATATGATGAACATTCTCCCCCCTTGAACACCCTTAACGACTGGAACCCAATCTCCACTGAGGACACCATCCGCCTGATGAACTCCATCCACTCAGGATCTCCCACAGACCCATGTCCTCACCACATCTTCAACAAAGCAGACTCCGTCATAGCACCGCACCTCCGAGACGTCATCAACTGCTCCTTCAACTCCGCCACCTTCCCGGATAGCTGGAAACACGCTGAACTCACCGCCCTTCTGAAAAAACCCACAGCGGACCCCACCGAACTCAAAAATTACCGCTCCATTTCGCTCCTTCCATTCCCGGCCAAAGTAATCGAGAAAGCTGTCAACAACCAGCTCGCCGCTTTCCTCGAAGCCAACAAATCCCTCGACTCCTCTCAATCTGGCTTCCGAGCAAAACACAGCACTGAGACCGCCCTCATCGCAGCAACAGACGACATTCGAACTCTACTGGACAATGGAGACACAGTCGCCCTCATCCTCCTCGACCTCTCCGCAGCCTTTGACACAGTCTGTCATAGCACCCTTCTACAGCGCCTCAGAAACATCGGAATACAAGGAAAAGCACTTGCATGGATCACCTCGTTCCTCACCGGAAGAACACAGAGAGTCCGCCTTCCACCATTCAAGTCCGAGGCCACTGAAGTCATCTGTGGCGTACCACAAGGATCTTCACTCAGTCCCACCCTCTTCAACGTATACATGAGCCCCCTCGCGGCCATCGCCCGCCAACACAACCTCAACATCATCTCTTACGCGGATGACACTCAACTGATCCTTTCTCTCACCAATGACCCCAGCACCGCCAAAACTAACCTACACGAAGGAATGAAAGAAGTTGCTGAATGGATGAAACACAGCCGTCTGAAACTGAACTCAGATAAAACAGAAGTCCTCATCTTAGGCACATCCCCCTCTGCATGGGACGACTCTTGATGGCCGGAAGCCCTTGGAAAAGCACCCATCCCGACAGTCCACGCACGGAACCTAGGCGTTATCCTGGATTCTTCACTCTCAATGAACAGACAAGTCAGCGCCGTATCCTCATCCTGCTTCAACATTCTCCGCATGCTCAAAAAAACATTTCGCTGGATCCACACCGAAACCAGAAAAACAGTCACCCATGCTCTGGTCACGAGCCGACTGGACTACGGAAACACCCTCTACGCAGGTACTACCGCTAAACTCCAGAAGAAACTACAACGAATCCAAAACGCCTCAGCCAGGATCATATTAGACATCCCGCGCAACGAACACATCACTGGCCACCTGAAAGACCTCCACTGGCTACCCGTCAATAAGAGGATCACTTTCCGACTGCTAACCCACGCACACAAATCACTCTACGACATCGGACCAGAATCCCTCAACTCACGACTGTCCTTCTACACCCCCTCCCGCCAACTACGTTCTTCCAGCCAAGCCCTCGCCACTGTACCTCGCATCAACAAGACCACCATGGGAGGCAGATCCTTCTCATACCAGGCTGCTAAAACATGGAACTCACTCCCCACTTACCTTCGCCTTACCCAGAACCACCTAGCATTCAGAAAGCAACTTAAAACGTGGATATTTGACAAGTAATCCTCCTCCCCTCCCCAAGCGCCTTGAGACCCTCTGGGTATGTAGTGCGCTATATAAATTCTTTGACTTGACTTGACCCCTCATAGCCACATAAACTTTACCAAGCGTTTTCCTGTTCTTAAATTTAATGCAAGCCTCTATATAACCAAGAACATTAATTTTGGTTTTAGCATAACCGACTGGATTTATATCAGGTGGAATTAAATTAGTTTCATCTAAGCCAATAACCTCATCCCATTGTTTGTTGCCTATCATGGTGTAAGGAGACCCTGAGTCAGCCAGGACAACAAATTTGAAATTATTCACCATGATGTCACACTCTGGCATTGAGATTTTATCAGCATCAATCATACCATCTTCTTCCCTGATGCTAGACACTACAATGCGTACTGCATCAGAATTTTTTTTTCAGGAGCCCTTGTTGACTTACAGACTCGAGCGGAATGTCCCTTAATACCACATTTCATACATACAGCATCTTTTGCATAGCATTGTGGATAACTCGAAAAATTTGTAAAACTCCCACATCTCATACACTTAGGTTTAAGTGAGTCTTTACTGCCTTTTTCTTCACTATTCACTTGAGATTTCACAAAGTTGCGCGTAGTCACATGCTTATCATTTTTTCTAAACTTGTCATTAGCAACAACCTTACTCACACTCACACCTTGTTCAGAAGTTTGTTCATCATTAACAACATGAATCTCACTTTCTAGCTCTCTTTTCTCTTCATGGCCTCTTTTTATCTCTTTTACCCAAGATGAAGTGTTTTCCATACCCTCAACAATTTTAATAGCTTCATCAAGAGTAGGATTTTTTGATAAAAGTTTCTCCTGTACACAAGAACTATTTGTGCATCGCACTAATTGGTCCCTAACTAAAGAATCAGACAATTCTTCAAACTCACATGTACGTGCTAATGTTTTAAGGGAGGCTACATAACCTTTGACTCGTTCAGTAGACCCCTGTGTTCTTGTGAAAAACCTATGCCATTCTAAAACAATATTTATGCGAGGACCAAAATATGTTTGTAACATCATCATTGACATTTCATATACATCACAAGGCTCACCCTCACCACTACCAATTGTAAGTAAATCCATACTATCGTATATGTTACGTCCCTCTACACCCAAATTATGTAAAAGAATAGCTTGTTTTCTGACTGCAGAACATTTTTCTCCACCAATAGCCAAGATGTAAGAGTCAAAAAGATTTCTCCATCGTTTCCAAGGTAATATTGGATCTCCTTTTTCAGAAAGGAAAGGAGGAGGTTGAGACATTGAAGTTGACGTAGCCATAATTAAGAAATTGTTAAATGGTGAGAAAAGTAGTAAGAGAAAGAGAGAAAATAAAAATGATGAGCAATAAAAAAAATAAAAAATCAATAACATGTGTGGTGATAACGCAAGTTGTATCAGAATAATGTCTGGTAATTCTGGTAACAGTTTTTGTTAGACCATGGTAATCCTGGTAAATAGTCTTTGTTACTCTCTATATATTTGTGGTAATCCTGGTAAATAGTGTTTGTAATCCTGATAAACAGTGTCTGTAATCCTGGTAAACAGTCTGTAATCCTGGTAAACAGTGTTTGTTCAACTTAAAAGTAAATCCCAATAAAAAGAAAATTCGAAATATAACACTGTGCTTGTGACGGAATGCTTCCTTCATGGCCCCGCCCACCTAATAGAACGTCCAGCGCAGGTGCGGAATTTGCGCCGCGCAGGCGCGGCGAGCGGGCCGTGACGGAACCGTTACGTCATCAGCACAGCCCACCCGAGGCTCGTGACGGAACGGTTCCGTCACGAGCACACAAGGGGTTAAGGTAAGAAAAGCGGTGTGGAAGTTTCCAAAAAGTCTTCTTGCCCTGGGGTTAGAATGCATCAGAAATCTACTTGTCCTGTAAAATCAAATTCAGTGGTCTCTTTTGGTGGCATGCAGTGACGTGGCAAATTATGGCAGCTCTGTCATTATATCAGTATTCTAATATTAGCACCTCCGATTATGCCAGGGTTCACATTTTGTCAGGGTTTGGATTCTAGCCGGGCTCCGATTATGCCACCTTGTGCACATCTTCATACAGGGGCTGGAAGGAGATAGAAAGTGGTAGGTCCCGTGTTGGAAAGCCGTGTGAGTCTGAGCATACCCCCAAACGTACATGTTTCATGCTTAAGGATATTCACCAACTCCACTCCAATATCGTCCCACACTAGAAAAGGTTAGAAATGTACTCCTAACAAGGGCAGGAGTATAGATTTTCCAGGTTGAGAACAAGGGGTTGCAGGGAAAGTGAATTTGGCATCACTCAGCAGAATTTCACAAGAGCAAATATATGCATGTGTATTTGCTCATGCGAAAATGGAATTCACAGACGTTTGCTAGGAGTACTGTTTCCAGGCCTTCTCATGTATATTCTTGAAAGTCTGCAATCTGGTACAGTACAAGGACACATACCTGCAGACGCACGTTTGTAACTTTCTGTAAGAATTGAAAAACAAATGTGATGTCATGTTGCCCATATGATTCGGCATTAGTAATCTTTTTTTTAAAATAGCCTGCATCAAGCACGTTTTACTAAATTATGCCTCAAAAATGATGTAGAAGATTGCACAGTAGTTTAGCAAAACTTTGTTTTTGTTTGGCTAACTTTTTTGTGTACATTTTTTTAAAGCAATCACCTGTGGCCATAAGGTGACTTTTGGGAATAATTGCATATTACATCTTTTTAAGTCCTTATTCTTGATTGCACATGTATAAATCACTTTGTAGTTTGCAAACAAACTAAATACAAGCATGGATACTTCTGGAACTGGGTCTACCTAGGCAAGAGCTCGAAAGGAAAATGAGCATTAATTAAATTCTGAAGGAAACGGTATAGCACCCCTATTGACACCCCACACAATCTGTGTTGGATGCAAATTCAAAGTGCTACAGCTGGCAATAATTGGATAAACTATTTCCAATCATCTTTATTATATTTGCAACTCTGAGAGATCTGAAGTATCAGCAAAACACACAAGGTGATGGACGGAATATTGCACATTGGCAACACATTTACCCCCAGTCACAGATCTGGGTTTAATCCATCGTTATTTTGCTCACCACGCCACCCCAGTTCAGACATGGCCATATTCAAATCAGTATTGACCCTGTGCCTCATGGGAACTGTCCAAACCGAACTGCCAAGCCATGTCTTCCCTGGACCGGAATCAAGCATCCTAGGACCGGTTTCTGGCTATCAGCCGTCTTCAGCCAGGATAGCTTGACTCCATGGCGTAGTGAGCACGGGACCCACGTCTGGGCATACCCTTCCCACATAGGGCAAACAGCAAAACACACAAGGTGATGGACGGAATGTTGCACAATGGCAAAACATTCACCCCCCATCACAGATCTGGGTTTAATCCATAGTTATTTTGCTCACTGCGCCACCCCAGTTCAGACATGGCCATATGCAAATCAGTCTTCACCCTGTGCCTCATGGGAACAGTCCAAACCGAACTGCCAAGCCATGTCTTCCCTGGACCGTAATCAAGCATCCTAGGACCGGTTTCTGGCAATCAGCCGTCTTCAGCCAGGAAAGATCTGAAGGATCGCCATGACCCAAGCCTGCTTCAAAACAATTGTGAACCAACATATCAAATCACTCTCACTCTGACAGGATAAAGATCTTGTTGCAAAAAAAGAGTTTTGTTTGGTCAGTGTTTGGGCCATATGCCTACTGAGCTCCACAAAAACATGTGGGCATCCATTACTCCTTACACCTGAAGCTTTCACTGATGCCATACAGGTTAGGTTTCTCTCCCACAATGACTTCCATACCAAAATGGAAAGAATCTTGGCCTGTTACGAATTACCGACTCTGTGGTTATAAGTCAGAGACAGTTTTTGCACATTATGTGCAGATTTCTTGTCTTGCATGTAAGAACTTGTCTCCAAGCCCTGATATCTTGCCTCTCTGGTAAAAACACACATCTGAATAGTAAATTTGATAGCATGGCTCAGGTAATCCACATGTTTAATGAAACATAGTATAAACATTTAAAAAGATAGCAATGATGATTTTCTCTGACTCTGGTTCACAGTGTTAAAATAAAATCTATTAATACCCTTTTAACATTATTTTTAAGTACAAATATGTATTTAGTGAGCTTAATCAAAGCAGTAATCAATTTCCAATGATGATATTGTAGATCGTTTTAATTAACTGTACAATAAAGACGATAGATACACAGCGCTTCATACCAGTATGATAGGAAACATTTTGACCAGCAGCTTCCACAGAATAGCTCAAATGCGATAGATCGGAATGCTGCTAGGAATTATACTAATGGCTGTATTAATTCAAGTATTCAAGTGTATTTCCTCAAATGAGAAGGTTATGTCCCAAGTGTGGGTCCCAAGCTTGCTCTGCGATAAGACCCACCTGCACCTTACTGAGGAGGCCCGCAAGGCCAAAATCATTTTTGGCTTGCCTCTGCTCCTATGTAGACAGGAAATAGCTTAGCGGCTCGACAGTGCCAAACATTTGGACCAGAAGCAAATACTTATTTGTCTTTGGTTGTTACCGGTTTGAACTAGCTCAAAGAAGTTAAACAGTGATGGACTACAATGCAACTGAGAGTAATTACAAATAGCTGAGATTAATACAGGCATTCTATTCGGCCCTTTTTGTGCTGTTAGTAAAAAGGTGTAATACTAATACGTGGTTATATTAGATGTGAATCTGTTACCTCTTCTATAAATGCCACTGCTGTCTTCTCCTCATACTATATTTTCACATAAGGTGATGGTGAAATTGTGTACAGTGATATCTCGAGGTTGCAAAAAGGAATTTTGTACACAGCAGAGGCATAAGTATGTTCACATCAAATGCACTCTACATATATGGCTTGATAACATATGCGTCATGATCCCTTTAACTTAAAGACAAAGTGTTACCTCCTTCAATTAAGAAACATTGCATTATCAGTCAGTAAAAGACTGATTCATTGGCCACATAGGGTATTGATGAGTTCTTCACACTTTCCTGTGGCCATCTTTTGCACATAAATGTATCTTCACACCCTCTTTTGGTCCTTTTCGTACTGAGGGAATTCTCCACAACTTCTTGTGGCCTTTTACACACTCAGGAAATCCTCTGCACTGTCTTGTGGCCCTCTGTACACTTAAGTGTATCTTTACACCTTCTTATTGTCCTCTGTGGAGATTTGGAATTTATCCACAACTTCTCGTGGTTATCAATCCACTTAGAGAACTCCACACCTTCTCTTGGTCCTCTGGGCTTTTATACAATGCCAAGCGTTCTTACAGTATATAGTCAAGTTTGCAGAGCTTTGCTTGGGATGCTCTTTTGTGTGATGCTTAGCCCTTTGCTCTGAGTGTTGGGCATGAGGCTCATAGAAGTGCTCCCTTTCTTTTTTCATAGAGGGCTAGTCTTACAAATGGATCATTGAGATTATCGGTGATGGTTGTGGTCTGGTTGATAACATTGTCTCTTACCCTTAGGCTGTTTAAATGATCTTGTTGTTCTATTTCAATATTGTATACGACGGACCTAATTCAAAATGTGTTTTGCAGAAAACGCAGTTGAAGAATATAATTCATCAAACGCATTGGTAAGATTATCTTCCTCCTTTATCAGTTTGGTTTTTCTCTTTAAACTTTTGGGTTTTTGGTATAACTGCAATGCAAATAAATGTTCAAAGGTAAGAGTAGGCTTTGGCTGTAAAACACTAGTTGCCAGAATATTTAACACTATATAGCATTATACTGATAGTGGATAGGAAAGTCGCTCCTGAGAACTTGAACACGGTGTCTGCGTGTTTGAAAAATTCTGGATGGCCATGAACTGGCTTCAGTTAAATGCCCAGTCAGAAAGTTTATCTGAACTTCTCACATTCTGAGATTAACAAGACAACTCTATTGAGGTATCTAGGCATGACCTGTCATTGATATCACACAAATCACAGATATTTTTTTAATGTTGAGATTACATCTTTTGCTTCTAATATATGAACAGTGGGGATAGGAGTCACAGGGAATCAGAGTCTGGATTCTGATGTTTTTTTGTATGAACCTTGAGGAAGAATACAGATAAACTGAAAATGTGCTGCATGTGTGTGCTCATGCGATAGGCTTAAAACAGAGTACGCGTGGAAGGGAAGGCCTGCCCTAATATTCGCTGCACCACCAAGTTTAAAATAACAGGTCTTCAGCACAAATAGATTTACAAAGTTGACAGTCAACCTTCCTCCCAAATAGCACTATTAGATCATTAGGTATGAAACCGTTTAGAGCCCTCCGATATAGATTCTGACGGAGGAATGTTGTTTTCAATACAGAGTCTCTACTTTTAAAACTTCTCATCATTCAGTGAAATACATTTTGGAAACTGTAGAGCATATTACCAGAACGTTCATTTGCCATTGGCCAAGCACACACAGGTACAAAGACTAGTTTTGTTAGCAGGAGCTCAGTTAATAAGATGCCCCATGATCTTGTGGTGGGAAGATGACCTGCTCTATAATAATAAAAGAAACTGGGCAATTTTATATTGCAGAATTGTTATAGTTTGTTAACAATTTTTAATTTTTTTAATTTTAGAGCACAAAGACCGTCTCCGAGACTCCAGCAATACCACCAGTGTCGGAAGATGATGACGACGAAGATGAACCTGCACCACCTCCAGTGATTGCACCTCGCCCAGAGCACACCAAATCAGTCAGTATAGTACCCTCTCCTGTGGGTGAACTATATTCTTTATAGTCACTTAAGGAACTAAATGTGCAGCATAGGTGGTGTAGATAAAAAGATTAGTATTTCCCTTATGTGAGCCGTTGTAACTTATTGATAAAAAGTGACACTTTTTTCTAGTAGCTCTTACTAAAGATGAATCTCTCTGACCTTCCCATAGTTTGAGCACATTCCTGGTTCTTATTCTATTGATTTCAATGTCCCCAACATCGAAGAGGGGCTCTGAATGAGTATTTTTGTTAGATAATTACAATAACATCTGTCCGCATTGACCACGCCACCGCAACCATTCATTGCCACGTCTCTGGGTGGCCACTTATGCCACCATGAAAATGTCGCTTGTCTCAGTCTCTTGGACGTGCTGTTTGACAGAACGTTCACTAATTTCTCACATAAAAGAAACTTCCAATAATATGTTTCATTGTTTGTGAACTTTAAGGAATGCTCCTTCTCTTGCAGGTATCTCACAAAAAAAACCTTAGTTCTGACTTTAGTCCCATATTGGCTGATATATTGTTATTCTTTCTGTACAATGCTACAAAAAATATAAGTGTCTAGATGCCTGGCATACATTCAGCCTAAACTACAAGGTTCACAATACATCAGCCTTGAAGGGTTTACATTGGTTCTTAATGAAAGACACAAATCAAGGGTTCACGGGCCCTGTCTTCTCCCTTTCACTGTCCTAGTTGTTACCCACCAGTTCTTTGTTTATATTACTCATCTAGTTTGTCCTCTTTTATTGCCTTGTACTGGCCCCATTTTTGTACCTGTTACCACTTCCAAGTTCTTAGGCTCTACACTCATTGCTGTTCCCCATCGATAATACCCATTAGCCTTACTTGTCCCTTCCCATCTTTGTCTATAACATGCCTGTGTTTGGTCTGCTCTACGCTGTCCTATTCTGTATATTACTTCCCATCTTGGTTTCAACCTCTCCCATGTGTTTTTTACTTCATGCCCTTTCTCCATACATCTTTAATGCCCCTATTCTTGCATAATTACCGCATCTATCTGTCCCTCCTCCCGCCTGCTTCTTTCTTTGTTGTATTCCCACCTCTGACCAGTTTCTGTTTATTCATCTTCCTTCCCATTCCCATATACATGTTCCTTCTGTCTGCTCCCTGCAATGGACTTGGTGTCTGCATATGTGCCATTAAATGGGGTGGGCTTTATTCATGGAGCTAAGTAGGATGGACTGATTAAAGCTACACACAAACACACCAAGCTCTCTAACAAAACCAACAAGTGTTAAAGCCTGTTTGAATGTTGTGGAGCCAGTAATATTGGACTTCTTTGAGGAATCCAGGAGAAATATTAGTTGTGGTGAAGCACATCCACAATTCCAAACAATTTAGTGTACTCTGACGTGTGGTTGCCGAGCCTTGCGACCCGGTAGCACTAGGAGCTGCTTTAACCCTGCTTCCAGGTGAGGAGAATGTTGCAGGAGGAGAGTATGTGGACCCAGCTTGGTGCTCCAGTCTTCTGCCTGGGATTGCAGCATACCTCCAGGTTCCTTTGCAGCAGTGAGACAGCACGGAGCTTTAATCTGCAGATAAGGAGCTCCACTGTGCAGATCAGGAGACTAGCTATTGGGACATGTACTACAATGAGACGGCTTAGAAAGTGAGGAGTGGTGTGATGCCACCATTTGCACCTAGTTAAGGATACAAACTGGGTCTGAAACGAAGCAGGAGTAAAGTGGAGATCCACCCAGATCAGACCCCAAATTAGTAGATTCACAGTTCTTCTGACTTCAGAAGTAAGCAGAAGTGGCAATTTCTAACACCAAACATGTGCTTGACTGTACATGCAACCCTGATACCTAAATCATTGCAAGATCTAATGTAATGTATTCACAGGCTGCCATTTTTTGTCTCTTCCAGAATATTTTATGACTCAGGAACTGTCTGTCAGCTAACAAACTATTTGTGACAGTCCGTGCATGGCAAATGTATCTTTGCATCAATTTGGAGAGACCACTTTGTCATACGTGTGCACACCTAGTAATATTCAGCAGAAGTGCAGACCACAGAAGTGCCATTCTTGTATTGTTGCCTGTAAGAGGATATCATGGTGCAGAATTCCCATATTAGTTTGACTAAAAAGGGACACCAGGAAAACATCTGGTGGGCTAAGAGGTAGATCTTGATGTTTTAGATGAACAGTGGATATGGACTGTGCCTGACTTTGTGAGTGGTGTCTTGACAAGATGGGTAAACGCCAAATTGCCGTTGTCTGCAACAAACCATATTGATTTTCTTTATGGACTTACAAAAAAATGTAGGCCACTTTCCAACCACGTCGAAATGCTTAGGGATTCAGGGGTGATGTGTTGTAAAAGGTATCTAGGATATCTTTCGCCATACAGGAATAATGAGAGTTGGATTGTAGTTTCTGAACCAGGGCAGTAAGAAAGGAAATGTGGCTTTTTTAGGTGCCTTTTGTATAGAAGGTAGGCTACTGTATACACAGATCAGAAGAGAAGGTTTTAATGCACATCACAATTATGCATTTTGAGGAAACATCTCTGTGCATGTTTTGGCACTGGAAAAGGCTATGCGTTCTTATCGGTCTACTATTGCAGAGGACATAAACTCTGGCCAATAAAAGATAGGTATAGCGGTAGAGACCTCATCAAAAAATGTCACTATTGGTTTTATATATGGTATAGTTTGCTTAGGTGGGTCCCTCTTTGCTTTGGAATCAAACCTTGAGTAAGCGTACCACCGAATAGCTCTTGCTTCGAGAGTGGGTGATGAAGAAGTTATTTTAACAGCTGAGGATGTTGGGCCCTGCGAGGCACAGTTTATTGCATGCATTTCTAGCATTGGCGTTTCAGGATCTTAATCTACTGGATCTACCAACTCCTACTCCAACTCATCCATTGTTCCTCCTCTTCAGGATCAGTGGGAAAATGGTGGTTGGCCAACCATATGGTGGTAGCCTTGGTGCTTAGGGTTATTGACCTGAAGACTAACAGTGGGAACTGGATTTCCTGATGTTTTTGTGCCTTACGGAGCTGCAACCTGTATGAAATGCAGTGGGAAGGCACACAACAAACCGCCCGTCTTTCTGTATTTCTCACAGCTCTGACTCACCGGCCCTCAGGTTTGGTTCCGGGGCTCAGAGGGATAGTGGTGTTGGTGGTAATAAGGGTCTAAGGTACAGGGCAGTAGGGTGGAAACAGGGCAGGTGCATAATCATTTTTGATGGAAAATACATTCTGCCCCTACAATGTTGCTTCTGTTCTTATGCTTTTCCTTTGTTCTTGTGTGTTTTTCTCCAAGATATAATTGTTTAGCTTTATTAATTGCACTGGACGACCATCAGGAACGACCGCATCATTTGGCAATATATTTTCATTTTCTGATTAACAACCATAAACATAAACTCCAACCACACATGTCACACCCCCAGCTATTGCCCCCTGTTAACTACTCAATCAAAGAAGCAGGCAGTGACGAAGACTGTAGTACACCTCATTGGGATACTTAAAGTGGAGGAGCTTGTGGTTGTGCGTAAGCTGTACAGACTTTGGGCCTTATTTAGAGATTAGTAAACTAGATATTCTGATAGGCTTTCCCGTTAGCCTTATTACAAGTGCACAATAAATGATGGCGCTTATAATGCAGTAGATGGAGTATCAGTCATATTTTTAAGGAGTATCCGATCAGCCAAACACTAAATCAGGGGAATAGTCTGTTAGTCTGCCTACATAATAGTCCCTTTCTCACTGCTCCATCAGGATTCAAGCAAGCCGGGCCGAAGACGGCTGAAATGCCAGAAACCGGTCCCCGGTAGCTTGTCTCCTTTCTGGTGAAGAATTGGCTTGGTAGTTTAGTCTGCCCTGTTCCCATGATGCACTGGGCCAGGGACAGACTGATTTGCATATAGCCAGGTTCTGAGCTGGGATGGGGCAGTGAGATAAATAACGGTGATGGATCAAGCCCTGATCTTTGGACTGGGTAAGAGTGGTCTGCTCAATTCAGACACTCTGTTCATCACCACCCCCTTTTGTGAATCGATACATAATATTCCCGATCATCCGAAAGAGGTCAGGTGCCTGTGCTCCTGCATCTCATATGCCTCGGCTTCTCTTTTCTGTAACCCCTAAGGAACTCTCCACCGTCTGATCCAGAATGGATACCAACCTGCCATGCCTTCCATGCAAATTGCTTTATCGAGTGCATTGACTGTGTGAGGGAGCTTGGAGAAACCCTGAAAACATTTCTCAAGATCATACTTAATTCCGTAATATACAAAGATGTCCAGTATGCTGCCTCCCAATCCGCGCACACACTCCCCGGCTCCTAAATTCATCTAATGTAATAAACAGGATGTCCACAAAGAGGTCCCCTATTTACATAATTTTAAGGTTGCGACCTTGAGTCAAAAAAATCAGTCCTACAATATTTGCACATTGCAGCATTAAAGAGTAGGACAGTCTCACTCCCCTCTTGTTCACCAGGCTCTTCCAAATAGAAGCAGCTATTAATCTCTTTGGTTAATACCAAAACTTTGCCTAACAAACATCCCATAACCTCATCTTGGTGAGCTAATGCCCTCTCCATGTGTACATGGGACTGAAGGCCAGTATAATAAAAACAGTGCAACATGTTTTGGTCCTGGGCAATCAGTTAATAGATAAGGAAATCAGAACCAGCCAATTACCTTTTCTCATATGGTTGTACAAGCATATCCCAGGCCACTCTGGGCTGACCACCCACCCACCCAGCCAAATCATTGATGTACAGATACTTCAGAACATCAGGAAAAATGAACACTTTGGGGTCACTGGAATATTCGCAAACAAATACAAAAACTGGGGTAGCACGAACATCTTCAGCAGAGACAACCTTCCCTTTCCGACAATGTCAACTTCATCCCCAATTCTCTAGTAGCTGATGACCACTGTATAGTTACAGCGAAGCAGAATATTCATAGTGCGACTAACCTTAATCCCAGATATCGTATATAGTCATTCCTCCGATCCATGTTTTTGTGTGGATGGAAGCTCTTTCATAAATTTGACTCTCTTCTTTCCATACTAGATATACACTCGCTCCGTGATTGAGCCTCTCCCTGCCCCTTTGACCAGAGATGTGGCCACCTCTCCAATCTCGCCCTCTATTGAAAATATCACAACGCCTTCTGACCTCGTAACGAAAAATGCAGAGAAGCCAAAGAAGAAGGCCAAAATGTCCGATGAAGAGATCCTCGAAAAGCTAAGTAAGTTTCCTTCTCCGTTTTTATTTTGGAGCATCCTATAAATTGGTGACTTTAAACGGTTTGGAGAAAGCACGAGCATAAATATTATAAAATAAGGACAACTTCTTGACTGCTCAGATGATTTGTTTTTGTTCATAAATAATTGTGTCCCGTACGCCATTGGTAGTAGCGCACCCTTAAAGATTCAAATGTATTCATTCATATTCTGAGATAAAATGTTGTGTTGTGTGATGCGCTTAATTCACATTTCTTTGTCCCATTTGTACATTTAAACTGTCTCGGATTATGACGTACATCACTGTAAATGGTAACAAGTTGTTTTTAAAAATATTTGTTTATTATGTAGATTGTTCACCATTATTATTTGAGTTTTAAAATAATAAACTTTTGAACACAACCTAATAATAAGTTTGAAATAATTCAAGAAAAATATTGTAGTATAAATCTAAGAAACTCTGCCTAGTATCAAAGACACAATTCCAATCGATATAGATGCTGTGTCTCGCATATAAGGTTTATACCGATATAGTTGAATTTAGATGTTTAATTTCACATTTTCCATTGTTTCTGGCTTGACTTAGCACTTAAGTTTAAATGGACAGCTTCCTTACTTGTGACATGTTATTGACCCTACTAGACATCAATCCCTAAACTTAAAAATAACTTGTAGAGGTGGCCTGGTAAGTGTTCTTAGGTTGATGCCCTGTGATTATGCACTGCTGATAGTGATGATCACAATGTCAATGCACCCAGGTGTAATTGCCTAAATGTAGGATTTATGGATGGATTGAAAGTGTTTATACCAAACACATAGGGTCACTTGGCATGGATTTAAATTGGTGTAAACTTGTTAGTTAGAAATTCATGTATATACTCTCTAAAGATGGTAAGCATGGATATTGGACACATTTCTAAAGGGGTTTGATTTTAGAAAGATGAATCTTGAATAGATAAAGATCTGCCCCAATTAGGTACAAAGTGATAGCATTGACTCGTCTGTAGTCCTTTCTTTGTGGTGTGTAAGCTGTGCTCTGAAGAATAGATGTGGATTGTTTTTTTAGCTAGGCAGGAGGAAGGTCTTAAAGACACTTAAAACATCAATAGATCTTTGCTGGCCACAATTATGTATGGTATAGGGAGCCAGTGTAGACATATTTGCATCATGCAGAGGTGGTCTTACATTCTAGGAGCAATGATGGCCAGGGCCACTGCCATCTGTACCCTCTGCAGTCTGTGCCAGACTGGTTCTGCGACTCTGGCATTTCCCTGGCTAGGGGATGGTTTGAGAGCAGGGTGGCCTGCCTTGGCCCCACCATTCCCTCACAGCCCCTTGGCAGACAGGCCCGCCTGCAGTGTGAAACTGGTTTGTACAACATTTTTGCCTGGGCTGATTTGTTTGTCCAGTCCGGCCCTGTCTGCAGCCTCTAAATGATTTTGTCTAGAAGTGCTGAATATAAAGAAAGTAGATAAGCTAAGAATGTATAGCCTCCTCCTTGTCTGCCACCTAATATGAATCAATGAAGGTTTTAACTTCTTTCATTGATGAAAGCAGCTGCTTACTACTTGATGTTGCAATGTCCATGTTGAACAGTTCGGAGGTGAATGGTAACAGCTGGATGGTAGGATCCTCTACAGGTTGAGATGGCCAAAAAGAGAGCCCTTGACTTTTAATTGGCTGTAATGTATTAACCCCTTCCATGCTCATGACGAGCTCAGCTCGTCATGCAGTACACTGCTTGTGTGCTCATGACGAGCTGAGCTCGTCCTGAACAATGGGATTCATAGATCATCAGCGTGGAGGATGAATTGCTGTAGCATTGATAGTGTTGGAGAATCCAAGATTTATTGGATCACCTGGGAATTTCATCCAGGATTTCTAGCATACGAGCCAAGCTCTGCAGTCTTTTAGTGTATGGTTTATGGCAAAGACTGTTCATTGACTAACCTCAACACGGATCAAACGTAGATTAGAGCATAAGCAAACTAGAGTTCTGGTAAATTTTGGCCGATCCGCTTTTACGTACCTATCCAGATGTAGGTGCCAATCCTAAAGCCCGAAATGCATTTGTGCTACAGTTTGCAACATTCCTGGTATCCTCCAGGAAGGATGTAACTCCAATATGTGCCAGGTTTAGTAGATAACGGCTATACCAGATTCTATTTCAGACCCATGATGAAGATCTAGTCACTACAAAACCATTATGCGAATGTGTATAATAACGTCTGTCTGTTTGTATTTTTGATCTACTTCTGGCATTGGTGTGCTGCACCACTGTTGTAGCATCCCATATCGGAATATCCTATCTGCCTGCATAGTGTTCATATAAAAGTTGACCATAGACAAACGTACGACAGAATAGACTATAATTGTATGTAGGGTTAGTAAAAGAGAGCTAAGGAAGAAACTGAAAACGCAGCCACAAAGAATGTTACCCTTTCCCATCCCCACACAACATATCCTGTTGCATGTTCCTTTGAATCGACTGTTATCTAAGGTTCTTACCCTTGCTTACCGTTCCGCTGGTCTCCAGCAAGGTTTGTGAATACAAACCTTGTACAAACCTTGTACAAGCAACATCAAGTTGCCGATCGCGGGCCTGGAAAATAAACCTCCCGGCGAGATTCTCAACGCGGGGAGGTCAGGTTTGTCATTGCGAGTGGTCGCATATGCTCGCGACCGCTTGCGATGAGAAACTAACAGTCCGCTTTGAAAAAGCTGCAGCTCGAGAAAAATCTACTCGAGCGGCAGAAAACGACAGCTCGCACTGTGCAAGATGCCGTTTTCAATGAGTGCACAGTGCTGGATACTTGTCCGCACTGTGCAATCATTGAAAACGGCATCTTGCACAGTGCGAACAGGGTACTACGCAGTTCGCGTAGTGCTACGCGTAGTGTGCGCAGTGCACTTCACGTAGCTACGTGTAGCGCTACTTCACGAACTACGCCCAGGGTTAGTCTAAACCTGTGCTCAGAGGAACCAACATGCAGGTAGAACTTAAGCCGCTCTACGTAGGGCTCTGAAAGCTCTTTTTTTGATCATATGAGGTCAGGTGACAGTTGCATTGTCAAGGCAAACCTAAATATCTATGTAGATCAATGTAGCCCTAGGCATCCCATACTACTCTCAAACACAAAAGGGAACCCTGAATTCTTAAGTTAATGATGGAAGATGATGGTTGTTAGAAATTGGATCCCCGGCTGGCCAGGGCTTGTACCAAAGTCAGTCAGAGACCACCACTCCTAAGTCAGGGCAAGGGAGTTACACGCCAAGATAACCATTGCTCACCCTCTAGGTAACGTGGCGCGAGCAGCAAGGCTAAACTTGGAGGCTATGTGAGTTAAGTGTTTGCGCACGCACCCCAGCAACAACACCCAAGGCCCACCACAAAGGAAACTCCACACAAGGTTATATATAAAAATAGCCTTTGTATTACACCAAAACACATTAGATAAAAACACACACTTTACAATGTGCCAACAGGCACGGGCAGAATTTACAGGGGATATGTACAAGACAGGGCCACATGGACCACTGTCAGGAATCAGCACTTTTAGAACTTAGCACTGGGTAGAATTAACACTTAGAACATAAATCACTGTAGCACAATATAGAACATAAAGCACACAACCAGTAACTTCTGGTAAAGGTTAAGTACCACCTACGCAATCCGAGCCACCTTAGGAACAGGTCACGCAGGGAACCAGGACTCACTAGCACCACCTGTACTAGCAGGAACAGCCACCTAAGTATCACAATACCAGTAGGGGCATAGGCACATTACACATGATGCATCACAACACATTCAGAGGTGCAGGGAAGGAAAACACATGATGCCTAAAAACATTCAGAGGTGTATCAAAGAACCCAATTGCGCAAAACTTACATAAGCCACCACCTGTGGCAGTCCATAGGCCAACTGGCCTTGTGGGGGCTAGGGCGCCCTGTGTCCCAAAGTCAGGGGCCTAAACGTAGCAGTTGCCCACAAAGTGCTGGGCAACTGGTGCAAACAATGGGGCCACACGTTGGAGCCTAGTGGGGCTCTAGAACACCGATTGCCACCTAGAGCCTCTCTGGGCTCTAAACACAAAGGTGCGCTGCCCAGGCATTGGAGTCCCCCCTCTGGGGACTCGGGAGAAATGTGCCTGGGATGTTTTGGGGAGCCTCGTGGGCTCTGAAACTGGCGGGAAGGCAGGCGCCGCTCTCCCTTTTCACCGGGCAGCTTCAGGCTTCCTCTTCCTGGTTGCACGTCAGGTCCCGGGCCAGCAGCCAATCACAGTGCGGCCCGTGAATGACGTCACGGAGGTGTCCCGCAGTACCGCCCCCGGCCTGCCTGACTTCCTGGTCGCGGGCCGGGCGGGGCGATTCTTGAGGAGGCAAACGAGGGGTGGGCTCCCTCCAGGAATTAAATATAAAGAGAGGTGGGCTCTCGCTAGAGGACTTCAAAATCGGAAAATCAAGCGGGCACACGCTGGGTGGGCACCGACTGAAAACAACAGCGCTCCCAAGCGCTAGGACAAAACGAAAGCGTTCTCAAGCGTTAGGGGCCCAAGTAAAGCGCTCCCAGGCGCTTAGCAGAAGCAAAGTCCAGGCAAAGTCCTTGAGGAAGTCAGGGGGGGGGGGGCAAGGCTGGGCCCAGAGCCAGCTCACTGGGCCTCGAGGCAGTCCAAGTGGCAGTCCTCCTGCCCAGCAACATCCTGGAGCCAGGCTCCAGCCAATCACGTGTCAGCACACTCACTACACACGCACACCCATGTCTAGAAGTGACACTTCCACACTAGACACATACACGCCGCATACATCAGTTCGCAGCATTCAATCACACAAGTCCGCACATACCAGACTCGAGCCTGTACACCCCACGCATCAGGAACTACCAGGGGCACAGACATTCCCCATGCATTCCTATGGGAGGGCAGGCCAACCTTACTCCACACACTCGGAGTGCGCACGCACTTTCCACTGGGGCACAGTGAAAGTGCGCAGAACCCAAAAATCACCATCACCAGGTCACCATTAAAAGCAAAAAGTTTAGGGGTGAACCTGGCAGAAGGGCCAAGTCCAACAATGGTGCTAGGACTGCAGCATTTCCCTCGTGTCCACAACGCAATGGATACTATTGTTTATTAAAACATTGGAAGGTTGGAAGCTCCAATGAAAACAATGGAGTGCTCCAGGCTTCTAATGGCCAGTAGAAGCCCAGAGCAGCAACATTCCAATGTTTGTTCACAGCTTTTGGTGTGAACAAAAGCCTCACGGACCCGAGGGGATTTCAGTCCCCTCTGGCTCTGTGAGACCTTTGTTTTACAAATTAGAACATTCTGCCCTCAAGGGTTGGAATGTTCTAATTGCCTTAAAACCCTATGTAGAGGACTCCACCGGCCCTTAAAGGCCCTTTTCCTTGATAAAGGCCCTCAGCGAACGATGGAGTGGGCCTTAAATGGCCAGTAGAGGCCACTGTGACAGGCTCTAAGGCTATATTATTGGTGCTACAGGACCCAAGGTACTATTTTGTTCCATCCAAATAACCAAGATAGTGCCATATGGCTTTAAAATGACCTTGTCAGGTGCTCTTTTGGATGTGGCTAACAAAATATCCTGCTAATTTTGATTATCCCTTCGCCAGTAAGATTCTGTATATGAATCTGTCAAGAGCAGTATCCTCCGCAACTTATATTAGGCTGTGCTTTTACTTATGTAGACCACACAACTTCTTAAGGTTTCTTAAAGATGCTTTTTAGGCTGCTCCCTTATTGGGTCCCCACTTTTTCCCTCCCACTTAGTGCATGGAGTACATGTTTAACATGGTTAAAAAGTGCTGGTACTCTCCACATAAATGCATGCTGCTGGAGTCTCCGTAGACATTGAGCTGCGGCTATGGCCATGCCTCCTTGCTTGCTGTTGTTGTTTGACCATGTCCAAGCTGGGTCTGGTGGCTCAGTGGACTAATGTGCCCACTCTAGGGGCCTATGTTTGACCTCCTGGTCACAGGTTCATTATCCCGGCAGTTTCACTCAGCTTTTCATCCTCCTGAGGTAGATAAAGTGAGTACCATTGATTTGGGTAACAATAAAGATCTGTTATTCAGCGCCAAGATACCCACGGATGAACGTGCGCTTTACAAATACAGATTATGTTGCGCTGCTGGCTCTGCTTGGTAACACTGGCACGGTGCTCTTCCCATTTCAAGCACTGCCCACGCCATGATGTCTGTCCTCTAAAACTGTGCAAAAACTGCTCGAATCTTCTTCATAGATGCAAACAAAACACACAACAACGTTTGACTATTAAACAAAATTGGATTTATTATCTTTGCCAATGCTTGTTTCGCTATGAAATTGAGAAGCCCATAAATGAGGATGCTCAGGCCATAAAAGATTTAAAGAAGGTCACTGACATTAGTAGTTTACAGGATATTAATTATTTATGATGTGAATGTGCCTGCTACTTTGCAGCATTCCCACAGCATGTGTAAGTTAAGTTATTCACACCACGCGGATGTCAGGCAGCCAGCGACGCTCTCTAGCGTGGCGCCCACAAACACCACCCCTAGAAGCTGCGTCGTGACTGTCTTGATGCCGAAAGCTTCGTCATGCTTTCGCTCTCGAGTGGAACAAAGGTAATTTGGACTTGAGCGATGCCAGGGTTCGAACCCGGTGTCTGGGGGCTGCAGACTTCCCACGTCTCAACAGCTTTTGTGTAGACATAAAAAGCGCAACCAATTAGGAACACAAACGCCTTCGCCATGCGTCATAAGTACAACTGCATGCTTTGTGTCTTGTCTGTCGGCTTCTACAACACTCTTTTCTTTCGTTTTGAAGGATTTATAAAGTGCAATAAAGCACAATTGATAGATAAGGCGCTAAGCTCCAAAGTCGACATTGTTAGCGCGGCGACGTTGCGATGCCATTTTCCCCTCACAGAATTTATGTCAGGGACATTGTGAATAGGGCACATCCATTTTGGTGTGTTGCGCCTTTTATCCGGACACTGGAGGCCATATCGATGGCTTCTGTGGCAGGTACCCCGGGGGCATAAAGAGTTGGCATCAGACCCACATTTACTGACCGTGTATTTATTTAGATAGTTACACGGTTCATGTTGTTTAGCCGGTTTTCAGTCCAAATTAATGCACACCAGCAATGGTGATGGAGAAGGGGGTGGGGGTGCGGAGGCGGAGGCGGAGGGGGCGAAACCGCTACTTATTAAAATCCAGAAGCGTGTTCAAAATCACATGCAAATAGTCTTCAATAAAACTATTAGCAAATAAGGTTTGCACATGTTCAGTGAAAACCTGATTGGGTTTTATTTCTTTTTCAGAAATGTGTGGTTGTTTGGTTAAGCTGTCATTTGGCATCTCTCGTGTTGACCTCTGTTTGGAATCGGATTGGTCCGGGACAATTCGGGTATCACAAGTCTGCTCACTGCTTTTGCTGATTCGCCACACACTCTAGGGCCACCTTTACAGCTCTTACAGCCTGATTCATCAAGCCGAAATCGGCTCGCAAAGGGCCAGATTCTCAGAATCTGGCCCTTTGCAAGTGCGATTTTTGCATTTGGGATTCATCATCCCAAATGCCAAAATCGCTATTTAGAAACTCGCAAATTTGCGAGGAATACCATTATTCTTGAAACATTTTAAAATTGCGAAATCACAAATTTCGGCCGCTATTTGCCGCGAGGTCAAACCTTGTGGTAAATAGCGAAAACTTAGAAAAATGCTTTTAGCCTCATAGATGCGCGAAAACATCCCTCCCCAGTGCTGCGCTGTCCATTGGAACTAGTGCTGAATGGACGTCCAATGGTCGTGCGCAGCACTGGGGAGGTAGTGCTGCCGTCGGCCAACGCCCCGACGCAGCACTTAAGGGGTTAAAACCATTTTTCTAAGTTGCGTGTTACACACACACATGTCCTTAGGACATGTGTGTGCGCAATACCTGTTGAAATGTGCATTTAAGGGGTGCTACTGGGTGTCCTTTGGACACCCCTGGCACCCTTCAAATCGCTATCTTATTTGCGATTAGCAAATTGCTAATTGCAAATGAGGAATACTCCCCATTCATTCCTATGGGCCTTTTGGCCCATAGGAATGAATGGGGAGTTATTCCTTATTTGCGATTAGCAATTTGCTAATCGCAAATAAGGAATCTGTAGGAATCGCATTTCATTTTGCGATTCCTACAAGAATCCCGTTTTGCGAGTCTGTAATAGCGATTCCTTATGAATCGCTATTTCAGACTCGCAAAACGGCTCTTTCATGAATCTGGCCGTTATTCTTTACTGATTGAAGATTTCCCATGTAATGGAGCAGGGAGAAGACTGTCACCTATTCAAGACCCACGAGTTGCAGGCCAGTCACAAGCTTTCCTAGGGCCCTGGGATAAAACTAGTTGCAGGGCCTGACCCAAAGAACTTCGTATCAATTCCAGATGGACCAAAGCGAGTCTCTCTGAGCAGTGTCTTTCTACACTGTGGCTGCCTTTCCATCACATTTTTGGAGCACCTTGAAATTGTTCAGTTCGGGATGCACACTGCACAGAAACCTCTCCTTTATGGTCTAACAGACCATAATGTTGTTCCATGTTTAACAACAGTAAAGAATTATATAGGAGGCACAGAACAATTGACTCACAATTTTAGTCCATAATGAAATCAGTATCCGAGCAGAAGGGGGTGGTGCAGTATAAATTCAAATAGCACCTATTGTATACCTTAACTCAATGGTCTTTACCCTTCAGGACTGCGCAGTACTTTGCCACAAACATATATTTTTGAAATTTCATAGTGATTAGGTCATTTAACAAAAGACGGGTTAAGAGGTATGGGATTGGCAAGGGTCAGAGTGGTAAGAGTTTTAAAGGGGTTTTTAAGGATTAGTGATGGGTAAGGGTACGAGGTAGAAATGACTTTTTAGGGTTCAGGAGTGACCAAGGGGAGTAAAGGATTTAAAGGGTTTTTAGGGTTTAAGGGTGGGGGCGAGTACATGGTGTAGGAGTTTTTTAGGGTTCAATGCTGTGTAAGGGTACGGGTAGTGAGACATTTTTGGGGTTTAGGTAAAAGGGTATGGGGTATTAAGAGATTTTTACCATTCGGGCTGGGTAAGAGTTCAGGGTCGTAATGAGTTTTTAAGGTTCAAGAATGGGTAACGGTATTTGGTAGTAAGGGTTGTTAGGGGTCAGGGATGGGTAACGCAATAGGGTCGTAAGGGGTCAATTTATAAGGGTATCGGAAAGGTAAAAAAGGTGGGGTTGGGAAGAATGAAACCTGTTTTTAAAAAAAGGAATTGGGGTTCTCTTAAAATAAAAAGAAATGACTATATATTTAAAAATGTATACATACATATATCTTTTTAATGGAGGTTTGGGGGTTCCCCCAATAATACACCCTCCCCTATATTCATGTACACGTAGTGCAGTGATATCATCTAATATGCTAAGGTGAAAGAAGTCAAAATACTAAAGAATACACTTTTTAAATTAAAAAATGTGTATTTACCTCTGGCTCAGTGGCAGTCAATAACACTTTCAGAGCCAAAGGCCCAGGCTGAGCTAAATCTATGCCTCTAGGCTTCTCAGCCCCTGGCGCCACTCTTAATGAGCAGAAGGCTCTCATACGATGGATCACAGGCGAGGCCGCTGGGGAAAATTGTGGCACCCATCGCCACAACCACTGCCCTAGTGGTGCTGCTCGTGAAGCAGGTGAATCTTGGTGTTGAGCACAAGAGTGCAAGGCCTTTGAACAATCATATACACAAACCCAATCACTTGCGAGTGTGACTTGTGTGATGCTCACAGTGTGGGTGCGGCATGTTTCATAGTGTGGTCTAGGAATACGGTAACAATATCTCTGAAAGTTGCCTCTCCCATGACCTGCTGTATGCGGTCAGCCTCCGCCACAGTGTGGGCCAGTGAAACAGTGCCTTGCCTTCCCGCCTCTTCTGATGGTAGTAGTTTGGCTTGTGGAGTTGAGTGTTGGAAATACTCCCTCCAGGCAACAGTGACATATGATTGTTGGAATTAATTTTACTATCCCGAGTTTTACTCTTCCTCCATTCATATTTACAACTTTTATTGTTTCACTGAATTAAGATGTACCTTTAATGGAACAAAGAGACTTTTCACCCAATCACCCAAGCAGAGCAACGTCACCCTTGGCAACATAATCCGTTTTCAAACACATCTGTTCATCTTGTGCTCTTTCACCTATTTTAGACTTTAGAATTTGTATCTCTTTCACCTTTGGAATCACTTGTTAAAACCACCAAGGACACACTTTGCACCCTGGAGCTTTGCCCTTTAGCATCTGAAATGGGCTTACCACAGTGAATGGATGCAAAGGTCTTGATGTAACATTGCGCCTGGCTTTTGTGTCCCCTCTGTACATTTCTGCATACTTTACTCCTTTGGTGGATGGATTGTGCTTTATTTACGTTCTGTGTTCTGTACTCGGCTGAAGAGGGGCTGAGGCCCTTGCTTTCTTTTGTTCAGCTCTGTTGCCTCTGATGTCTCAGTTCAGACAGAAAGGAAATCCTAGGATGTATTACAGCTCAGAATACTGAATGGAATATTGTATATTTGCAGATGATTATTGAAACTTCGCTCATTATGGAAATATGGGAAGTAAATGAAATACCAATGGAAATTTCTGTGACAAGAAGTTGATTTGTGCACTTTCCTGTGCACATTTTGCTGAATAGCGTGGTGAGAAATATGAATGGTAATGGATTCAGTGCTATCGAATTGTTGTCAGTCACCGACGGAAGTGGCCTTATTTTTACATGCCTGATGAACTATTGGTATTAATTACTCAACCTTTATGAAACAAGGGTGTACACTTTATAAAAATCGCTAGACAGCAAGTTTCTGTTCGGACAGAGCCTGGTCTCGTCTATTGAGACAGAGTTTGGGCTCACTTCCCCTCTCCATGCCTCTTGTTCCTCCAGTGGATGCCTCGTGTTTCCAGCTTCGTGGAGAGCAGAAAGGTGTCTACCTTAGTTCTGCATACCAGACTCCAGATGTCTGTGCCATAGGATCCAAGATATACCTCACTGACAATGGTGAAGTAGGCAAAAACCAGTCAGAGGTTGCTTCTGCTCCCTTCTGGAGGGGCCACACCTGGCAGCTAGGGGTGGACTGTTCCCACTCAGGGCAGGGGCAGTGCTGGTGGCATAAGGCATGTATTAACTAAGCAAAATACCTCTAGGACCATACATTCTTAACTTCTCAATACCGTGGGTCTAGCTAGTTACCACGGTAGGTTCAATAAATGAACATTATAATGTACAATTTTTTAACATTGGAGGTAGGCATACAACACCGCAATTACTTTTTATAAACCATCAACGAACAACACAATCCAGTCATTTTTCTTTTAATATTCTGTTGGCCTTTTTGCTTTATCATTAGATGGAATATTCTTCGATTTCACAACAAACACAGCTTATTTTCTTTTTATGCTCTATTTATACATACATTCTTCATGTATACATTTTCTGTGGTCGTTTGTTAAAGAATTATAGACAATATTCAAAACCAACACATATCAATATATACAAAATATTTCACATTTATCTTATTTGGTCATGACCCTACTTCGTATCTCTACCAGGATACATCAAAATCGTATTCCTTGGTAATTTGTAACTAAGTGGGCCTTTAAAAGGGCTAGGCTCAGAGAATCATTAGAATACTATTCAAAGTTTAGACCATCCGTTTTTTTGCTAAACTTATTGAGTCCTTATTAATATTCCTATTTGCCTATTGATACTCTGAGTCCGGTGTACGTGGAAGGAGAGTTGTGTGGGTGCCGACGCGTTTCAACCTTCGTGCTGGGGACCAGGAGGATTTTTATGAAGGTCTCCCTCAGGGCTAGTACTTTAGAAAAGAGGAACACAATAGCAACGAGTTTTGTGCATGTTTCACAAAAACAAGGAAAGACGTTGTACTAATGAATCAATTGACACTGTATGTGTTCCTGATATATTCTATTGTTTTATTATAAATTATTTCATCTTGTTATCTGTGATTTTTAGCTTATTTTGGATATATATAGAAACAGTGATTATACACGTGACACAAATTAAGTAAGTAGATAGTACAGAAGTAATCTCAAAGAATTAAATCAAACAATTCATAAAATACAGAAACACATTCCCATTCAACGCGTTTCGGCGAGTGCCTTCTTCAGGAAGTCTGTATTTCTTTCACAATATCGTTTACTGTAGTAGGGTCCAATTTTAGTGCTTTTACTCTGTGGGTATTTGTCAAATATAAATGTCACCACGACTCTGCGTATGTTGCATCATGACTGCTATGGAAACTCCTCGTCGTGTCTTAATAGTAAACAATGAAATGGGGTGGGTCAAATGATGGGGAGGATATTCATCACCCGCTCGTATCAGACAACTGTGCTCGATAAGTAAACACGGCTGAGCGGACGTTTTTAAAGTGACGCAAGACGTTGATTAGATATACGCAGCCAATGAATAGCTTGGCAAATGAAACTGACGAAGTAAGAGAGCCGGTGTAACCAGCGACGGAGCCGAGGAATTGAGTTTCGATACCGCCGCTTCAAACTATTACAACGAACCAAACAATAAAAGGTATTCTTGACTGCGGCATGAAAAGTGCATGAAATTGGGAATAAGGTGAAGGACTAGGCATGCCACTCTGAATGTTTACGAACACGAGTGAGAAATAACAACAATAACGGGCGAGGCTGTCGCTTACTCCTTAAACCCACACACAAATGCACGAAGAGATCTACCTCACGTTTCAAAATGCCACGAAAACGGAATTCGCTCATTATCGCACATAAGAACACGAACTGACAATATAAGACCAATACTTTAATACCGCCTTCTCTTACTCCTCAAACCAACTCATAGATGCATGATAGGATCTAACTCACATTTTAAGACGCTCATTAACACACGAAATGGGAACATGAACAGACAGGATAAGTCCAACATTTGAATACTGCATGCGCCCTGAACACGTGTCTGCACACTTTGGATGGCAAACTAAGGTAGGCACATATTTAATTAGTAAAGCTAGGCACTCTTTCAATGAATAAGAAGGGAGCCAACATATGACATTTAATTCCCTAGATTTGAAAGACTCTAAATGTACGAAGATGCAAGACTCCGGCAATCAGATGGAGAAATGAATCCTTACATCCCAACCACATTAGGTATGCTAACAATAATTATACAACAGGTTTAGCACCAAGACCCTGCTCTCACATTCCAACAAACCTTTAACCACACAAAGTTTCTTACACTCATCAAACTGTGGATAAAAATTCGACTCAATCATAGTTTTGGTTCTCTTCCAAAACTAACAAAATGCACCATCTGGGCCATAAATCCTGTTACTTAACTCCAAAGCTTCTAAATCTGAAACCCTTCAATGGTCGATCAAACATAATAATAAAGCTAAATTAAAGGAAAGCCTTTCGAATTCAAATATCTATTGACTATCCAGGATTGTAATGGACTCAACACTGAGTTCACATCCCACAAGACATCATATCGAGCTCTAGGAAACCTCTTTAACCTAATATTTTTCATTATTCTGCTCACCATAACATGTCTTCACACAGACTTCCCATTAACCTGAGCATGCTCTGCTGAAATAGCTGATCTATAGCAATTCATCGTCCTGTAGCAAAGTCCTTTTTCAAACTGTTCCACTAGGAAATTCACAATCTGTACAAAAGGTACCTCCACGGGATCCAGTCCCCTCTCCAGACAGCAACAAACATATATTTTTCAAATTATACTATATCTGTATCTTGTGCCTGGGGCCTATGACTCCTCATGCAACTCAACAGCCCTGTCTGAAAGACCTGAGAATCACACAGATCTCCTGACACCTTTCAAACAAGAAGGTTCAAGACCTTTGACAGCACCAGCGTATGTTACTCTTCTTCTCCATTCCTTATTAAACCTTTCCTTGCTGAAATTAGAAAATAAATTTTGCAAGCCAATTCCAGAACTCTGGGAAACCAAACTTGGGACACCCAAAAAAGAGTCACCAATACCAACTGACCCATCCCTTTCCTCACCTTCAGCAGAACCCTCTGAATCATCGCAAATAGGAGACAAGCCTGGGCTAGAATTCCCAACAACTCTGCTGAAATGCGCCCACTGCCATCGCACTGGATATGGTATCCAACTGAAATGTCCATGGTTGTGAAAAGCTAACCTGCATGCAAATAGATCCAATTTCAGATGACCCCACTCCATGCTTATCCTCCTGAAACAATTCTGATCTAGCTTCCAAATACTGAAAGTATATAGTAGTCCTATGACCCAGTAAATGCTCTACTCTCGTACTTATTTTGTGTTCTAAACAAAAAAAACCCAATTCATTTGCCAAAGGTGCGTTGACCTGGTCTCTCCTAATCGATTCATGTATGCCACTGCAGACCCTTTGTTCATCCTCTTCAATACTGCTTGACATTTCAACACCTTCTTGAAACCTATCAACACGTGCAAACCTGCTGTCCACTTCAAACAATTTAAGTGCTGCCTCCTCTCTATACCTGTCCATAATCTGTCTGTCTCCTGATCTCCCAAACAAGCTCCTCATCCTTTGAGACTGGCATCTGTCTCCAAAATAAAGTCCATTCCAAGTCTCCAGATTTTCCAACCTACAAAACAATTCCTACTTTGCCTCCTGACTCGAGTATCTTGTCGCCATACCACAAACCTTGCCACATACCATATATACAGGTACTGTATACAGGAACTGCTTTCTACCTAAACTTGAGAACTACCCAGAGTTCAGTGGAAGGCAGGAGTCGAAACGCGTAGACCGTCCTTTTTTGATGCACGTTATATTTGCACTGGTGTGTAAATAATAAAAACGCTAAAAACCTACTGTTGCTGTGCCGTGTCCTTTGATCTGCAAGAAGTGGAGAGAAGAAGCTGTGGTTATATATATATATATATATATATATATATATATATATATATTTTCTCCCAATCCTGGCATTCAAGAAGAACAGGCTCCGACTCCGTGGATGTAATCAAAGGTTTCTTTATTCACCAATAACAGCGATCAGACGCGTTTCGGCGGATGGAACCGCCTTGCTCACTACATCTGTTTTACACCTTGCTAGCTAGCTGTTTTTATACTAGTGCACATTGTTTAATTAGTGAAATAACCATGTGACAAAAGTAAGATGTGATCGTGAACATAGAAGAGTTGAAAGCGCCTCTATAATTGCAAGTCATCATGACACAGCATAAAAATCACATAAATAAAATGTTTGTAAATAATTTGTAAATTCATCTTTACATGTAGTTATTCTTGTCAAAGTGTGACAAATAATTGAAACATACAACAATGCTTATTATGCTTTTTAAAACAAACCACACAGTCATAAGAGCATCATCTGTGTTCTCACACGTGTTGAGTGAAAAATGGAAAAGTTCCTAACACGGCATGTTTTAAAAGAGTCTGCATGCCCTCACTCTGTAACCTCGTGTGCCTATGCTCCATACCCTGCCGATCTGATGTGTCTTTGAACTAGGCCTAAATCTAGGTAGGGCGCTGGAGTGGAAGCTAATTGTACGATTAGTTCCGCTATCACCTATTTAAAGGGGTTTATTTCAGAGGCGAGGGGCCGCACGTTGTGCGTAAATAACTGCACGAATTGAGCCATCAAAGTAATTGTTTATTTTAGCGGTCCCGGACACAATCTTGGCAGTCAGGAAAGGCACTGATATTCGAGGTAATTGTAAATGTTTGTAAAATGTAATCGCAAGTGCGAGATGCAAGAGCGGGTTGCGCATTCTGCGCTGGGGTAAAAAAATGCATCCCCGTAATTTTACAAAGGTTCTAAAATTAATTACAAATTTAAATAAAATTTGTGCAGGAAGAATTAACGGAGTCCAGCCCAAGTGGGCTTAGTAGACACATGTCCATGTAGACCTCCGTATGCATTCTAAAGGCCTAGCACCAAATTATATACACATGGTTTAAGAATTTGGCAGATGAGGGGATGTATTGGGTGTTATGCTATTTCTCAGATTGGTTGAGGAACTAGGGTTTGCCTGGCTGATTAGGTAAAGTTTGGAGGCGCTTAACTATTCTAATGGACTTGGGATCCTGTGAAAAAATGATCAAATTAATGCATTTAATCAGTTAAAAAGTGCACTGTGAGGTGGTTTAAAAAGGATTTAAACTAGATGGTGGAACTAGATTTTTATCTGCAGAAACGGGAGACTTAAAAAGACGGTGAAGAGAGGGTTACTTTGTAGTTAGTGGGTTTCCAGGTCAAAGATGTACACTGAGCGCCTCATCAGCGTTCAGCCCATTGGGTATCTTGCTGTTGAGCTCGATAATGTACTTGGATTCGAGCCGTCTCAGTTTTAGCTGTCTGTTCCCTCCCCTGGGGTTGGGTGCTACACTGTCTAGTACAAAGTACGTTAGATTTTCTGTCTTGCCACTGTGGTGTGCATTGATATGGCGGGCCACAGGGTACGTGGGATCATCGTTTGTTATTGCTCGGACGTGTTGCAGAATCCTCACATGAGCTGGATGAATGGTACTCCCCACTTATATCAAGTTGCAGGAGCACCTGAGGACGTACACTGCAAAATCTGTTTTGCATGTGTAGTGCTGTCTGATTTTGAATGGGGACTTTCTGAAGGGGAACTTGACGGTTTTTGTGTTTACCCCATGTTGGCATGCTTTGCACTTGGTGCATTTATAGAAACCCGGTTGGGAATGTAACCAGATTTTTTTGGTTGGGGCTGATGGTGCATAATTGACCAATTCCTGACTCATTGAGGTTGCTCTTCTGAATGTTAGTTGGGGTAGTTTAGCACAGTTATGTCCTATGACAGTGTCATTTTTAATCAGATGCCAGTGCCTATACAGGATTTTTCTGATATTTTTGTGATGTATGTTGAACCCTGTGATTAGTCTAGGCGTGGCATTGATGGTAGTTGATTTCTTGTTCTTCTATGTTACTGACTTTTTTTGGAGCAGGACTGACCTATCCAGGCATTCGCATTTTTGTCTTGCTTTGTTGAGAGTGGTAAGGCTATAACCTCTTTCCTTGAGTCTAGTGCAAAGACTGTCTGTACTCTTTTGGAGGTCTGCAGCAAGACTACAATTTTGTTACATTCTTATGCATTCAGCATAAGGTATGCTCTCTTTTAGGCTTAGAGGATGGGAGCTTTTAGAGTGCAAAATGGTATTCCCTGCAGTTTCTTTTCTGTGGGTGCGAGTGTGTATTCTGCCCCCCTCATGGAAAACCTCTAAGTCTAAGAAGGTAATGCTGTTTTTACTGGCTGTACATGTAAATTTCAGATTCAGATCGTTACAATTGATGTCTCTGGAGAATTGCAATGCACTTTCTTCAGTACCACGCCACAGAATGAATATATCGTCTATGTAACGTCTGTACAAGACAATGTTATTGGTGGTGGTGTCATGGTGTTGGGTCATGAGTACTTGCTCCTCCCACCAGCCCATATGCAAATTAGCATAGCTGGGGGCGAAGCAAGTACCCATGGCAGTCCCCTGTATCTGCTTGTACAGTAACTTGTTGTAAGTGAAGGTATTGTTCTCCAGGCACCACTCTGCCATCTGTACCAGCATTAACGTGTGTTGGAAAAGACTAATGTCTCTATTGCCAAGGAAATGTTGCATTGCCTTTAAACCATCCCCGTGTCTAATACTAGTATATAGACTCTGGACATCTAAGGTGACAAAGCAGAAGTCTTGATCCCAAGCATAGTCATACATACAATTTAAGAAATCACCAGTGTCCTGAAGATAGGCAGGCAAAGTTCTAACAATGGGTTGAAGAAAAAAGTCAATGTATTTGCTTGTATTTTCAAAGAGACTGCCTATGGCAGAAATTATAGGTCTTCCAGGTGGGCAGCTGGGATCTTTGTGGACCTTAGGGAGTAAGTACAATTGCGGTATAACGGGATAGTCATTTTTAAGGAAATCCAGCTCTTGTTTGGATATGAGTCCTTTCCCTCTCCAATTGTACAAGCATGTATGGTATCTTTCCTTTGTGTTAAGGATGTTTGTGCTATTAGTTCTAATATAGCATTGCCTATCTTGTAATTGGAGGAGAGCCTCTTTGTCATACATCTCAAAAGGCCAGAGTACAATGTTTACTCCTTTATCCGCATTCTGGACTACGATGTCAGGTCTTTGTCTCAGCTTTTCCATCAGTGTATCATATTTTTGTCTCTGGTTGATGGTATTTCTGTTAAAATGACTGCTGCTCATGATAGCTAATTCCTTGAGGTCATTGTATATATACACAAAACAACAAGCAGAGAACTCTTGAGTAGTTCTCAGGTTTAGGTGGAAAGCAGCTCCTGTATAGAGCACTATCAACACCAGCGACACCCTAAATCTGCTCACCTCAAATGTTTGCTTTTCTATGAAAGTGTTCAAGCATAGGGTTAGCACAGTGCTATCCACAAGCATAGGATTAGCACAGTGCCATCTACGCAGAGATAGAAAGGGACAAAGTCTTTTGCCATTTCTACAGCAAGGTTTTTAAGCATAGTACTAGCACAGTGCCATCAATGCTGAGCTGTAAAATGACGAAAGCCTTTACCACTCCAGGCACAGTATTACCACTTTGGATTGGTAAAATACCAACCAAGCAAGCCCAAAATGAATAAAAGCAACCCCTGACACGTGTTTCGCTCTCGTAGAGCTTCTCAGAGTGGTAAGGCTTTGTCAAAACAACACCCTTTCAATCATCGAGTGATGCATAAAATATGCCAAAAAGAAGCAGAGAACACTGTGTAGTTCTCAAGTTTAGGTGGAGAGCTCTATACATCTGTCTGAGGACATATATATATATATATATATATATATATATATATATATATATATATATATATGTATATGTGTGTATATATTTGGTAAATAATGTGCCTGGAGCAATTAAAAATGTCTGCCAAATCACACGAAATCAAATGTGACCTAAAGCGTTTTGGTTAACCGAGTCGCAAAACAACCCTTCTGAGCCCAAAAACCTCTCACGCTTGGCTGCAAGCACATAATTGTTATTATTCATTATCCACAAATGATGTTAATAAAACAAAAGAAAAATTCATTTGTAAAATGGTCGTGCTTTACTTGGAATCCTTTTTTTTTTTTTAAATCACCAAATTTACCAGTGAAAAAATAGGCCTGTTTCTAGCAAAATATCACTTCATACCAAACACACCTCCTCAAAGAACGCATGCAGCTTATATAAATTAGAAGTGTTATAAATCCCACATCGCCTCCGAAATTAATCACATAAGACAGAAGTCCTCGGATCCTCCCACTCTGCATGGGACACCACCGGGTGGCCCACCGCCCTCGGCAGCCCCTCCACCTCCACAGACCACGACTGGAACCTCTGCATCATACTCAACCCCTCCCTCACTATGAACCAACAGATCAACGCAGTCACCTCCACCTGTTTCAACACCCTCAGATGGATCCCCCTGAATCCAGAAAGACTGTCACCCACACACCCATAACCAGCAGACTGGCCCATGGAAATGCCCTCTATGCCAGAATCAACAAGCTCCAGACCATACAGAACACTGCAGCCAGACTCGTCCCCTGCATCCCTCAACATGAACACATCACCCAACACCTGCAACACCTCCACTGGCTTCCCGTCGAGAAGAGAGTAACCTTCAAGATATTCACCCACACCTACATATGCCTCCACAACACCGATCCCCAATATCTCAACAAAAGAATCTCCACGTACCCAAGAGAAACCTCTGACCTTGCCGAAGCCCCGCGCATCCGCAGAGCTAGAGCGGGTGGAAGAGCCTTTTCCTACATCGCAGCAAAGACCTGGAACGAGCTGCCTATCAATCAACATCAGACGTGCCCCCACTCTGCACACCTTCAGGAGTAGCCCCAAGACCTGGCTCTTCGACTGACCTGAAGTTGCACCCCCGCGCCTTGAGACCCTCACGGGTGAGTAGCACGCTTAACAATTCCCTTATTGATTGATTGAAAGCTAGTTAATAATCATTACATAAAGCAATACTTATCTGTTATAAGAACAGCATTTAATAGAGACAAACATTTTATGTGGGGGCATTTTATGGGTTAGGAGTTCTTATTCTGGATTGTTGTATTGAAGTAATATAGTTCTTTAAAGCTGCTACAGGAGCGGCATTAAAAGATGTTATGCTTAATGGTAGCCTCCAGTCTAGTAATGAAATCATCCAATGTAGATGTAATGCGTTTATTGGGCACCACTCCTCGTCAGTACCTCGTTGGGTTAGGGTAGGGCAACAGCTAACTGGAAGAGACTCAGAAAGAAGTGGTGGGTCTAGCTGTGCGGTGCCAGAATCAGATTCCATCCTGCCTCCATTCTTACCTAGCCCTCACCATAGAGCCATCGCATTCTTTCTCTTTCTCTTCAACCAAATGGCCAAGACGACAACACGGGGGAGAGATTGCAGATAGCTTTTGGAAGCACATCATTACACTTCACTGCTTGTAGAAGTAATATATTTTTTATTACTCCCAGCATTTGGTCAACTTTGTGCAGCGCTATGGCTTGCAAGCCTTGCTCACAGGTCACTGTCTATATAAATATAATTAGTTCTTTGATATCATGCACAATAGTTTGTGTGTGTAAATAAAACAAAGGTTTGTGCAGGGGGCGATGAATAATTATGTTAATAAAATGTTCCTAGTGGGCAGAATAATCACAGCCCGCGAGCCACAGGGCCAGTCGAGCACCGTGAATGATGCAAAATATAATGCTTCAATAAGCCAAAAATCATTATATTATAAATGTGTGTAGATAGACTTCAGCAGAGTGTAATATATTTATTATTTAAAACTTTAAAACAAACTGACCTCCTCAGAGGCCCCTACTACAAGGATTTAGTGGTGAGGCTTGATTGTATCTCCACCATATTCCCATTTTTTTTTCAGTTTTAAATTATTCTGTAAGTTGAACATGTTGAATCGAAGAAGAACAGCAATAACAGATTGCTAGAATGCTGGAAAAGGGGAAACAATCTGCTTGGTTCTAAAGAGACCTGCCTTGGATGCTGTGATTTTGGCAAACAAGTCGCATGCTCCTCATCAATTGGCAACAGATGAGCAGGTCAACAGAAGCAAAACCACTTGGGTATATTGGCAGGAATTAAATTGGACAGTGTGACACTCTGGTATTTTGGAATTTGAAAATAAAAACGTTTTGAAAGACAAAGTTTTAAGTCTTAACGAGCTTCTGTTTTCCAGTTTCCCAGTTGATCACCCATTTCTGTCATGGGTGTAGGAATTGAGAACCGTGGAGTACATTTTGACTGTCAATTTAAAATATTGTCTGGCCATTTTTGTAGCATGTTGTAAAAACTGAATACTCATTACACAAGAAATACCTAGGGGTCAGTGAAATACTGTAGCTCAACTGCAAAGATAGATCTTAAAACCACACAGGCAACAGGAGTGGAAAGACAGACCATGCAACCAAAGTGAAATAGAAGTGAGGGTTCAAAAATATGGGCTGAAAATTCCCATCAGAAGCCACTCTGTACCGCCCTTTGTTACATCATTTGGGTACTCCTTGCCCAGGAGATAAGTGAGAACAGTCCATAAGATGTAATAGTGACTGTTCTCGGATGTAAAGTGAGAGTGTGTCAAATAAGGGTGGTATAAAGGTTTAGAATTGAGTGTGACTACTGAAAAAAGCAGTGTGAAAAGATTGAGTGATAAAGGTAAAATTGGATAAAGCTAGGTGGATATGAAATGTTATTGTGTTCCCCTAGTTGTCCAAGATTAAAAACAAAGTGAATACAGATTTGAAATAATATCTGTGAGTAGTAGCGGTCAACATGTTTCAGCAAGTATGGAATATTTCCAATGCATTCGTCCGGGCCAGATGTATATTCAACTACTGCTTTATGAAAGTGAAGAAAAGGTAAAATCAAGATATCACCTGTGTTTCCAGGTCATACGTTCAACCACATACTGTTGTCGCAGTGTGAGCCCAGCAATGGCAGGAGCATAAAAATGAAACAAACAAACAAATACATTGTAAATGACACACTATGTCATATACTGCAGAGAATGTCTTTATATATAAATCACATCCTTTTGTGGGCAATAAGCATTTTGCACTTGTTTATACCACTCGACCATTAGTTGTGGTTGTTGTGCCTCACCCCACCTGGCAGCAGCTCAGGTTTATGGAGCACCGCTCTAAACCAAATTAAAAACAGAAGTGACAGTCCTAATATTCCTTCCATTATAAGCAACTACATCTATATTTGCAAGGATGTAAATGCAATTCATCATTTATTGTTGCTTAATTCATTGTCAGATGTATCAAAGTATTACATAGCATATTGGTAGAAGTAACTCTTTCTATAGTAGTATATTGATCCTATAGCCATAAGGTGCAGTTATTTCAAAAATGATTTTAATGGGAAAAGCCGATCGAGTGTTCTTTTACTTTGAGATTAGTGAAATCTATGGATAACCCCATCTAGTATAAAACGCTGTTTGTCGGCATAAAAACAACAAAGAAGCAACAGATAAGAGAGCCGATTGAATACTCATGCGCCAACATCGTATTACGTGGCAGTAGTTGGCCATGTCGGTTTTTGTTTACAGCGTGATGAGAGTACACAGGTACGCCGGACTCGGAGTATCACTGCCCACAATGTATTAGTAGTAATGGGGCCCCGCTATAGTGTCAACGAGCACAGGAGCAAGGCGGTTCACCTAGACTAACCTTCCAGTGCCCGTATATCACGAGCGCACTAGTGTAGAACGCCCGATCTTCATTAACGGCATAGCTCTGATAGCTAGTGAGCATGGCCGCGCCCATTAGAAGCGGGGAAAGGAACTTTGCCGCGCTAAAGAGCCTGCGCATACATGTTGGAACTAACGCTAGATCGCGCTAACTCACCTCTCCGTCGGTGTCTCCCGGAAGTCTTCTAGGCTGTCTGGGGGGGCAACGAACAAACTGTAGCCACCATTTTTAAGGAGTCATACACCCACCTACTATGTCACGTGTCGCACAGCGCGCATCGCGATCACATGACACGCGCTGGTTATGGGTAATGTAGTTTTAAGACCAAAAACGGCCATTAATGTCGTTTTACTCGTATGTAATCTAAACAAGGTATCATTATCTAAGTAGTTTGATCTACATGATATCCCAGGCGATATTTACAATGATTGGAGGTACACATGTGGTTTCATAATAAAAAGGACATATCTCATTTATGAAAACAACACCTCACGCATGTGGTTTCATATTTATGAAAAGAACATATCTCATTTTTGAGAACAACACCTCAGTGTTTTTTAGACCCTATGGGCCTAAGGAAGCCGTCGACTTTCAATCCACCAACAGCTGGCCTACCCGCAAAGGTACTAACATTTGAGGAAGCTCTGGGGAATGACATTCAACAACTGTACCACACAGAGACTAAACCATTTGTGAATCTGACTAAAAAAGAACAGATATCATTACGCTCCCTGGCATCCAATGAGAAGATAATAATCAAACCAGCCGACAAGGGTGGGGCAATTGTTATCCTTGATACCGAAAGCTACAGGAGTGAATGCCTGAGACAATTGAGCGATCAGAAATCCTATCGCCGACTGACAGAGGACCCCACAGAACTTCTAAAGACGCACATCAGACATTTAGTGGAGGAAGCTACCTCTGAAGGGTGGATTACACCACAAGAGGGTCAATACCTTTTGACTGCCCACCCAAAGATGCCATACTTCTATTGCCTTCCCAAGGTCCACAAGTCTCAGAGACCCCCGCCTGGGAGGCCAATAATTTCTGGGATCGGCTCCATATTGGAACCTTTATCGACTTTTGTCGATCATTTTCTCAATCCAATGGTGAAAGCCATGCCAACGTTCCTTCAGGACACCAAGGACGTTTTGAGACTCCTCCCAGAAATACAATACGACCACAAAACTGACATCCTGGTGTCGTTTGATGTTGAGTCATTATACACCTCGATTCCACAAACAGAGACACTTGAGGTTGTGACTCGTTTATTGGAACAGAGTGACCATCAGTCCATTACACCAGTGTCTTTCATTATGACCTTGGCTGATATAGCGATGAAAGAAAACTTCTTCCAGTTTGAAGACACCACCTATCTTCAAATCTCAGGGACCAGCATGGGAAGTGTCTTTGCTCCAAGCCTGGCCAATTTATACATCCATAACTTTGAACAACAAGAGGTATTAACATCTTCTAACCCACATCTATCATCGCTTCACATCTGGAAGCGATATATAGATGACATACTGGTTATTTGGCGTGGCTCTGAGGCAGATTTACTGACCTTCCATGGCTGGTTGAATACAAAGAACCCATTTCTGAAATTTACCATTGAATATGACAAATCAGAACTGGCTTTCCTGGATATAAAAATCTTGGCCACTACTAATGGCTTAGAGTCAGAATTATATCGCAAACCGATGGCCAAAAATGCTTTGCTAAACTATGAGAGTTGCCATCCTCGGGCCCTCAGAAATAATTTACCATTTGGCCAATTTCTCAGGATACAGAGAAACTGCTCTAAGAAAGAAACATTCATTGTCCATTCAAAAAAACTGGAAGAACATCTGCTTGAGAAAAAATACCCCAAAAAGATAATTCGTCAGTCCAAGAAGAGGGCCTCGAACAATAACAGGGAGTCCCTATTTGAACAATATCCGCCTAAGGAAAAGGAGGATCGTATTACCTTTGTCAATACTTTCAACACAAGGTCAAATCAAGTCCAGAGGATCATTCGCAAGCACTGGTCCATATTAAACACTGGAAATGACAAAATCCTTCCCCCCTTGTTTGCATTCAAAAGGGGACAAAGTCTTAAAGAGCAGTTAGTACATACTCGTCCCAAGACTAAAGGACCTAGACAAGTGGGGACCCTCTGGGATTTACCAGCAGTACAGGGACACCATCCTTGTGGGGTTTGCTCAGTCTGCCCTCTGACGAGCAACTCATCTTCAGTTGACATTGGAACAAACAGGCCCTGGGTACAACGTCGTTTTACTAACTGTAATAGCGAAAACCTAATCTACCTCATCACGTGCCCCTGTAGAAAACAATATGTAGGCATGACAACAAGAAGGATCAAAACAAGAATTCAAGAACATCAAAGTACAATACGTTGTCGTAAGCAAGCGACTCGTTTAACTGCACATTTTTTAGAGGTGGGACATGGCCCCAATGATTTCGAATGGACGGTGTTGGAACAACCTTTAATTCCCCAATCATGCACTGACGTAGGGAACTTCCTGTTCAGATTAGAACAAAAGTGGGTCTACAAGATCAATAGTGATAAAGATGGACTGAACGAGCCAATCCCATAGATGTCCCTCTAAATGCAGGTTAATTTTGATAATATGATTCTGATCGCACCTCTGTGCATTTATGCAGGTTTTTCTATATATCTGATTGCATTTACATTCTAAAATGCTGGGAGACCTATTCTGCTGGCTTGCATTTACATTCTAAAACGCTGGGAGTCCTATTCTGCTGGCTTACATTTATTTATACGTACATGCCACATTGAGTGTGCCCATAGGGTCTAAAAAACACTGAGGTGTTGTTCTCATAAATGAGATATGTTCTTTTCATAAATATGAAACCACATGCGTGAGGTGTTGTTTTCATAAATGAGATATGTCCTTTTTATTATGAAACCACATGTGTACCTCCAATCATTGTAAATATCGCCTGGGATATCATGTAGATCAAACTACTTAGATAATGATACCTTGTTTAGATTACATACGAGTAAAACGACATTAATGGCCATTTTTGGTCTTAAAACTACATTACCCAGAACCAGCGCGTGTCATGTGATCGCGATGCGCGCTGTGCGACACGTGACATAGTAGGTGGGTGTATGACTCCTTAAAAATGGTGGCTACAGTTTGTTCGGTGCCCCCCCCAGACAGCCTAGAAGACTGCCGGGAGACACCGACGGAGAGGTGAGTTAGCGCGATCTAGCGTTAGTTCCAACATGTATGCGCAGGCTCTTTAGCGCGGCAAAGTTCCTTTCCCCGCTTCTAATGGGCGCGGCCATGCTCACTAGCTATCAGAGCTATGCCGTTAATGAAGATCGGGCGTTCTACACTAGTGCGCTCGTGATATACGGGCACTGGAAGGTTAGTCTAGGTGAACCGCCTTGCTCCTGTGCTCGTTGACACTATAGCGGGGCCCCATTACTACTAATACATTGTGGGCAGTGATACTCCGAGTCCGGCGTACCTGTGTACTCTCATCACGCTGTAAACAAAAACCGACATGGCCAACTACTGCCACGTAATACGATGTTGGCGCATGAGTATTCAATCGGCTCTCTTATCTGTTGCTTCTTTGTTGTTTTTATGCCGACAAACAGCGTTTTATACTAGATGGGGTTATCCATAGATTTCACTAATCTCAAAGTAAAAGAACACTCGATCGGCTTTTCCCATTAAAATCATTTTTGAAATAACTGCACCTTATGGCTATAGGATCAATATACTACTATAGAAAGAGTTACTTCTACCAATATGCTATGTAATACTTTGATACATCGGACAATGAATTAAGCAACAATAAATGATGAATTGCATTTACATCCTTGCAAATATAGATGTAGTTGCTTATAATGAATGGAATATTAGGACTGTCACTTCTGTTTTTAATTTGGTTTAGAGCGGTGCTCCATAAACCTGAGCTGCTGCCAGGTGGGGTGAGGCACAACAACCACAACTAATGGGTGAGTGGTATAAACAAGTGCAAAATGCTTATTGCCCACAAAAGGATGTGATTTATATATAAAGACATTCTCTGCAGTATATGACATAGTGTGTCATTTACAATGTATTTGTTTGTTTGTTTCATTTTTATGCTCCTGCCATCGCTGGGCTCACACTGCGACAACAGTATGTGGTTGAACGTATGACCTGGAAACACAGGTGATATATTGATTTTACCTTTTCTTCACTTTCATAAAGCAGTAGTTGAATATACATCTGGCCCGGACGAATGCATTGGAAATATTCCATACTTGCTGAAACATGTTGACCGCTACTACTCACAGATATTATTTCAAATCTGTATTCACTTTGTTTTTAATCTTGGACAACTAGGGGAACACAATAACATTTCATATCCACCTAGCTTTATCCAATTTTACCTTTATCACTCAATCTTTTCACACTGCTTTTTTCAGTAGTCACACTCAATTCTAAACCTTTATACCACCCTTATTTGACACACTCTCACTTTACATCCGAGAACAGTCACTATTACATCTTATGGACTGTTCTCACTTATCTCCTGGGCAAGGAGTACCCAAATGATGTAACAAAGGGCGGTACAGAGTGGCTTCTGATGGGAATTTTCAGCCCATATTTTTGAACCCTCACTTCTATTTCACTTTGGTTGCATGGTCTGTCTTTCCACTCCTGTTGCCTGTGTGGTTTTAAGATCTATCTTTGCAGTTGAGCTACAGTATTTCACTGACCCCTAGGTATTTCTTGTGTAATGAGTATGTATATTGGGGTATGTACCTAGTTTGGTCATAAAACTTGCCCTGGGACCCTCTGATTAATCGGTTTGTTTCATGTACAAACTGAATAGCCTCTCAGTACTGTAATACTTTTCTAAACTTCTTCATACTTACTTTATCAACCTTGATAGGATAAAAGCCTGTGTTGGCTATGTCAGGACTTGTTAAGAGTGACCCAGTTGTTAGGTTTTAATCTGTGTTAAGGGGTGGTTTAGGGCCAATGGGATTTGAGTATTTGGGAAATCCGTAACTATGGATTATCTTTCAAATGTCCTGCAGTTCTATTGAATAAACTGTAACTTTTTGTGATCATTCAGTCTACCTGTAGTCTGAATGTGAACTGACTGTGCCTCCATCGTATTATAACATAAAACATCTTCAAGTAGGGATCTTCGGTTTATCCAGAATAATTGTAGCCTGCTGTTCTCAGTTGTATCTCTTTTCAGCTTTGTTGTTCTCTTTTAACAAATAAGAATGTTATGCAGGCGAAAACAGACCAGTTGTCTAATGCCCCCCCCCCCCCACAGTACAGTACACACAGTAGAAGGCATGGTATGTTCACGACAGAGACATTAGTCAATAAAAGCATCAAGCAGCAATATGTCAATCGCCACCCAGGCTATAGTATCCCCACCACGTCTACCAAATTCTTCTGTGTTAGTGAGGACAGTCATGGACTGTCTCCCCCAAACATTTTAGCAATTGCTAGCTAACGTACAGTGCATAAAAGTTCATAGTATGTTAGTAGGGGGAGGCAGGATAGAAGCATTCATGGATTAGTCTACAATCTGAAAGTTGATCTGCATTAGCTCTATAGTATGGCCCTACTTTCAGCATACTAAGTTACCAGTCCTGGGTTGCTTGTGTTCAGGGTCAGGGAGGACCTGGCTTGGTAGTTCGGGCTGGACTGTTCCCATTGGAGCAGGTTCAAGACTGATTTGCTTATTGCTGGGTCCAAACTGAGGTGGCATGGTGTGCAAAATAACAATGGACTGGAATGTCGCCAGAGTAATTATCAGTGGCTGAGATTAACTCAAGCATTCCATCCATCACTTTTTATCAACTTTAGTATGTCTGCTTGCAGCATAAGGCACGCCTGCTCATGTTCCCACCTGCTCAAAAACGTAGAATTCTTTTTATTAAATTTGACACTCACTTAATCACTGATTCTACATCAAATATCAAACACAATCTAATCATTGTGACACTTCTTGATAACTTCCAAAGCCGCCACCCATTTGTTCACAAGACCTCTAAAATGACAAGGACATTTTCCTGGGGTCCCTGGCAAAGTCTTGATGAGACACCAACCCAACAATGTTTTTCTTACAGTATTCAAAGATTGTGTGTTCTTATTGGATCATTCTTTGACATCTGGTTATAGGTAGATCCTGGATTTTCTCTTCCATTTTGCTGCTATGAGACCTCTTTATTTCTTCTCCATTGGCTCCTCTACTTCAGCTGGATAATGAGTTTCAGCCCACTGCCTCCGTATGGGCCTGAAGGCACTCATCATCTGGCTTTCATCTTGTAGTAGTAGACATTTTTTTGGTGGGCTTAATTTTTTAACTCCAAAGTGTTCTCCGGCTTTTGCTGGGTAAAGGTTTTATGGTTTCTATGTTCAATTTGGACCGTAACATGTTCCCCACCCTCCTGCTCTGGTAGTGGTCACTGTCCTGAAGTCCTCATCTGTCTTTATTTTTACTCATGCTTCATCTTAGTCTCACATCATGTTTTAACATATTAAATGTACTTAATGTTGTCCTCACAATCTAAAGAGTGTTCCCTCAACTTCTCACATGAGCATCTAGTTTCAGTAGAGTTTGCTTGCATTCTTTCAGTTTGACTTCAGGTATGTCGTTTAATTTTCTGGAACCCCTCAATTCCGCTAATTTGATTGGGAGGAGGAATGTTGAAAATTCTTATTACCTGAGCTTTCATGTAGGTTTTAAGAATTTCAGGTTGCTGCCTTCCTGTTACTCTCTTCAGGAACTCTAGTCATCCTGCCGGGAATCCTCAAATGCCTCATTTTGATAACAAATGCAAATTATGTTCCTTCATGTTTTTTTTCAGTTTTTTTTCTTGTGACTATAACCCAGCAGAAGTCTCCTCTGTAATTCTGTTAATTTCTGCTCTACCAAGCCACCAGGGCACTGTTAAGGAAATGTTCTGCTGCTATGAGCAGCCTGCTTTTCTTATAAATAGTGGAATTGTGATAGTGGCCCAATAAGGATAAATGCCAATCTTGTCAGGATCCTCAGTTTTGCAACCTGTTCTCTCATCGTCCGACAAATGATATAACCACAACTTCCAGTATTTACCAAACACACAAGCTCCTGCCCCCTTAGAATGGACTCTTAGTTAGCTCAACACATTCCTCTATTCCATGGTTTGTGCTGCTAATGCCCCATTGCTACTTGAGTTGGGCAATCCAAGGACGGTTGACACTTTTCTTGGTCACATCCGATTGTTGAGCCAAACGAGAGCCAAGCTGAACATGCTCTGCCCTATTTTACTTGCCTATAACCTGGTCTTTGTATGGGGCTCTAACCTAATCATTCAGTTTTTTTTTTAAGTTTAAGAATGCCTTTGTTATTAACATATACAGTATTGGCCTTCCTTTGTTCAGTTTGCACCATGTAAAAATGCATAGTTAAGCTATGTAGTTTGCTATCTACAACTATTTTATAGCTAAATATTTTTATGTACTCTTGCTACTTTTGATAATTGCTAAAACATTTAACACAGTCTTATAAAGATGTCTTTTCTGTTTGCTTTATCATCCTATTTGTGTATTTTATTTATTTTAGTGTTTTATAATGTTCACTTCCTTATGGGCCGCTTTGCTGTGCTTGGGGCTTCTGATTTAAAAGTCCATACAAAGTGGAATACAGCGGATGTGCCTGGAGTTACTCTTGGGAAGAGGAGACGTGGTCCTTTTTAGGTCTCGCTGGCGAATGCGCGAAGCGCGTTCTCGCTGCGACAGCTATAGTCGTCGGCTCAGCCGACAACGAGTGGAGACCAGAGATGGCGACATGCGCATCATTGTCAATGGGAGAGACACGCGCGCAGCATTGTGATTTGGTATTTGGTCGGGCGCGTGAGCTTCTACTGTAGTGGCAGAATCAGATCACGACGCGTGCCTCGTGAACAGTTCACGTGACTTTTACGTTTCCTCTGTGATGACGAGCACGCTTTCACTTTCGCTCGCGAGTGCGCGAGGCGTAGACCACGCCGGTATTGCAGAGCAAAAAAGACGGAAGCAGCAGAGTTCACAGACCTCTGACGGGCTTGTTTAAAAACAGCACTGCGCACGCTTCACCAATGCCACGCGTCTTCTTTAAAATGTTGTTTACTAAAAAACAACTCAGTCCTGTGTGATGTCATGGGGCGATGGTGCTGTTCGGCCGACCCTACTGACTGTAGGCTGCTAGTTTGAGATGGCGGGCGACCCAGTGCAGGACGGATTCACCGCTTCAGGGTCAAGGGATGCGTTACTGGAGTGCCAAAAACCGAGGCTGTCTGGACCGGGAAGATCCCTCTGCAGTCACAGCACTGCTGAAGCCATGGGAAGTATGCAAGAGAGCTCCCGGTGATCTTCTGTGGGACGGAACCGGCAGCCCGGCTGGGGCAGACTGGAGGGGCTGCCGACAGAGCTGCAGAAAGCAGGTAAGGGCTTCTCGGCAACAAAGCCCCTCGTGCATTGCATACCTAACCGCCCTTCAGTGACACCCTTACCGCCTGCGGACACCCGGCTTTGCCACGATTACTTGTACCCTCTTTACCACACTGCACACTCCTCCGCTCTGCCACGGTCTGGTTTATAATAAACAGAGGAAGTGGCCTGTCTATTGAACCACTAACTGCAAACAGCTGTATGCGGCCTATCCCTGCAAAACATCGGCTAACACACTGTACGGAAATCTGTGGCCCCCACCCCCACGGCCAGCCTCACGCAGCCTTTAAAAAGGAAATGCAATTTCGACATAGTCGCCGCTATGCTATTATAGAGTTATATATGAATCCAGATGGTCGGATCAAGTGCTGACAAAATGGTGCGTTTTACTTTTAAAAGACTCTGCGGCAGAGGGGGAGATCACAGACCCTCTGGCTCAGAACTGCTCTGCGAGCCACATGCGAGCGTGTTAACAAACTAAGAACATAGCTCTTAGTTGGAGTTTACGAAATGTAGATTACATTAAAATGTTGGCAAAGTAGCTTCAGTCGAGTCTATGCCCGCTCAAAGACATGAGAGGTCACACAGGATGAAGTCTTGGCAGTGCTGATACTGCCGTTCATTCTTCTATTGTTCATAAGAGGAACTCGCCAACACGTTTGTTATACAAATGCCTAGATAGCGCGATCTACATCGACTAATATTATTGTGAGATTGATTGTCACAAAAGAGCAGACAATTTAGCCAAAGTACAATTTAAGTTCCATGTCCTTATACGCATATTATTGATAATATTGTGTGACAGTTAACCTATTTACAAGAAGTGGGGTTGGAAAATAAATGGAAAGTGAAGGTAAAAGGGAAGGCACATGCTTCTACTTCTTACATAATTATAATAGGTAGTGTCGCATTGTAGGCCCAGACTATCTGAAATAGTTTTGTAGTCAATTTATTCACAAAAGTCTGCTATAAAATGATCTAAATTACAGTGGTGCCGTGTCATCGGTCGTCCATGCCCCTCTTCTCCTACTCTGACTCCAGCAGAGTTCCTGTCTACTGCTTTCCCCCTATTAATGATACCCGCACGCCTTTTATCTCCCTCAAACTGGGAGAGGAGGGATGGCAGCAGCAAAGAATCTCTGTACCTGCCCTTGAATGAGTGTCCTGGCACTGCTGAAAGATGTCACTGGTACTCTTGATTGTGACCCCGTGCTGAAACTGGTCTCCGTGTATCCAAGCCCCTGTAGTGCTTTGTGAAGAAACAAGTGTACTGCGATGGACTGGAAAAGGCTGACTTGGTAACCTAGTTGCACCTGGTATTTCATAACAACACGCAGGACCTGTTCTATAGTGCTTCTAAGACACCGTACCGTAGGGCAAATAGTAGTGCAGTAGAGGCAGATCGCGATAAAATACTAAAGTTCTGCCCTTTCCCACCAAAGATGGTTAAAAGGGGCGTGGGCTGAATTCTTGCCTCAGGCCCACTGTAACTACACCACACATTCAGAGCAGGGCAGTTGTGCACCATGGTTATTAGCAGGTGGGGTGGGGCGGGGCTCACACAATCCCCATAACACCGCCTGGAAAAGCCTGTAAGCTACAGAGACCTCTGTATGGGAGAGCCTTGACTAAACGGAGAGCAGGGCCCAGCATCATGAACACCAATCGAAACCAAAACTGCGTTATCCTTTCAACCAAAAAACTGGAGATGGGGACGAGGTTGGGTGCTGCTCATTTCGTGAATCTGCTGGACGTATTACAATGATATAATATTATAGCTGCCTTCTGACCCTGCAACTCCTCCACATTTGTACCGACGGATAAAAGTGTACAGGGATGCAGTATAACCTGTGCCAAAGGAGACGATAGTGACGCTGTCTTGCTTAGAGAGGTTACAGGCAGTTTTGAAACCGATGTCCGTTGTTATTCATGTGACTATACTTGTTGATAAAACCACATTTTCATAAAACCGCAATCTGTCTAGACTTTGTCTTAAATAATAATGTGTCTTTGCTATCGGCTGCACCCTTAGTTGGAGATGGCTGACATTCTGGCTTGATTGGTGGTTGTGGCAATGGTTGGAGGTGAAACATTCAGTATATGGTTTTGTGTTTGGGTACTGATTGATATGTAGATAGTTGGTTTGCTATATCTCTGGAGGCCATGTCCGTTTTGAATAAAACAATTACAGTTAATTGCGTTTGTGCCTGGGTGTTAATGGATTTTATTGTATATGGCCTGGCAGCCCCATTCCTAGAAGGGTGATGGTGAATGGTCTTTTCTTTTTGCACGTTATTTATGGTCTGGTGGACGTGGTACAGGTAGGCTTTTTTTTATTTATTTATTAGTTTTCACTTTTATATGGCGAAAACTTTACCCGCAGGTATCAGAGCGCTTTAAATCCGCATGTTTATAACCAGCAAGACTAGCACTCTATATTACTGACAACTTTGCTTAGCATAAGCAACAGCTAACCATTCACAAACCATGTTTATATACCAATTGCAAATTAAAGAATTTTTTTTAATGCAAAGCATTGTCATTTACAATGCCAGTAACTCAAACTTTAATGCTGCGAGACCTATTGCATTGCAAATGCTGTTTAGACAAGTGGGGGTGGTGGTCCCATAGTTGACCGGATGATAGTTGAAGTCTCCTTCAAAATATTGGTCTTCAGGGGTCTTCTGAAGGCCTCTTGTACAAGGCTGAGATTGTTTGAGAGGTGTGAGCCCTGGTGTTTGATGATTTTTCCCTAACATTTGTTGAGGTTGAAACTGGGCTGGGAAGTCAAGTATGTCTTTCCAAATCTGAGATGGATCGAGGTTCAGGACAACTTCTGTAGATATCCTATATCAGTCTTGGTTTTGACTATGGTTCAAATTATCTTCAATGTATTTCTTTGGTCCACTTGGGGCCAATGACGCTCATTCAAGGTCAGAGTTATATGCTACAGTTTCTGCAGGTTGAGGCTTCGTCTTTGCTACTTTTTTCGTGTGCTCTAAATGTTCTAGCTTTTGAGTGCTCTGGCACAGACTGTTACAATAATCAACTGAGAAGTAGGGATCTGGTGGGCTCTCTTCATGAATTAAACTCAAATAGTGGAAGTATCCTTCCCAGCATCATCAGTTGATGTTTTGTGTGTTCTGTCGAAGGCTGTGATCACTTTGCAAGCCAATTTTATTGAACGACGCATGGGGGTTTCTGCTGTTGACTTACAGCTGCATTAAACATGGCTCTTTGGTGCAAAACTGTGTAGGGGAGGAGATGGTGCCTAGATAGGAGACAGTTTGGCCAGTAATCCGGGTATGATCTTTTTTCTTAGCGAATGTGTGATCCTAGTAAAAGCCCTTTACATGTCACAGGTTCATATTGTGCTCAACTACCAATTGTAGGGTTCATCTAGAAGTGAATTATTTCAATATGCTCTGGACAAGGCCCCTCGTGTTTACGCAGTTGTCCTTTTATAATATTATTTGTCATTCCTATAGCATACATGACTGCTGCAACACATCTTCTACTGCTGCAGCAAGAGCCTAAATGCACAATTTGAATGCTTACCAATGGCCTCTTGTAGAAAATACTCCATATACTTACGTATCAATTGCAGCATAACACTGCAATAAAACCGTGCGAAGAAAACCTCCTGTATCTCTCTATATAATTCGACAAATGTTCTTCATCTTTTCTGAGTACATAAATACTTATCTAATTAGGCAAAAGGTACAATCTACTGTTGTAATAGTATTTCATTCAATGCCAGATACTAAAACCCCTTTTAAGGTTGAGCCTACTAGACAACGCATGCGCAGTCTGTTGCGTGTCATGTCTGTTATGACTTACTGTGTACATTGAGGGGCTTAGAGCCTTCCCATTGCTTACCGTTGTTTGACTTTCCTTTCACACTTTTCCTGCTTCTTATTCGTGTCCCAGCTTGTCAATCTTGTGTTTGTCCCTCCCATGGAGCATTGCCTGGTGTCTGTGCTCGTTGTCGGGGAACTACTTTTTTCTTTTTGTTTAAGCACAGAGAGTGCATGTGTTTTCGAGCCGTCTCCCTCATGTACTTCTCTCCCCCCTCTTGCTGCTGCCTGTCTCATGTGCTTCTCCTCCTCCCCATTGCAGTAGGGTGTGTGCTTCTACATGTTGTATCTGTCCCCTGCTTTCACTTGTGTTGCTTCTCTGTCCCCCTGCCTCCCCATGTTGCTTTCACCTCTTTCACCCTATCCCTTGTTGCTTTCATGTTCCTCCTCCCTCCCACTGTTGTTTTCATGCCCTACCCTCCTTGTGTTTTTCTGTGACCCCCGCCATTCCCCGTGTTCCTTCCAACCACCTCGTTGCATCGCATCCCTATAGCTTTTGCCCCTGTAGCTTCTGCACGTTTTGTTTTTGTTACTTATCCGACTCATCTCGTTGACTATAATCATTAAAAGAACAAAGTGGCAGCGTCATTTTGTAGATGTACGCATGTGTGGTGCACGTGCCTACAAAATTACACTGGTTACTGTGTAAATTTGTTTTTTTACATTATCCATGCTGCACAGCATCAGAAATGCTGTACAGTGTGGATAACTACCATAGGCAAAGCCAATACGTTCAAAGGCGCAACATGTTGGCTTTGCCAATGCTTATTTATACCCCGGGAATGGGTGTGATGCAGCATGGCGTGTTGCATGAGATCGCAGTAAACAGCATGACTTACACAATTATTATCTGTGTATATCTTTTCTAGATTAGTATTGGCACTATGCACGTTAGAAGCTCAACTTGGCACTACGTGGCTTTCTGTATTCGCCTCACTTAAAGTACTTATATTGGTGCAAATGGTCGGCATGCTGTAATGTGTGTCATGCCGTGTTGCTTGCTGGGCGGCACATCAAAACACAGGACACAGGTTAGTCGGGTATTCCTTTATTTTCTCATTTCGTACAGCTGCTCGTCAGCACGTCCTTACTCGTCCCTGTCCTGGTCATAGTCTGTCCCCTTTCCTGTCTCGTCACCGGATCTGGTGTCCGGTGACCTGGTCACTCTGCCTGAGGACCCACAGGGTCCTAGCGCCCTACTGTCCGTCGCCCACACTGTCGGAACACCACAATGTGGGAACCCCCTCATGATAGCATGCTTCTCAGTATCCAATCAACCAAGAGTGGTTTGTGACGTTGCTATTTATATGTCTTTCCAGCCCTGAGGAAGTCGCGGGTGACATACCCATGGCGACGAAACACATGTTGGCGGGACCTACTGGATTAAACATTAAGGGCTAGATGTAGGTAATTCTATTTTACCACTTCTAAAATACCGAATTTTACCGATTCGGTATTTAAGAAGTGGTAAAATAGAAGGGGGCACATGTAGGTATTTCAGAATCGGTAAATACCGAATCTGTAAGATTCGGTATTTATTGATTCGGTAAAAACAGAATCGGTATCCCCCATTGATTCCTATGGGCCTTGAAGCCCATAGGAATCAATGGTGAATACCAAATCGGTATTTACCGATTCTGTAAATTCCGATTTTTGCAAGGGGTGTCACTTTGACACCCTCTGGCACCCCAATTCTGGACTTGTGTGCCATGTGGCACACAGACATGCCCTGCATGTCTGTGTGTCACATTGCACAGGTGTGCCCTAAGGGCATGTCTGTGTATCACTTTGCACAGGTGTGCATGCACAGATGTGCATGCACACCTGGATTCGGTATTTTACCACCCAATTGGATTGGGTGGTAAAATACCGAATCTCAAAGGCCTGCGGCACTCAAAGATGTGCTACCTACATGTGCTTTTACAGAATCGGTATTTTTACCGAGTCTGTATTTACCGATTCGGTAATTTTACCGAATCTGTAAATACAGATTCGGTAAAATACCGATTCTGTGAAGCATGCTCCAATTAGAAAGCCCTAACACCGGTCGGAAATGGCCGAAATCGGCCGTTTCCGACTGGTATTAGGGCTCCTACATCGGGCCCCAAATCAAGCATCAATTAATATTGCTGTATTTGTTTGAAATCTTGTGCACTGCAAGTGTGTATTTGAAAATCACTTTTTTATGTGTGCTATGGCTTGACAGTAATTCCAGACTGTGTTAAATGTGTTGAGCAAGTGAGATCACTCAGTAAATTTTTTATTTTTTGTTGACTCAGTCCCCAAATCGGCCATCTATTTAGAGTTCTGCACGGAATATATGGGCCAGAGTGGTCTCGCCTCCTTGCAGAAAGATAGCAGTCGCTCCTTGTGAGTGAAATGTCCTAAACCTTGGATCCTGCACCTCGGAACACTGACAAACCACCCTGATCCAGGAAACTCTTTAAAATGTCATCTTTGACTCAGTACTACCGCAAGGGCATGTGATCATAGAATGCCGGATAAAAGTTTTGCCGTCATACTGATAGACTCTAATGAATAGTGTTAGGTCGTCTCCTATTTTTTTTATACATTTCTGCGCTTCAAAGTTATTGTGAAGTGAGAACTGATGCTTCAAACATGCTTACATAAATAAATAAATAAGCAATGCAAACACAGCTCATCCAATCGCCTTCACAAGCAAAGATGGCTTCTCAGGCGCCCGGAAGCATGAAAGGTTGTCAGACTAAAATAATTGATGCAAAAGAGAGCAGTGTGCTGCGGCATCTGTAGAATGGTGACCTTTCTTGTCTTCTGTTTCATAGTTCTTGCTTGTTTAAGAGCCTTTTCGGATAGCAGGAATATATTAACCGAGCCCAGTGAAGATGTTGCCAAGCCAGGTCTGACAGTGATGATCCTAATAATTATGTTTCACAAACACTGCAGTGTGCATCTTTGTGCTCAACTTTGTGTATTTCTTGTTTAATGAAGGTCGTTCAAATGAACATAGCCAAGGGTTTTAGAGCAGCATTGTTTTTTAATAGTATGTGGATTATTCAAATATTTATAAGAATATCACAATAGTTCATACTCCTGGGAAGTGAAGACAGAATGTAATCACTTATATTCCTTTTTTTTCCTTAGGAAGCATAGTGAGTGTGGGCGATCCCAAAAAGAAATATACTCACTTTGAGAAAATTGGACAGGGGTAAGTAATTATATTTGTTTAACTGAAGGTTTGGAAAAGCACCTACTTGTGTTCTGCATTTGCATGAATTCATTTCATTTGCACGAATAGGCCAATTATGTGCATGTCTATTGTTGTACTTACTTTGAAGATCAGATTATTGGCTCTTTTTGGCTAGAAAATTACTTAATAAGTAATGTATTTGTCTTAGTTGTTTATTTAGAAACCTGCATATCAGTGTTTTATTGTTACTAAAATGAAAAGGCATAAAATCTGTGAAATAACAGAAACTCTAGGTGGGTGTCTCAGGAGAGACTGGAAATAGAAATAATGCATGTATTTGCATTCATATAGCATTTGCTACCTCTGACGAGGCATTGAAGCACTCTCTGTTGACACCGAATTTTGTGTTCTTCTCTAGGAAATGGGTTATCCTGCTGGGACATACGAAAGTAATTGTTCAAAGACGGGGAACTTATTTTATGCAGAAATGTTACACATATTTTAGCCCGCCCACTAATAAAAAAAAAATCAGTCAAGGAAGTACCATCCAAATGCCAGCCATGTTGAGTGTGCAAATAAACCACGATTGGCTGCCATTGCATGGACAGGTAGTAGGATTTAACAATTGTAAGATATATTGACTTTAAGGTTTATTTATTTGTAGATCCTAGTTCTCTTTATCCAACTGCAAAAGCTCCTAGACTTCTTTGCAAAAGCTGAAATGTTATTGCATATCCCAAAGATCTTTTATCCACCAATAGGATATGATTCCATTTACTATGATTTGTTCATGAAGACCTGAAGTCAGGAACATTGTCACCACGTGAACAGAATCCAGGAATCACTCTGTAGCCCCCCCCCCCTCTGACCCCCCAATCATTTGTTAAACTGTATGATTATGAATGTCAACAGTTTGAGCCTCAGTCTTGTCCTGGAGCATTTCCCAAACTTAGAGGAAATTATGCAATGTTCCTCTTTTTAAAGCCAAACACATTCTATCATCGTGGAACAGTCTTGAATGTCTAGCTTTATGGTAGAGATGAGGATGGGGACGCCATCACTTAACATTCTTTAAAGTAGCTGTAGTTAACATGGTTGATGAGGAAAGAAATCATGGCATTTGATCTAATCAGTAGACCAGGAGCCGGCTGGTGAGATGTAAATTTAGGGGAATACAAAAAAGATGAGAAGATAGAAATGAATAATCCATCTGAGGGAGAAGGTGTGATAGCTCAAGTTGACCTATCACAAGGATCTCCTCTCCTTCAACACCCACTATTGCTAAATCTCAGATAGGCAAAATAAACTTGCCCCATCGGAAAAGAACCTTTAGTGCCTCCATAGTTATAGTTATAGTTAAGTTGAACTTTATAAAGCAAATGCTCTTGTTTTTTATGTTAGTAACTTTTGAGGCATTCAAAGTATTTACACAAAAAATTATATTCAATTGACCCATCTAACTCCATAACTTAATCCCTAAATTTGATGCAGATTGGTTCAAACATTTCTCTGGAAAAAACACCGTTTTTTAAAGGGGGCAAAGAATAGACTAATGAAGCTGCCACACAAATGTTTACCCTCATCAGTATTCCATATCACTTAACGGATAACACCAAAGTTGGCTGCTGACAAAGAATTTCTCAGAACAAGTTTGTTTTTGTGGTATTGTGTAAATCTGCTTTGTAAGGGTTAATCGCTTGTTTATTTTACTGTTAAGATCTAAACACCCATGGTCTCAAATGCTGTTAAGATCTAAACACCCATGGTCTCAAATGCTGTTAAGATCTAAACACCCATGGTCTCAAATGCTGTTAAGATCTAAACACCCATGGGCTCAAATGCATTCATTTCTCCAGCATCCTTATTGGTTGGTGTCATGCAGGATCTGCGACTTTGCAAACAAACGGGTATCCACTCGGCTGGGAGTGCATGTCATATTGGATGTGCAGTTCTCATTGGAGCGCCGCTGAGAGCCACTTGATCCAATTCCCAGTTATATTTCTAGGACTCTGTGGGACACCAACCACTTACCTTCTCCCCTCCCCCACCCCCACACACACATGGCCTCCCACACACACATATAGTCCCTAAATTGAATAAGAACATGCTGCTGGGAGGTGAAAATTGCCTAATTCAATGGAAACAATATATGTACTGTGCATTATACTGTGGGTACCATAACCCGCATGCGCTTTTTTTCCAGTGTTCACGTGGTTCTCTTGATTAAGTGGGAACTGTGGATCTCGCACTGCCTCTGCAGATTGATCCTCTGAACTGCCATACGTTTTCACTGCTCTAGTGATTGTAATTGGTCATCATGTATAATGTATCTAGGGACAGAGCGGGTCTCCAACACGACCCCAGTTACGGTTTGCTATGGAACCGTACTGCCTTCTCACCACATTAAAATGCAAAAGACCTCACAGATGACGTCATGATTGACATTGGTAAAATCAAGTTGCATATCAATAATGACTTTCATATCATCAAAATGACACACCGTTACATATTTGCTACCAGTGGTAACAAAGCCTTCTCTAAGTAATCTTTGCAAGGGCATCTAGTTGCTGACAGTGCTACTGAAGTCTTACAACTGAATTTTAAATATTTACCAGGACACCTGTCATCAGTGACTTTAGCCTTTAGTCTTTGTGTTCTCTCTGTGTAAACATCTGATTAGAATGTCAAGCTAATATCTGCAATTACTGTCTATAAAAGATCTATTGCTTGTGAGTGGCAGTACATCTGTCTTTCCTATCTATATCATTGCTTTGAGAACTTGTGGATTGTGTAATGCCCTACTTCACAGTCTCCCAGACTCCTTACAGGTCCCCGTAAGGGCATCCTCCACACCACAGCATCACCCGCACACTGATGGAACTCCACAGGATCGCTTTGCAGACCTGCACCATCTTCAAAACCAGCTGCATCCTCTACAGAGCCATCATGGCTGTCACTATTGTCTATCTGGCTGACAAGGTCACCCCCTCCAATGGCTCTCAGTAAACCTGCAGCCAGGACCCCATCAGACCGTAGGCGAAGAAGTGCAAAAACAAGGCAACAGGCCTTCACTATTTGTGCATCCAGCATCTGGAAAATATAAATCGAGACTACTCCCAATCGTGCTTCAGTTTAAGAAAAATCTAAAAGCTCATTTCTTTTAAGAACATTACATCACAACCAAGTAAAAGTCTGCTCAGCTCTCAGAACCCAGCTACTTCCCAAATCACTGGTTGATTGGATCTTTGGCTTATATCCTGTACAATGCTCTTCTGTCTTTTGGCTAGGTTTGTGCTATACAAATTCCACATAAATTCTTCTGGGTGCGGACAGCGGTACTCCAGTCTTTGATCTCCATGCAATCTGTATGACAATAACTGTCTAGTACAACAAGGATAGTTGTCCAATACAATTGCAACCTTTCCTCTCTTTATAATCTATATGAAGGCATCTAGCTATTGAATGTGGTATTCCACTTTTTAGTATTAATGCAGTATTTATGAGATCATCTGTTTGCAGTCACTTTTACCCTGGTAATCATCATGAGGATATATGTATCTGTAGTCTTAGTTGACTTTGCAGGATGTTTGTTGGCTGTCTTTGGAATAGTGTCCTTTGTCTGCTCTGCTCACTTTTACTCTGACCTTTCACTTTTACATGGCTGGCTCTCGGTGGACCTTTTAGGCACTGTATTCTGTGGAATGTATGTGAGGTCCTTTGTTGTTTGTTAGTTGCCAGTCATACTACAGCTCTTCCAATTTCATGGAACATAATATGGGATGCAGCATCAGGGATGTGAACATCAGTGGAGGCTCCTCCGCTAAGGCGAAGGTGCGTTGCCCCACTGCTCTTAGAGCAATGAAAAGGTGAAAAATAAAACAATAATAACAAGGGTATTATTGTTTCATTCTTGGTTGCTGCGGGCTGGGTTAGGGCGGAGTGGGGCTTGTGGCTCAGGGTATGAGGAGGAGTGGACTGTCAACACTAAGTGTGCATGACTGCTTGGCCGTTTCGGCCAGCCAAGCAGTCATGCGCACTTTGCATATTCCCCACAGGTCGGTAATGGACATCTTGGTGGGGAATATGCAAAGGCTCCCTGCCCCGATCTGCGCGCCGATCCACGGTGCTCAGACCAATCCCAACCCTGCATTGCAGCGTTGTGATTGGCTATGGAGAGCCTGTGTGCTGGGTACTTCCTGCAGCTTCTTCCAGACTAAAGACAGGAAGAGCAGAGAAGCAGAGAAGAGACACAGCTGTCGGAAAAGGAAAATATTTTTTTGGGTTTTATATTTTCAACCACCCCTGTTCCCTACCAGGCACTACTGGTCAACACTACTGCTGGCATATGAGATCATTGAAGTAATTTGTGAAATAATGTCATCTGCAGTGTCCTAAACTGCTGGCGAGTCTTGGTTGCACAACTGAACATATATTTGGATTTTCAGTTAATTATAGGCTTTGGTTCGTAACAAGAAAGAGCCTTTAAATGAAGTTTTTGAACCGAATTTGAAAGTTTTTTGCTACAGTGCCAGGTACTGATTTTATTGGACAACCATAACTTCCCTTTAGGAAAGTTTTATTTGTTATTTTTGTTTGTATTGAAATACTCTTAACTACTGCACAGGTTTCACCTGGCACAAGGCACTTTGCTCAGTCCCCCCTCCTCAGTGCTCACTGGACTCCTTCTGCAGCCGAGCACAGCAGCTGCTGGACATAGGATGTGACTGTGGCAGATGTCTTACTCCTGGTATTGATACCCTAGTTGAGCTTAGTTCATTACGTTGTTTTATTGTCTATTTTGTTTAGTGAATGTAATAAATATTTACTGTATGGCGTAGCAACATTACAATGCTACACACCTGTGTTGCTCTTAAATGTTTGTTTGTGACTGCATTTTCATCTGGGCATTGAAAAATATTTTGATCTTATAGGAATGGTTGGTAAGCTTCTGTTGCTACGTCTGACATCTCAAGGATGTCATCAGGTGACTCTCGAATCTCTCATTTCCTACAACCTGAGAACTGATCACATTAACGCTTGCATGGGATTGGTGACCGCGTAGTACTGTTTCTGCTGGGCCTCTGCAGTTTGAGGTATTATGATGGTAGTGACCCATCTCAACTTACATATGTGAAAGGAGGACACAGAGTAGCCTCAAGGTTGGTGTCTGCCCTGCTTGTTGTTTGTGGTGTTGCATTACTGTGTGAAGCTGGAAGAGAGACAGGGAGTTAGGAGAAGAAGGTCCTTCCAGGCACATCCTTTTTTGTGAGCGCAAACTGTGCGATTCGCAAAAATCGGCCGTTTGCTCCTGCAAAAAGGGCTTTTGCAATGTATCAAGGTTTAAGGTACTCGCAACTTAACAATTCGCAATTTATTGCGATTTCTTAAATTGCGATTGCATTTAAGGAATCGCTATTTGTGATTTCTTAAATGCAATGCAAAACCCACTTTAAAAAAGCGATTTCGCTATTTGAGGCCGCATATTATCGAGCAATTAAACTGGTCGGTAATTTGCAAAAACTTTGTGCATTTTTCAAAGTTTCATGTTACGCACACACATGCCCTTGGGGCATGTGTGTGTGCAACATGGGTGCACATCATAATTTTAGGGGTGCATTTTGACACCCTTGCCCCCTCGAAATCGCATGCGCAATTTGCGAGTACCGATTGGTACTGGCAAATTGTGCATGCAATCTCCAATTCCTATGGACCTGTGGGCCCATAGGAATGAATGGAGAGCCATTCTTTAATTGCGATTCTCAATTTGCGAGTCGCAATCAAGGAATTTGTAGGAATCGCTATTTTCCCAGCGATTCCGACATGCATAGGCTTTTGCGATTCCATATTAGCGAATCCTTATTTTTCGCTAATAAGAAATCTCAAGGGACATGTTTGATGCATATGCCAGTTCATGTGTTATCTGGGTTTTCATGGTTTATTGCTGGCCTTGAGTGCTCAACAGGGGAAGGAAGACTAAATGAAGGAGGTAGGATGCAGAATTCTGAATTTGGGGCCAGATGAACAAAGCATTCTGGTCGATTCGCAAAATGCTGTTACTGAATCACAATTTGTAGTTGTAATTCGGTATTTGGACGGAGCGTGTTTTGGGCATCCCTTCCAAATACCAAATCGGACCAATCGAATTCCTGTCGCAGAACAGTAGTACTTTACCACCATTTAAAAAGCGGTGGTAACCAATTCGCAAATGGTAAGGGGGCCCTTTGAGACACCTTCTCTTTTGAGAATGTTGAAAAAATATTTTTAAGAGCAGGAAGTTGTCTCAAGGACCACCGCCTGTGCTTACAAAATTAAACTTAAACGAAATTTTTTTTATTTTTAAATGCATCCCGTTTTCCTCTACGGAAAATGGGCTGCTTTTGAAAAAAATAAAATAAATGCTTTATTTAAAAGCAATCACAGACATGGTGGTCTGCTGACCCCAACAGGGCACCATCCCTGTGATGGCAGCCAATCTAGGTAGGTCGCAAATTACGACCTACCTCATTATAATGCATGAGTGAGGTCTATTTGCGACCCACGGGGAATCTCTACTGAAACTCAAAAGAATTTCATATATTAGGAACAGCGATTTACTAATTGCAATTCACAGGAAGTCGCAATTAGGAAATTGCTATTCCTAATCTGCATACATCTGGCCCCTAATGTTTCGATGGAAGGACAACAATAACTTGAATTCGTTTTCCTCTGTGGAGTCACCAGTGTATCGCAGGTAGTGTATCTCATTGATATCAATGGGAACCCCTCAGTTAAAAATATTTTTTCTGGTTGTTTAGTCTGTCAGAATTGTACTGATTATACAGCAGCTTGCACATATGTACTTAAAGGATAGAGATCTCCTGAATAATTTGCCAGCATATTTTATTAAAGAAACCCCCAGATCCGGTAGTATATCCATATAAGAAGTTAAGTTATAACTTGTGGCCCTATATAAAGCACACAGTATGCTTAATGTAGGACCACACTGTGCAACCCCCATTCAAGTTACTACTGCCACCTCTTCAAAGAGCTTCTAGAAAGAATTGAAACCAATCATAGTCTCTTAGGATGTCACACTTCACCTCCCTGTGTCCGCTCCAACATGCCTCCAGGTTCTGCATCGACACCCACGGACACAACAGAAACCAACCGAGGATCAAAAAGCCGGCCCTCACTGCACAAGGCACAGCCATGCTTCTGCCCACGAGGATCCTCCCCACTGATATGATTCAAGTGCATAATTGTCCTTCATTAAAAGCATCCAGTGCTTTACAACAGAGTTTTGCAGCCAGTTTAATCTTATCAGCTTAACACTGTATTTGATGCATTTATGGACTGGGTGCCATTGCCAGAATGACTAATATGTGCATCTGTTATTGTATCATTGTGAGTTGTGTTGCCTCATCTCTTTTTTTTCTTTCTTTGGCTGTATGCAGGGCTTCTGGAACAGTTTACACTGCAATGGATATAGCTACAGGGCAGGAGGTAAGCTTGTCTTTGAAGATATATGTGTTTCGCATGAACTTCAAATAGGTAATTAATTTGGTTCAACTAATCACAAAAAACATCCACGACTCACACTCTTGGGTTCCAGATGGGAATCGCCCAGTTTGCTGGAGATGCTCCTGTGCCTGTAAATGTAGACAGGACTCAAGAATCACACAAAATTGTATGGCAAGCCCTCACAGACCAGCCTAGGTGTCATGATGCATCGTGGGGCTCCCCACATTCCTCAGAAATGGTTATAGTGATGAATGGGCTCCATGATTTTTGGGAGTACTTTCCTGGAGGGAAATGGGGTACGGGATTCACTGTGAGAGATACACATGTCAGTCTTCTTCCCAAAGATGTTCCTTTCTTATAGGGTGACCAAAGAAGTGGTAAAAAACAGTTTAAGGATGCATAGGGTTTTATTCGTCCGGCATCATATAGGTCGACATGTCTGAGTTGCAAAAAAGGACCCAGTCGGGCTCCCTGACTACATACAGGACCAGAATCCCTATTACTGTATAGTTATTGCACTCATAAAGCACCCTGCAATCATATGATAATTATTCTTGAAATGAGTGCTGAATATACTCAAGTTTTTATGTCTTTTTAGAGGAGTCCCTGAATTAAGGAAGATGTGTCCCATGGAGGAACATAACGTGTATTTGTAAAGCACGCGTTCACCCAGTGGTATCTTGCAGCTGTGTAACAGATGTTTGTTACCTAACACAATGGTACTTATTCTATCGATCTGGACCTGCCGGGATTTGAACCTGTGACCATGAGGTCGAACACAGGCCTACACAGTGGAGGCATTGGCCCACTAAGCCACCAAACCAGGGTACGTGAGGGAGCCTTGTAATCCCCCTTGCATCAAAGGTCTAGCCCTGCCCGGTACCTATGCTGCTCTCTGTGTCCTTGGAATGGACAGCCCGCCCCCATCCCCCTAGCTCCCTAAAACTAGGGCTGTTAATTTGATATGTTATTTTGGTTTGGCCAGAAATAGTGAATCTACAGAAAGTGAGTTACCTGCAGGTCAAAGTTAGCCAATTATGACTATGTAAGCCGCTGCAAAATAATATTGATTTCTATGCATTAGGGTTGGATATTCCCTGGGGCCATGCTCATTTAGCTGTTTAACAGTGGCTCAATCCTTTTTCCTGAAGCCCTGACAAAGCATCCCTTTTCCAGATCCATCTCGCATACTATATCGAACAAAGTAAAAAATTATATACTTTGCTTCTACTAGTTCTTCAAATATACAATTGAAGCTTATGGGTATTATAAAGTAGATTAGGTAAGGCAAAGTTCAATTTAAAATTCACAATAATTTATCCAAAGCATGTTAAAGGGCTAAAAGTGTAGGTGTCCTCTAGATGGCTCCATATATATGCTTAAGATTCTGCCTGTATATTCTCAAGTTTAGGCAGTGCAACAATCGCATCAAGGAAGGTGCATTCCATATAGTTACATTTCATCACATTTTAGCCACATATTTTTAGGAATTGGGTCTCTTATACCTGCATATATCAGCTCTTCTTGCTAATTCAAATGCTATTCTGACACAGTCCTTGAAGACAGCCAGCCGGCAATATTGACATTAATCCTCCTACATCTTGTGTAGGAAGCTTACCACCGCCACACTTTACTGCTGCACCGCCTGATATTTCTACACAAAGTCACACATCCAGGTCCAACAACACCTTAAGACTGAATCACAAAATAGCATTACAACAGTGCCAACAGTGCCATCTGTCTGTAAAAGATATTCATGGTTAAAAATATACTTGTTTTTCTACTTTGTAGACACTGCATCTGTAATTTGTCAAAAAGTAATTTTAGTAGCATTCTTTCATCCTTCTGTGGAGCACCCCAGTCTAAGAGCCCTTCATTGTGCTCCCCAGTGTAGATAGTCAACATTAATATTTTGGGCGAGATCTGCCCCTATAAACTGTTTAAATATAATACAGAGCCACTGACTCTGCTTTACCTCCGTCTATAAAGCCACAGTCTAGGACCCATCTCCCTGCCCCATGGTTTACTGATTCTCTTAAACAAGAGAAAAAATGCTGGAAAGCCTTAGAAAGACTTTGGAGGAAACACTGTCTGTCTGATGCTAAGTTGGATTATTTGGGTGCATTAAAGAGATATCATGCTCTTTGCAGATCGGCTCGTATAGCCTTCTTTTATTTAGAAGATTTCTGGCTCCCAACACTGCCAGAAAACTTTGTTTAAGGTGGTCACAAAACTTTCAGTCGTCCGTGCATTCTTGCCCCCTCCCTCGCTCTTCCAACCTCAATCAGAGGAGCTAGCACTGTCCTTCTAAAATAAAGTCAAGTCCATTCATGACCAACTTGCTTGTGGATGCCCTCCAACAAGGGAATCTCAAGTTTCCTGTTAGCCTCTCGACAGGGTCCCTTGAATGTTCCTCCCAGGCTCCTGCGTCTGAGTATCCTTCACAGATTAGTTCATGGTTTCTTTTGGATTTGAAGCTGTTACTGAGATCTATCAAGTCTGGATTACCTCTTGATCCTCTCCCCCCTTCTAAACTTAGTCTCTTGAGCGACACAGTCCTTTCTGTGATTCTTAATCACCTTTATACTTCTTTAAGTACAGGTTTGGTACCCCAGGGGTGGAAACATGCACTCGTCCTTCCTCTACTAAAAAAGCAAGGTCTTGACCCTCTTTATTGGTCTAATTTCCTTCTTATTTCTCTGTTGCTTGTGTTTTCTACAATTTTGGAACACATTAATACTCTACTTTCTTCTTTTGTCACTGCTTGCAATTTGCTCTCAGTCTGGCTTTAGACCTGGCCATAGTCCCGAGTCTGCTCTTTTCGGGGTTACTGAGCACCTCAGGCTACAGCTTGACTCCGGAGGAACTTCCACCCTCATTCTGCTGGATTTGAGCGTCGCTTTCAAATCGGTTTCTCATTCCATTCTGATAGACCGTCTTGAAACCTCTGTCAATGTGGGTCTGGCTCTAAGGTGGTTGATCTTTTTTTTAAAAGACTGTACCCTTCAGGTCTTCTTGAACGGAGTGAGATTGAACACTTCAGCTTTAACCTCCGGAGTTCTTCAGGGTTCTGTCTTGAGCCCTTTACTTTTTAATTTATACGTTCGCCCCTTGTCCGACATTGCTGAGAAGTCAGGGCTGTCTATTTTTTCCTATGCCGAAGATACCCAGATTGTATTCTCCCTCTCCGCCGCCCAGCACCTAGATCCTTCTCTGCTGCAGCTTGGCTTGAGGATTGTTTCCTCGTGGCTGACCACTAACCTTCTGAAGCTAAACAGCACCAAAACGGAGGTGCTTATTCTGGGTAATAACCCGGAGATTTAGGGAATCAAAAACTGGCCTGATATTCTGGGCCCTGTGCCTGCCTCTATCCCTAAAGTCAAAAACCTGGGTTTTATTATTAATAAACAGCTCTCCCTTAGACCTCAGGTTTCCACAGTAGCGGCATGCTGCTTTGCTGCTCATAGATGGATCAAAAAAATCTTCTGCCTAATCCCACCGGCAGCTCAGAGAATGGTTCTGCAGGCTTTGGTGATATCCAGGCTGGACTACTGCAATGTGCTCTACCTGGGTGCTGATACAGCTTCAATACATTGGCTACAGGTCATTCTAAATGCTGCGGTTCGTCGCCTTTTCCATCTGCCTAGATATGCTTCTGCGTCTCCTTAGCTCCACCAACTCCACTGGCTTAAAATCAATAAGCGCATTGAGTTCAAGGCCCTCTGTAATGTCGCCTTGCCCCTGCTTACATTCAAAGTCAGGTTGCACCTTATTTTCCGGCTCGACGGTTGAAATCTTCCAGCCTGTTGCTGTGTTCAGTTCCCAGATTTCGACTTGTCCGTATGAGGGGTCATTCCTTTTCCTGTCTTGGCCCCAGGTTCTGGAATGCTCTTCCAATTGACCTTAGAAACTGTCATTCCCTGCTAACCTTCCGTAAGAGCTTAAAGACACTGCTGTTTAGTGACTTGGTTTGATCTCTGTTTTTCTTTTGCCTGCTGTTTAAGTTGGTTGCTGCCTCCACATGCTGGGTAGCTGCATGCTTTATAAGTGCATAAATAAATAACTAAATAAATGTATTTTAATTAAATATGCATTCATTTGCAATTCCTTAGAAATCACAGTAGCGCATTGTTTCAATGAAAGGTCGCCCTGTCAACAAAGAACACAACACCGATATATCACTCCATATTCGTGCAAATGTGCATTTTAATCTGTGCGTCCCATGTTTATCCACAACGTATTTTTCATGTGATTCTCTCCTTTCATCCTTTTGCATGAATCACATTTGTATTTCCCCAAACTCACTAGGACTCTAGCAATAGTTTTTGTGATAGCATAAAATGTGCTTTGGAACTAGCATTCTGTTTATAATTAAACCAAAAAAAACATGGTAATGAAACCCTCACATTACTCCCAGAGGTATGCAAGCCCACTTGCTCTAAGTTCCTTTTTTGTGGTAGTTGAAAGATTTTCCTGAAAAGGGTAAGAGGTATCAAAACTTTGATTAATGGGGCTATAGCCTTGCAAGATTTTCTTGGTTTCTACAGGACACAAAGTTACATACTCTGGGGGCTATTCACAAAGGTAACGCACACTTGCGACTTGTTTGCACTTACTCTTTTGAGTAAAATTACTACTTTGGCCTATTCACAAAATTCGACTACTAAGTTACTCAAAAGTGTAGTCTTGCACAGCTCCACACCCTGAAAATGCAGGTGGAGCCAAACTTACAAGCCTTACTACTGCCAAAAAAAGAAACAGTAGTGAGTCCAGCACTGCACATTTCCAACCACGAATACTGCAACACTCTCCCATAGAAATCAATGACGGTAGGAACTTAAAATAAAATCCCAATTATTTAAATACGTTAAAAATATGAATAAATAAAGCTTAATGTACAAAATATAAAACAAATCATAGCTATAATTTAATTATAAAAGATCTTTTTTTGCATTTAAATAATATAAGATTACTTTTTAATAAAATATAATGAAATTACTTGTAATTAATGCAGTAAAGGCCTTTTAATAATTATTACAGCATAATAAATTATTTAAATTTACATTTCCCCTATACTTTACCATATGGGTGGAGATTTTTCTATGCTAAAGTATAAGAAAAAGCAAAAAATAAAAAAATGATGATGGACGGAAAGTTGAACGGTGCAAACATTCACCACCCAGTTACAGACCTGAGTTTAATCCATTGTGGTTTTTTGTGCTCGCCACGTCACCCCAGTTGAGACCCAGCCATATGCAAATCAGTCTTGACCCTGATCCTCATGGGGATAGTCCAGCCTGAACTGCCAAGCCAGTCCTCCTGGACTGGAAGCAAGCATCCTTGTACCAGTTTTGGGGTATCACTCCTCATCAGCGTGGGGAGTAGGGTCATATGGCTGGGTCCACACTGGAATGGCATGGTGAGCAAAAAACAACATACTTAGGCCCAGATCTCTGTACTGGGGGTGAATGTTCGACATTGTTATGCATTCTGTCCATCAACTGTTCTTTTGACATTTGCCACCCCACAGAATAGGGAAAGAAAAAAAAATGTTTTATTGAACTCCAGGGGGAAAAAAAATTACAAATAATTTTAATGTTAAATATTCATTTAAATTAACATTATGTATTTATTTTAAATTCAGAACAAAATAAATAATGCTACAGCACTTTCCACTTCGTTCAGATTTAAAAATTATATTAATTAAAATATTAATTTAAAATAAAATATTTTTTACTAATTCTAAATAAAAAAATTAATTCAATAGGAGAGCTGGGCTGATCGTAGGGTCCTTTGGGGTGCGTGGAATGTGAGTCGGCTATTGATGTATGCTGGTCCGGTGTTGTGGAGGGATTTGTGTGCATGGGTGATAATCTTGAAGGTGATTGTTGCCTAGATGGGGAGCCAGTGGAGTGTGCGCAGGTGCTGGGTGATGCGGCAGTGTTGTGGCAAGTTGAGGACTAGTCTGGCGGCGGCGTTCTGGATGTTTTGAAGTTTGCAGGTGAGGCTTTTGTTGATTCCGGCGTAGAGTGCGTTGCCGTAGTTGAGTCTGCTGCTGACGTGGGCGTGTGTGACGGTCTTTCTGTGTTCGAGGGGTATCCATTTGAAGGTCTTACGTAGGAGGCGGAGGGTGTGGAAGAAGGAGGATGCGATAGAGTTGATCTGTCAGTCCATGTTGACGTCTGCGGAAACTCCACAGTCGGGCATATCTGCACAGAAAAAGATAGGACAGGCGGAGGTGTAACCTCTGCATGTAAGTTTGTGAAGAGCATTTTGTAGTATGTTTAATGTAGTTCAAATTATGGTTTGTGACTAGGCCCCTGCGAGTCTGAGCAGAAGTGCTTTATAACACCAGTAGCTCTGGCCTTGTGACCAGTGTTCGACAACTCTGAAATAGAGTAGTGTAGGTGGAAGTGACTGCTCACTCTCAAAAGTCCTGATCATGCCTATCTCATGACTCACTCACTCAGGCTGGCGCGCAGAGACCTTGAATTCTTCTGCAGGCGGATTTTTAAATTAGTTTCCTCACTTGTGCTAGGGACAGCGATATTATTAAAATAACCCAGCATGTTTATTCCACTCTATGTACCAATTCTAGAAATTAACAGTCTTGTTTGTGCTTTGCAGAGTGACAGATTCTTGCAGTTTTTGTTTTTTAACCTTCTTGTCAACTCTGTGGAACTATGTTTATGAGATTCTGTCTCATATGCAATGTAACACAGTGCATTCTTTTAATGCTAACTATAAATATTTTAAACCCCTATCAATAATATATGATAGTGTGCATTATGGCTGATCACTGATTTACTGATACTTTTTCATTTAAAAACAAATTATGTAAAACTGCAAATGTGTAGAAGCAGAGCTGCCTTTTGGCAGGAACAGCATGATAAGGGTACACTTTAGTGGAAATTACGCTTACTATAAAATAACGATCACTTGCTACTCTTACTTTCAATACTTGTATTTGCTGTTAAAAAGAAATGCTTTTGGGTTTTAGTTTTGGTATCTCGTACTTGATGCAGACCATGAATTGTACCCAGGCCAGGGCGTATTTTGGGTTATGTTTGTATGCTTTGTATTTGCTTTACATCTTTAAGTATTGTGTTGCTCAATAATATTTGGAAGACTGTTATTTATCACTTGTGCAGGTAAACACACTATATACTTTATCATTTTAAGCAACTATTATAAAATGTCTAGGATATTTGACATAACTTTAAAATAGACGTAAAGGATGCCCTGCTAAAAAGGCACCGAACTAAAAATATTAGGCCATTGTCAGTGACCTCTTGATTAAAGGGTCTTTGGATTTTGCTAGACCAGCTGCCATGGAGCCATGTCTGGGAGGCTTTGCAGTAGTCAGCCAGCACAATGCATCCCCACCTGTCAGTCATACATATTTGTGCTGGGTACAGAGCCGGTGTACACATTCATAGACCCTTGGAAGTGTAGTGATTGAGTGAGCCAAGAGGGACTTTGCCACGTATACAAGCATTTGGACGGTTTACCCTGGTGTCACCTTTATTCAGTTATGCAGGAACATCCTAACTGCTGGTTTTCTCCTTCCTGAGCCTTTGGTGTGTAGCTGCCTTGTGCAAGAAGTGAGACTGTGAGTCCTTGCACCTTCCTCTTAACATTTTATTTGGCCCCTCCCTTTCATGCAATGTCACATGTCTGTGTATAGCCTTGTATCACTGACTAGTGTGGTACAGTAAGAAATAATGGAACAATACCATTAGCAGAAAGAGTGGCCAAGTCATTTATAACTCAGATATTCTACTATTTTGTGAAAAACTACAAATGGTTACTTATTATTGGAGGATTTCCACCTAACTGGAATAACAGAAAAGATGCATCCATAATTATACTGTTCTCGTTTCTCTTAGACCCCAAACTATGGCAGCTCTCACTAAAATCTTCTCCTCGTGTGTGAGGCACTTTTGACCTACTGAGGCAGACGCAGAGCTGTGAGGACCCCATCAAAATTCACTGGACAGTCCAGTGTGTAATCCCTTTCTCTGTCTCCATCACAGTCTTTGAAACTGTTTGTGAATATCCCTTAAAAACCCAAGTAAGCCTAGATCAGCAGTTCAAAAATGATCAATGTAGACCCTTGTCACAATTTTGAAGAAAGAACTTAAGTAAAAATTGCAAATGGATTAAATGAAAAATGAAATATAAAGTGCGTTAAACCAGAGGGTATCTAAGCGCTGTGCCCGATGTACTGAAGATCCAGAGGAAAAAAACATGTTTTTAACGATTTCTTCAAGTCTAGCAATGTGGACGGGCAGCGAATAAATAACTTGTCAGCAGCCCCGGAGATGGACCGACTGCCCCATCTGACTTTCAAGACGCTGAGCATGGAGATTTTCCTAGCTAAAGAGGTTCTGAGTGGCCTGCCCGGAGTGTACCAGCTGAAGAGGGAGCAGAGATGTTTGAACCCTTTGTGATGAAGAGCGAGGAAGACTAGGCAAATAGCCTTAAAAACAATGTGCTTCCTTACAAGAAGCCAATGTAGCGCTCTGTCATCTCTGGCAGACTCTCGTTTGGGAGTGTTAAGAATAAGGTACACAGCTGCATTTTGCACCACTTATAGCTTGTTAAGTGAGGAGGCATTAATATTCAGATAATGCGCATTCCAGTAATCGAGTCTGGATGACTTAAGCAATGGCCACCACAATGCAACTGTAATAAAAGGAAAGACCTTCCTAAGAGAAGTGTCAAACATTACTCCAAGATTTTCACCCACTTTAAGAGCCGTAGGTAAAGGGTCACATTCCTCAGGCGACCAACAGCAAGACCAGATGGAATATTGTGCACCAAACACCAGTACCTCAGTTTTTTTGTGTTCAGTTTAAGAAAATGTTCTTTCTTCTAGATGTAAATTTTTGTCATGCAGAGATTAAACTTGTTAGCTACTGAGGGCAAGTTGTCAGAGATGGATATTGTAATCTGGGTGTCGTAAGTATATGAGAGTGCTTTAAAAACGCATGAACGTATTAGTTCAGCGAGAGGAGCGACATACAGATTAAAAAGAGGGGGTTCAATTAAGATCCCTGAAAGGGCCCCACAGAGCAGGCTAAAGGCCTTTCCTAATCAACCTGATTCAAACAGTGAGAGACTAGTCATACATTTTGTCGCATGTAGCATAGTGTGTAATATGGTGCTATGAAGCTCATTGGTGCAAAGGGACGATGATGGGGCAGTTCGTGTAATCATGCCGCAGATGTTCTTTCTTTTCTGTATTCACACTTCATAGGCTCCCATAGGAAATTTGACGAAAAAGACTAATGCTTAGCCCAATGCTAAACATCATTGATGAAGCTTAGGAGATGTTGGGCAAGTGAGACCTACTTTCTTTTCCTGGTTGACCTCTACAGCATTTGAAATGTTGCAAACGTGACATACTGCTTAACACGCTGCCTACTTGTTTTGATGTTGGTAGGACAGTGCTACAGTGGTACACATCCTAGCTGTAGGAGTACTGACTGTACAAATTAGTAACACCTTCTCTCACCCTATCAAAACGCCTTTTGGTGTCTCAAGACGCAGTCCTAACCCCCATGCTATTTAACCTATATGTAGTACAACTTGGAGAGCACATAAACTCTTAGCCTGTCATACCCCCAACATGCAGATGATTTGCAGATCTTTGTGACCGGTGAGTTGCGGTGGTACCTAATTCACAAAGGGGAATCTGCCCTGTGGGACATATTTCCCTTTTGGAAATAATGTTCACAGCCTCCGTGGAGCTCTCCCTAATGTGAATCTACCAAGGTGCTGTTTACAAAAATGTTCCCATTTGGGAATGCAAATGCTATGGAGGTTTGCTGTCCGCCTCAGGCTCCTCTCCTGCAATTGCAGCCTGTCAATGGAGGTCACAAAATGCGGCCTACCTAATTAATAATATTCATTAGCCAGGCCATTTTGCATCCCCTGCAAATGTATAATTTGTGGTGTGACATATTAGTACTTAGATGGCATTTCAAATTCCATTACTATTCACAAACCAGTTCTGTGAAGTGCACTTCCCTTGTTTGTGACTGGAATAGGACTTCAACCTGCTAAATTGTTTTACTACCATATAAACTAAACCAAAGCAACCCTGAGTTATTTATCTGCCAGAGTGAAAACAAGGACGCGGTGAAGAGCTAGCAGAAGAACCTCCAGGAAGCTGGGCTTTGCAGTAAAACACTGGAAAATGGCAAGTTGCTCAACTTTACCCGAGGTCAGTAAACTCAGGCTAGATGCTAACATAGATGTCATGGTAAAAGGACCTCTTTATATGATGTATTAAAACCATTGAAAACTTTACCTTGACTCATGATCTTAAGTCATCCAAGCCTCAGTCACACCGAGGATTTAATAAGGGTCCTCAGTTGTACAAGTTTATCCCCACAAGAAGCAATCATCAATACTGACCTCCGACACTGAGAAGTATGATCTGCTACCCCTGTATTGATGAATAATAACAATAAGACCCACACTGCAACCCACTCCTTCTTAAGCTTCACCACTGAAATATTCAACAGTAAATGCATTGACATAAGGCAAGAAACCTCACTCCCCTCACTCAAAGCCATATGGAATCATTACCTGTGGCTACCTCAGCTAGGCAGACCATCACTTGCATTCCAAAGTTTCCATCTGTATGTAGAGACTAAGCTGTAGAGCTTATTTGTGTATATATTTTAGATATATGAAGCTATAGGCGATCGACAGCTGGTAAAGAGTGTCCTTCTAGTGTTCTGTCATCCACATATTTTCCTCAGGTCTGCAAGCTTGCAGTCCAGACAGGAACGAGGTTTTGTTAACAAGAGATCTTTGCTGAAACTGACCGTGAGAGTTGAGACTACCTAAAACGATCTGCTGAGCAGATTGGCTCATTCTCGCGAATGGGAGCGTTACCAAAATATGGCCAGCCTTGTCTTGGTGCGTAGACTCGTTTGCACCTCCCAGGAATGCAAAATATCTGCTGATTGCCTCCTGGCCTGTCAAGGGACCAGGCTGCATCAGCTGGAATGTGCTACTCCTCACACCCTTTGTCTTTTGTCACCAGAGTGGGCCTTGAGTACTGGGTGCCTGCTGATCTTGGTGGCTCTGACTTGACAGAACTTCTTCTAGTTCCGTGGCTTTCTGGAGCTGAGCCTAGCTATCAATTTCTTCCCTCTAACAGAGAATCTCCAGTCCTAGCAGGAAGGTTTAGTGATTTGAGCTTCTCCATAGTTGGTTAATTGTCGTGGTGGTGGCTGTGAATGACCACCAGAGGTTTTCCCAGAGATCTTACCATTGAAATGTACAAGATAACCCTCCAGTCAGAAGCAACATATGAGTGTGTGGCTCAGGTTATGGCACTCTATCTGGGAGAGAGAGTTAGCTAGCTGCTTGTGTTACCCAGGACTTGTCCTGCGAAGGCTCTTTTAGCATTTAATTCCTCTAACGAGGAGTTGTAGCACTTTATGCCGGCAAATGGTAACCCTTGGTGAGAATACCTATGCTTCCTATGTGTGCTACACCCCCAGTGCTTCACCCACATGCTATGTCGCACCATATTATATACTGGAAGCATGTGCTGTTTTACTCCATTTCTTTTAGAAGTTGTAAAGTCAGAAGTAGAGGGAGAAAAACCAAAAACAGCACTGACCACGGCATAAATGAAACTGAACATAGTGTGTAATATGGTGCTATGTAGCGCCTCAGTGCAAAGTGCCAATGCTGGGCCAGCTCATTAAACATTTAAACATGCTGGGGGTGTTTTTTCTTTTTCACACTTCATAGCCTCTCTTATGGAATTTGATACAAACAAAAGATGACTGCTACCTTAGCTCAACAGCTATTGCACGGTAACCCTGTTACTTATGCGTTTTATAGTTGCAAAATGAGGCGTGAACCGTAAGCGGCCCATACGTAGGTTCCCATCCTGTGTAGTGAGTGCCCTGCTTTTCTGTAATGGTGAGTAAATTATTCAAGTACATCAGGAACCACATGGGCTCATCTGTACGTCTAACAGTTCACCTGGTCTCGAGTGATTCAGCATGCCATGGACCGGAACTTCCTATGATGGTTTTTCATGGCGTCTTCACTGAGTGCACTGTTCTCAAATTGATATATGATTGAAGCATAGTGCAGAAATCAATACTGTTGGAAAGCCTACCGGTACTAATGGACCCTGGAAGCAATGTTCCATTAATGACATAGCGTTGCATATGTAATATTAGCCAGACTCTTGTTTGTCTGTACCACTTATGGGTCTGATTGTTGTTTGAGAGTACATATGAGTTAATTCTCTGCTTAACTGGTTGGTCATTCAAAGTATTGACTGGTGACTCAATAAATGCTGTTTTTTACCTTTTTATTAAAGCACAAAGCAAATCCAATTCCCGCCTCTGGGCGCTTAAGTACTTATAAACAGTCCAGCCACTGCAATTACTAGAGCAACATAAACAACCAATGTAAAAGAATCCAACTGTAATATCAAACAAATAAACGACGCCCACCCACTAGCACACTGTGCAGATCTATACAAGCCACCAATAAAACCCTTCCAGATAAATCAATGAACACAAAACCTAGCAGCAAAAGTAAAATCCCAACATGTATGAACGTCAGAATACCGAGTTATAGTGCTACCAAAATATTGTACCTGAATAGTGACTACCAAAGTACTGTGAAGTTAAGTATAGATTTACTATTCTTAACTGCAAATTTACGTGCCTTTTAGTACTATATATGTAGATAAAAAGATATTCATTGGAAAAACCAAAGGTTAGCGTAACATCTCCATCAGACTCGGTTAGCCCTCATGCGCTCACCTCGGTTCTTGCTCACCATGTGGCGCACGCCACTCTAGCAATGCAGGCATAGCTTGCGCCTCTGAAAAGAGTAGTGACTGGATGCGTGAGGGACACGTGAGCCTGACGCATGTGAAAATTGAATTCAGATGGAACAATGTGCAACCATCACAGTACTAACCCTGGGCGTTACGTTCGTGAAACGTGCGTAGTTTGCGCTACTACGGGAATTGCACGTAGCGCAGTGCAAAAACACGTAGTGTAGCGTCCATTTTTTGCTTGCTCGTGGTCCTCAAGGTCATGTTGGCGACTGCGAGCGAGCAAAATTAGCATCCCGGTGAAACTATTTCCTCGTTCGCGATCAGCAACATCAAGTTGCCGATGGCGAGCGTGGAATATAAACCTCCCGGCGAGATTCTCAACGCGGGGTGGTTAGGTTTCTCATTGCGAGTGGTCCGCGTAGAGAAAGCTGCAGCTTGAGTACTAATCTACTCGAGTGGCAGAAAATGACTTCTTGCACTGTGCAAGATGCCGTTTGCAATGATTGCACAGTGCGGACAAGCATCCTGCACTGTGCAATCAGTGCAAACAGCATTTTCCCTACCGCACTACGCCGTTCTCTTAGCTACGCGTAGTTCGAAGTGCACTTCGCGTAGCGCTACTACGCAAACTACGCCCAGGGTTAAACAGTACAATAGCATCAACTAGGCTCCCAGGACTGTTCAGTGGCATGTACCAGCCTGTGCCACACTCTCATCAACACTTCTCCTTCTGTGACCCTCACAGTTGAATGTATAACTATCTGAAGCTGCATGGGTCATTTCAGAGTTATGTTTACTATAGAGAAGATTTCTCTCTGTCTCCTCAGAGCTGTCCTTATAAGACTGTCTCCACAGAATTGCCCGTCAGCTTAGGACCATACAGACCTCACTTTATAACTCCCCTCACCTGGCTCCTTGTCAGACCTCTCTCACCCTCCTCACTGGGCTCCTCTTGCCCAGCAACTTGAGCTGACATCACTTGTTGGTGGATTTGAGGGCGAGCGACCCAAACTAGACCTCCATTGTCACAGGAGCATCTTCCTTCTCACCACAAGCCTCCTTCTGGCTCCTCACTGCCCCCAGAATCTTGCTGCATCTTCTTGCAGGATCTTTTAACAACTCTTTGCCAAAATGTAGAAGTTGGAGGGCACATTTTTCATACAAGAGCCTGGAGCCACTTGGGTAAGATATATGTTCTTTATTTAGGTTACAGCAACATCAGGTAGGACCTGTCAGGGCTTCGTCCTCTCGTCAGCTGCCCCAGCCTCCTAGCCACCACACACCACCATCCTATTGCACCATTCACTCCAGGCATTCCAAACTCCAGCTCTGACACACAGGAAATGGGGCCACAGGATCTTACACAACTCTATAGCCTCACAGCGCTATCTGACCTTGTTAACTTTGTGCATCTTTCAACTTTGTGCATCTTTCTCCCCATGTCTTAACCCCTTGAGCGTGGTGTTAATTCTCCCACTGTGCGGGAGAATTAACGAGTGGGCCAGATTCCGGCGGCCCCTGGCCGTCGTTAGCACACACCCAGGATGACGTTGTGAACACCGAAGGAGTTAAAACATACATACCTTCTCTCATTCTGTGTGTGCTCCCTAGTCCCCCGACTCTCCGGTCACGATGGTCATAGTGTGTGTGTCCTAGATGCCCGAGCACCTGAGGAAATGGCAGTGTACCTAGTGGGACACAGTTCTTCCTCCTCAGCTCTGGGCTAGCAGGCACATTTATCTACTAGGAGTAAGCAGCACAGTCTGACTCCAAAGACTGTGAGTCCAGCTCCTGCTCCTTGGCCTTCCGCGTATGTCCCATTATTCACCATGACTTTTTACCACTAGTTAATACAAAAGAAAGAAAAGTGCTGGGGCTCTTATCAGGAGGCAGCTTGCACCAGTTCATTTCACCTATTAGCGCCACCTAAAACAGAACCAGCTTCTAAGCATGAAAGTGGACAGAGGATGTGGTGTAATGGCCAGAGCTGCCATCTTCAGAGCTGGGGAGGCAGGTTCCATTTTTGGCGTCCGCTCAACATCCTATGATTCTGGGCAAATCACTTAATCTCCCCATAAATGAATGTGTCCTTAGCTGGTGCTCATGAAAAGCGCTGGTGTTGGTGATTAAGTGCCTGTGCTGAGCACTGGAAACCACCTGCTGAAATTAAGCACTGCTTTTTACCCGGCCTTGCCCTGCTTCCTCTTACTATCCGCAACCCCTACATTTCTCAATCCTTCTTCCTTCCATCTACGCTCTCCTCCTTGTTGCATCCCTCCCTGCCCCTTCCTTCACAAACCATCTCCCAGACGCCTGAGCAGACTGCCCTCAACACCCCATCAGACTTCCCCACAACAGACAAACAGTTTTGAAAAGTTCATTCCATTTGCAAGAAGCTTTCTCTTTCTTGTTCTTTCTGTTCTTTTTTTCTCCCTCCTGTTCATCTCGCCTCTCTCCTTGAGGAGGCCTGGGTGGAATAAAGCGCTACAAAACCAGCCAACATAAGAGAGATGATACGAACAGTAGGGTGCATAATATGCAGCAAAGTCCAAATGGAACAGGCAGGATGGTTGACAGGGAGCAAGCAACTGAAATGATGTCACAAAATAACAAAATGTCTCAAGTAGCTGTTTGCCTTTGATAATCAGCAGTTTGTTTTCTAAAAACATTTTTGTGAGAGTATAATTTTACTGGTATAAATAGCATTGTAACCGGGGTGGCGGATTAGTACTTGAGTTATGTGTTGCAGTTGTAGCTTTTGAAAATTAAATCTTTTGTCCCAGATTATTTTCACAGTTACGTTATTTGATGTTCACACTTTCTTTGCCTCCTCTATTTTTAGGTTGCAATTAAACAGATGAATTTGCAGCAGCAGCCAAAGAAAGAACTTATAATTAATGAAATTCTTGTCATGAGGGAAAACAAGAACCCAAACATTGTGAACTACTTGGATAGGTATGACGTTATTTCTTGATTTAGAAACTTTATATTTGTGCTTTTTGCTCAGTAATCCTCAAGAGTGCTTCCATTGGTATATTATTGATAATAATTGGTTATGTTACTAATGTTCTAATATATTGGTGTTCAAATACGTTTTATTGGTTGTTTCCATAAACAATAAGAAATATATTCTAATTAAATATACACAAAACATTAATGAATAAATAATAAACAAGAAGAATACACTGATAATATGGATAAGGTGGCATCATGCTATTCTATACATCCCGTTCCTAGATACTGTAATATTTCTCAGATATGATACCGAAATGGCTATATGACCACCCTAAAATAAAACACAGTATAATGCACTCATAAACCATAATACATATAATACCATAATACATTAATCTAATATTAGTATGCATCTATTAATATTACATGTGGAGAAGTGTGACTCAATGATTAGAGCTCAGACTCTGGTGCAGAGGTGTAGCCCGGGACCAGGGTTCAATTCTTGGGCTCAAAATTCCACGGACCTGATAATTCTCGCCTCGGTGCCTATTCCAATCATGGAGTCCCACTCTGCAACTCTGGGCAATAGCTTGCTTAATCTCCACAAAGGCTCCCACAACGCTAAGGATGCCTGGCCTCCACCTTGGGGGTGCCCAGGAGTGGACGCCTCACAGGGAAAGCCAGGATGGGTTCCACAGCGGTATTCGTACAAGCGCCTTGAGACCCTTGACGGTGAGTAGTGCGCTATACAAGTATCAATTTACATTACATTACATTACATATTAATGTTCTAATATATTGATAGGCTGAAGGTAAACGGTGAAATAAGACATTGCCCTGAGCATCAGGTCCTCGTGCACAGTTATGGCTCTTCTTTGTGGATGAAAATACAATTACATCAGAGAAAGATGGACCAAGACTTGCATTTTAACCTCATCCGACCTTCACCCTCCCCATGCCTGAAAAGGGTGTTCACTTTTAGGGTTAGCGAAGCCAGGTTGTCAAGGCTTCCACTCTGGTTTAGAGGCGCATTTGCCACATGCCACGGTGAGTTGAAACCTAAGCTGCTGATTTTTTTAGAAGCAAAATAGTCAAATATCCATGAACTCAGATGCCAACCACCCAAACCTGGTTCAGGATTCCCACGTCACTGGTGCCCAGGCACCGCCTAATGAACTTGTGTGTTACAATATGTTTACATTTAAAAAAATCTATTTTAACTTTATACTAGAATGACATTTTACTATTTTAAATGTAATTTGTATTCCTTAAATATTTGCTGTTCACACTCGAGAACTAAATCAAATAAACCTAAAACTTGAAACTTGGTGACCAGGTGTTATCTGTGTCAGGACAGGGCACAGTTCTGTGTGTTCCAAAACTGGTTAAGGCCCCAACTGTTTTTTTGTATTTGAATAGGAGTTTGTCGGACAATGGGGGAATAAACATATATGCAGTAGCGCTTTAGCACTCATTATAAAATACCGCAGGTGTACCTAGCTTTAGAGCACCATATCTGTGAATCACTCCGTTGTAGTCAAAGGTTTCTGGTATCTAAGATGAGCACAAGTTCGGCATTGACCAGCACACCTAAAGACAACTCCTGTTTTCACTAGGAACTCAATCAATTAATCAATCAATCAATCAGGGGGTTTGTAAAGTGCACTACTTACCCTTTAGGGTCTCAAGGCGCTGGGGGGGTGGGTGGGGGGAGGAGCTGCAGCTAGTGGTCGAAGAGCCAGGTCTTGAGCAGTCTTCTGAAGGCTGGGAGGTCTGTGGTCTGTCGTAGGTGGAGGGGGAGGGTGTTCCAGGTCTTGGTGGCGCTGTGGGAGAAGGATCTCCCCCCGGAAGTGGTTCTGTTGATGCGCGGGACGACGGCCAGGGAAAGGTCGGTGGAGCTGAGTTTCCTGTTGGATACGTAGAAAGCGAGTTTGTTGTTGAGATATGCTGGGCCGGTCTTGTGGAGTGCCTTGTGTGCGTGGATCATGAGTTTGAATGTGATTCTTTTGTCGACGGGAAGCCAGTGCAGGTCTCTCAGGTGAGGGGTGATGTGGTCCCGGCGTGGGACGTCAAGGATCAGGCGTGCTGAGGCGTTCTGGTTCCTTTGGAGTCTGTTGATAAGTTTGGACGGGGCTCCGGCGTAGAGGGGGTTTCCGTAGTTGAGTCGGCTGCTGACGAGGGCATGGGTGACGGTTTTCCGTGTGTCCGCCGGGATCCATCTGTAGATCTTGCGGGGCATACGGAGGGTGTGGAAGCAGGAGGACGAGACTGCGTTGACTTGGTTGGTCATTCTGAGCTTGGAGTCGAGGATGACCCCTAGGTTGAGTGTGGTTGGTTGGTGCCGGGGGGAGGGGGTTCCCAGTGATGCTGGCCACCAGGAGTCGTCCCACACTGAGGGGTTGGGCCCAAGGATGTATTGTCCGTGTTCAGCTTGAGCCGGCTTGCCTCCATCCAATCGGCGACGGCCTTCATACCCTGGTGCAGGTTGGATTTGGCGGTGAGGGGGTCCTTGGTGAGGGATAGGATCAGCTGGGTGTCGTCGGCGTTGGAGATTATGTATTATGTAGGAGACTGACACTTCTGGTTAGTGATCAATAACAACTATAAATTATCTCTCCTCTTTGACACTGGGGAAGTGGTAGCATGAGCATTTTCAGGGTCCAGGAAAGGGCCAGGTGCATTGCAATTTCACCAACTGGATGAACGCAAGTGATGCTGGAGCTCACAGCCCAGGTGATTCTCATCTGTGGTCTTCATTCTTTATCGCTTCTCTTTGCTGTTTCTGCTGGGGTTTCTGATGGCTTCTGTTGCGGCGCCGTTCATGTAGAGTCTTATGTAGCTGTGCCTTATACAGTTCTTCTTGGGATTAAGACAGCTTTGCTCCTTGCAGGGGCATTCCTGCTCCTTCTCTAACAAGTCAGGTCAACTTTACTTCTCTCCACACGTCATAGTAACAAAGTCTCTTCTCAACAGTTCTGCTTACATCAGAGTGCTGCAATGCAGCCAAAGTACAGCTCTTGGCAACATTTGTCTGTCCTGCAGTATCTAAACAGTGTTACAAAACTCTGCTTCCAGAGATCTAGTATTTGTCCTACTTTGGAGGCACATGCAGGAAGTCCCAGCCAAAGCGTTAAACGTTTTTCTCCAATACTGGAGAAGAGTATCTTTCCTTTGTGTTCTGTTTTCTTGGACTAATGGAACAAAAAATTACAGCTCCAGTCAGCCAGAACTGGGAATTGTGTGAATGCCAATTGTGGAGCAAACAGAACAGAATGGAAAAAATGTGAATTGCCTTCAATGTACTAATAGAATACAGAGTACTCGGGATGAAAAACATAGGGCGTGCCAGAAAAAAAAAGTGCCTTACCTAGTTGTAAATATCTTACAAACCATGCAGAAGCCTTTCATCCCAACACAAGTGCTTACTGGTTCTGTGAGCAGCCGAAATCCTAAGTAAGCTGAGGCCCTGTTGTTTTTGGACACCGCAAAAAGGATTGGTTCACACAGCTTGTGTATGTAATATGGACAAGAGCTTTGTGAATCCACTTAGCTAATGTGTGAGTTTGCTGGATCATCTGAATGGGCTTTCCCTAACAATGCAGCATTGTTAGCCTCATAACATCTGCCTTACTGGTCACTGAGACAAAAGAAAGACTGTCATGTGTTCGTACCTCGTCCTGCTTGAAGCAAAAAGAACAGTTGATGGACCGAATGCAGAACAATGTCATACATTCACCCCAGTACAAAGATCTGGCCTAAATCCATTGTTTCTTTGCTCACCATGCCATTCCAGTTTGAACCCAGCCATATGTAAATCAGTTTTGACCCTGCACCCAATAGGAACAGTCCAGCCCGAACTGCCAGGTGGTCCTCCCTGGACTGAAAACAAGCATCCTAAGACCAGTTTCGGGGTTTCATCTCTCATCAGCCAGGATAGCTTGACTACAGTGGCATGGAGAGCACAGAACCCACGTCTGGACATACCCGTCCCACTCGGGGTGACAAATGCAAGAAGAACAGTTGATGGACAGAATGCTGAACAATGTCATACATTCACCCCAGTACAGAGATCTGGGCCTAAATCCATAGTCTTTTTGCTCACCATGCCATTCCAGTTTGAACTCAGCCATATGCAAATCATTCTTGATCCTGCACCCAGTGGGAACAGTCCAGCCGAACTGCCAGGCCACGTCCTCCCTGGACTGCAAACAAGCATCCTACGACCGGTTTCGGGGTTTCACCCCTCATCAGCCAGGATAGATTGACTACAGTGGCATGGAGAGCACAGGACCCACGTCTGGGCATACCCGTCCCACTCGGGGTGACAAATGCAAAAAGTACAATTCATCACTTGTATGTCTTTTGCTTTCTCACCCTAAGTCTGCCATGTATGTCCAAACGTGGGTCCCGGGCTCACTGTGACACTGGTTTCAAGCTGTCCTGGCTGATGAGGGGTGAAACCCCGAAACCGGTCGTAGGATGCTTGTTTCCGGTCCAGTGAGGATCTGGCTTGCCAGATCTGGCTGGACTGTTCCCATGAGGCACAGGGTCAAGACTGATTTGCATATTGCCATGTCTAAACTCGGGTGGCATGGTGAGCAAAGGAATGATGGATTGAACCCAGATCTCTTCACCGGGAATGAATGTTTTGATTTGTTCAGCATTCCGTTCATCATTTGTATGTCTTTTGCTTTCTCGTCCTGCTTTAAATCAGAGAAGGAAGCAGAAGACCTTCGGTGCTGGTGTCATTTGGAGTTCGAAGACACAAGTTTCAGTTTTGAGGATGTGGGCTTGAGTAGTGAATGCTGTGGCGTGGAACATGCATGTAATGTAATTAGTGCGTTCCTATGTTTTTGCCGTCAAGGTAGACCTGTACTGGTGGTGCTGAAGGATCAAAATAGACCAATTGTAATGCTGCTGGTGGGTCAGTGTGGACTCATACTAACGCGACTGGTACATCGGCATGGCCTGATAATAATGTGATTGGGTAGATCACTTTGGACCTGTAGTAATGCTAAGTAGAAAAAGGTGGAGTTTATAATTATTGCTGTTTGGTGAGGCTGGACATGAACAAGTGTTGTTTGGGAGGGAAGGGGGCTGGTCTAAGGAGACCCGTAATTATGTTCCTCTTGGTTTGAAGTGGACTCATACAAATCCTGAAATAAACTCATACATTTGGTATATAGGTGACAAAGTAGAGATTTTAAACTAATTGACTTTTCTCCGGATGCTAGTAAACACATTTTTAGCATACTGCTCGCTAATAAAAAAAAATATGAAGAAAGAAATATTTAGGGCACCTCAACAAAAAATGTCATGACGTTTTATTGCCTCTGAATCTCTTAATCGTGCAAAGCTAGTTGCTCAGTTGATTTATGGTGCCTGATCTGATGGCCAGAAAGATCTCTAAAATACTGATAGTCTTGTGATAGTCTTGTATGGAAGGAATTGTCAATTTTGCAAACAATCATTACAATTCATGCTTTAGGCTTAGAGTTTTCATTAACATTGGCCAAGGCAGTGGCTTTTCAATCATCATTGCTGATATACTATCTGTGGCCAGCTGCAGACTGTACACTCTTGGGTTTGTTTCTTGAAGACTTCACTAAAAACCCTTCCATAGCCTTGACTTATGGATTGGGAGGCCTGTCTTGTAATGTTTCTTTTAAACATTCTGACCAATCGAGGGCTCTTTAAACCGCACTGGAAGAACATATCATATTAAGAACTGTACTTATCTGAGTGATGTTAAATATTTAAGAACAACTAATAGGTGTGACCTGTCTCAGTCACATAGTCCCCCGCCCCCCCCATCGAGGATAAGCACATTTTCTTTTATTTTGTTTATGCCGATTGCAATTTTTTGAAATATCTAGAGCATATGCTGCAAGCTATGGAGTCTTAAAAAAAGTCTGTTTTTCTCTTACGGAAGTGGAAACATTAGAATGTATTATATTTGTTCATCTTCTCAATATTTTATAGGAAATAGGATAGCGCCATCATTGTATAGGTTTAAAGCTGAGTCGATGAAAGTGGTGATTAGGATAGCGCCATCATTGTATAGGTTTAAAGCTGAGTCGATGAAAGTGGTGATTAGGATAGCGCCATCATTGTATAGGTTTAAAGCTGAGTCGATGAAAGTGGTGATTAGGATAGCGCCATCATTGTATATGTTTAAAGCTGAGTCGATGAAAGTGGTGATTAGGATAGCGCCATCATTGTATAGGTTTAAAGCTGAGTCGATGAAAGTGGTGATTAGGATAACGCCTTCATTGTATAGGTTTAAAGCTGAGTCGATGAAAGTGGTGATATCTTATCTAATGAACTTGGGTGGGAGAAGGAGTTGTACAATAGACTTTTTAAAAAAAAGGTTTTAGTATAAATTGTAAGTGTTACATTAAAAAGTATATCCCTGTAACATTATTCGAAATAATGTATATACGAGATAACGTAATTCCGATTTCATGTTGAACCAAATAAACATTTAAATATATAGATAATTTTGATTATATATCAGTATTTACTTTGCTGAGGGACACATTTGCAACTTTTTAGGCTAAATGCTCAATCCCATCTTAATGAGTGCCCCTTCACTGTGTCAAATTGGAAAGGGCGTTTCCCTTATATATACATACATGCACACACCCATATATATACACATATACATGCACATCTAAACACACGTGTGTGTGTGTGTACATTACAGCCACACAGCAATGGATATCCACTGAGATGAGATATTGATAGACCTGCATTAGGAGGCTAGAATATTGTGGTACGAAAAGTTACTTGTCCTGTATCTTGATGTTACAGGTTGCCTTTTAATGACAATGTGATGGACAAAGCTCACAATATATACATGTCAAGTTCACTCTCACTTAGCAGTTTCACAGCTGACGAAGTATACCCAGTTTGGAGTGTTTCATGCGTTTGCTATGCGTTATGGCCTTTTACAGCATGTATCCTGTGATTTGTATTTTGTAGTTACCTAGTCGGAGACGAGCTGTGGGTGGTTATGGAGTATTTGGCAGGAGGATCATTGACGGACGTTGTAACCGAGACCTGCATGGATGAGGGGCAGATCGCTGCTGTCTGCCGAGAGGTAACTTTGCATGCTGGGGTCTTGGAAATGTCTTTCTAAGCTGTAAACCGAAAACCCAAGGACAATCCTGTGAGTGCAGTCATGTAACTGGATGTATGACGGTACAACGCATGGTATTACCACGCGTACCGTTACAACGCAGGTTTTACAACGCAAGTCGTTGGGGCGCTGGATAGTGAATAGTTTGATTTACTATTCCAACTCCAGTCCCCGTGTATAGTAGGGAAGGTGTTGGATAGTAAATTAAACTATTCCATATCCTAGAGCGCCCTCCAGCGAAAGTCGTAACAACTTTCGTTGTTAAACCTGCGTTGTAATGGTACAGCGTTGTAAGGGTTTCGTTGTAAAGGATGTTCCCCATGTAACTGCATCCTGCCTTGCACAGCTAAACCAACATGCATGTGGCAGTCGCGGTCACTGAAATGGAATAAAGCATAACGTGAACAGTTCATACAGCCTCTCCATGGGCACCTATGGTTAGAAATGAATTGCATTTGAAATGACCATAAAGGTAATATCATTCAACTAGAGTAACAAAACCATGAGTGCCAAAATAATGGAATGCTACTCTATTGATAAAGAAAATGCAAAGCAGTGGAGTTACAACTCTTCCAATTTGGAAACGTAGAGCCCACGTTTGTGAAGAAGAATGGAGCAAGAATAACTGAAGTGTGCAGGTCTAAAGGAAAGAATGATAAAAACACAAGGATTTCAACATTGTTGACTATGAAGATTAAATTGCACCTGACTGTAGGCTTCTTATATGGCCTGGGCGTAAAATTCCGCTCCACTCTCGGAATTTGTGATGTTTTTTCCTCTCTGCGTAGAGCACGGAGTTCTGAAAAACTCTGCAGAGCTAAGTTTTTCCTCTTGCGTGGCTTGCCAACGTTAAATTGGCAACCGTGAGTGAGGGAATGTTATGCTAGACCACCTTTCAACAAGATTTCTCAGCGCGGATGGTTTCTGCAGGTCGCTGCCGCTCGCATTGAGAAACCACCCGTTCGCGCGGAGGAAGCTGGTGCTTGAGTAGAACATCTACTCGCGTGGCAGAAAGAAGCAGCGCCCTCTTGCGCTGCGTGTGGTGCCGTTCATGCTGATTTTACAACAAAGGACAAACTCTCAGCGCTAAAAATCAGCACAACTTACCGCACTCTGCCACTTGTGAAACTCTGCAGAGCTTTTTTGGAACTTCGCAAGGTTCCACTTAGCAGAACACCGCCCAGGCATACTTATGCATGTGATAGCAGAGTGGCCTACCATACCAGCTCCACCGGAATTCTGCAGTGGTGCAGTTTTCCTTGTAATTGGGGATTTGCAAAATCCCCGGTCTGCTGCATAATTTGAGCTAGAAACACATTTGGGGTTTACTATGCAGAGTCACTCACTTATTATAGCTCTGTAACAGATCTGATGGCTCATTTGACTATTGCAGCCACTGCAGGTATCTGTGATTGATCCAGTAGTCACAGATTAGAAATCCAGTGAGTTAACTCAACTTTTAAATCTTCTGAATTGAATACTCTTAAGTTGGCAAAAATAAACACCTGTTACCAGCGCCTGGATACCCTCACGGGTGGCAAGCAGCGCTCTACAAATCTTACATTACATGACTCCAAATAACCACACAGTGTGTGTGTGCTTTATAAGCACACACTATATGCACCTTAATTTCGAGTGATTACAGAAGTTAGCTTGCCACCTGTATTCAGTGACTTGGTGAAAGTTATTTTTTTAAAACGTCACTCTAAACTTTGAAGAATCCCAAAAACGTTTAAGGTCGGATATTTTTTATTTTTATAACATGTTTTTAGTGCTATTTATCATTTTATTACTCGTACAGGTGCAGTCTCAATATTCCATAGTATACATCTTAACCCCTTCGCTGCGGTGTTCATTTTGCTGTGAACACCGAGGAAGGTTTCACGCCGAAACGCGTCTGTTTAACGGGACTGCACCGCTGCGCGATCCCCGCAGGTCCGCTGTGGTCGATGGCGGCTTCAAGTGCGGAGCAGGTGGGGCACTGTGATGGCAGGAGGAATGTTGCGGGACACTTGGCAGCCTCATAAATAACTTTTAATGTGACCAGCAGGAACAGCCCCCACTTGGGGATTATTTGGAACTACCAGTCCAAATAGGCAATGGCTCGCTCACCTGAGCGTGTTGTCGACAAATCTAAATAAAAGGTGGCATTATGACTAGTGGCTGTTTGTTTCCTGTTTGGTGCAAGGAGCACGGTCCATGATGAAGGGCGTTGGCCCGAAACGGGTCGGACCTCGAGTATTTTGAGAAGTGTGTGTCCGCAACAGATGATCTTGCAAATGTGCTATTACCTACCTGCGAGTGTGGTCCTACCGCGGAGGGCAACTTGTATATGTGTGTATATATATATATATATATATATATATATATATATATATATATTTGGTACGTTGTCGTCTCAGCAGCCAATGGTTCGGTAAAAAGACGAGGCAAACCCAGTATCTGGTGCGTGTTAATTTATTTTCACCCAACTCCACTCTGCCATCAATATATATATATCAGAAAGTCAGTTGTTGGATTCTTCATGCTACAGAAAAAGCAACTTAACAGCCTTAAAAGCATCATGGCAAGAACAGAACTTAAAACTGATGGCATGGAGAAGCGCCAAATTATTATCCAATGATGAGTACAGTTTCATGAATAAAGATCACCCGGTAATACCGACTTTCTATTTAATACCGAAAATACATTAAAATGCTAATACACCACCTGGGCGTCCGATCATATCGGCTATTAACAGCTCAACTGAGAATATCTCACGATACATAGACTTTTTCCTTCAGGAATGGATAAAGCGCTTAGAATCATATGTACAGGACACTTCTGATTTTATCAGAAAACTAAACAATGTTGTCTGGAGCACAGATTGTTTATTAAAAACACTTGATGTAGCTTCGCTATATACGTCAATCAAACACTCTGATGATATGAAGGCAGTAGAATTTTACCTGAACAAGAGAGCAATGAATTTCTCTGCACATAACAGGATGTTGTTGTCAATGATCCAAACATGCTTAGAACAGAACTATTTTCAGTTTAATAACAAAATATACCAGCAGATTAGGGGGGTTGCTATGGGGGCCTGCTTCTCCCCGAGTCTGGCATGTCTTCACATGGAACTTTGGGAGGAGCAGGTCCTCGGGGGCCTCCTGCGGGCAACTATGTAGGAACATGTACCCATTTACCTAAGATATATTGACGATCTATTTATGGTATGGCGGGGGTCATTGACGGAGGCTCATGAAGAACAGCCTCAATTTAAAATTCACGTCACATATTGACGCTAGGTCAGTGGTGTTTCTTGACACAGAGGTGTATATAAATGATACTGGTCTGGCTACGAGAATGCACAGAAAGCCCACAGCTGGGAACACTGTACTGCACGCTTCAAGCCAGCATCCTCACCACCTGATCAGTAGTATTCCCTTTGGGGAAATGCTACGGATCAGGCGGATAAGTAGCACTGATGCAGACTGCGAAAAAGCTCAGGAGTAGAGTAAGGCACATTTTTTGTCCCGAGGCTATTCTGCCAAAGTCATCCAGCGGGCAATTAACTGATCAGCATCTATAACTAGGGAAGAAGCACTCGCTGTGAAGGATAAACCTAGCATACTGCCAGAAACAGATACAAAAATCATGCCCAGAGTTATCACTACATATAGCAAGCAACACAAGGAAATCCGGCGGATTTTCTACAAAAATTGGAATCTGATAACAGGGGACCCTGTTATTGGCAAATACATCAAAAGTAAGCCAAATATAACATTTAGAAAATCCGTGTCCATGGCGGACAAGCTAGTAAGTAATTTCCTTGAGAAGCCGGTATCGGATACATGGTGGGCCCTTGGTGGAGGATTTAAGAAATGCAGAGCCTGCAAGGCATGTAGACAGGGGTGCAAGACAACCCACCATACAGTGCCATTCATAAATAAGCCTGTACAGATCAAAAAGCGCATGACATGTAAGACTGAATTCGCAATCTATGTGCTACAATGCCCCTGTGAACTCCGGTATGTGGGTAGCACCCGCCTGCCGGTGCGCAAGCGGATATTGCAGCATATCCGGGCCATCATGGGAAAAGACCAATCATACCCGGTGGCCCGCCACTTTGAAAGCCTACACAACAGTGATCCATCAGTTTTACAATATTATGCCATTGACTGTGTTATGCCACTTAAGAGAGGGGGTGATAGAGATGCTAAACTTCGGTTATTAGAAACTCGGTATATAATAAAACTGGACAGTAAGACCCCGCGGGGTCTTAATGCAAGTGAAGATTTACACACGTGCCTCTAGTTCTGTATATGAAGTATACCTGATTTTAATTAATTTTTTGCACTCTAACTAAGCATCTCCAGGGAAAAAAAATATATATATAAGAAACGCATAACAGTTTACTGAACATTATCGGATAGGATGGTTTTAGCAATTTACATCTATTGTGGTGTGAGGACCAATAGAAATGAACAACAATCTCCTTCCACATCTTTCCATGATTTTACAATTTATTTTATGATTTAACAAACACATATTTGCACTATTCAGCACTTTATGGTTGGGGTTCACGATGAGTACTTTTAAACAATATTTGAGCCTATATGAATTAGTTTGGAGAATAACTATTGCATACCCCATTATGAAACTCGTGTTTTAACTGGGTATTCAGATGAATCAAAAACATTTTTAATACAACATTCATGGAGTTTTTACAGAACTATATTTATATTGTTGAAATTTGCACATAATAACTGTTGCTTAGTTGCATTTCTTAATCAGTTTTTTTATGAATTCAGACACGTTGTCTTTTATTGTAAATAAGAATATATAATTTTATACATTTTATATAGTTTTCCTTGATTATCAAACAGTGTAACAATTTATGTAATATGTTAAATTATTGTATTGCGTATTTTTGCACAGCTTATATGTTGCACATTCCAATTTTCAATGTTTTGGAATTATGGCACTGTGCCATTATTTCAACATAAAATGAACCGGTTAAAACACATACAATGGTATAACAACTAAGGGTTAACAGGGGTAGGCTATGACCATCTGGCGCCACCCCCTTTTTGGGCTCAATAAGTACCCTCATCACTCACAGCAATGTATCATGTGATCAAGTCTCTGGCTAGAGGCGAAACGCGTCATGCGGGCTTGCTGGGTGTTATTCTGTTCAAAGGAATAAAACACTGAGTAGGCACCAGAACTGGGTTTGACTTGTTCTTCTTGAAGGTCTAAGCAGAGTGACTGAGATGCAGGAGCGTCGGATGGAGTGAATGGAATATATATATATATATATTACCTACTGGCGGTCGCCAGCAGGTAGTTATAGTTAGGATTGGCTACAATAGGAAATCTGCAACATTCTATTGGTAATAACTCTGGCGTCGGTTGAGGAATTTGTGTGTAATTTTCCATAATTTTGGCCAGCTCTGCTCCGCTCCTTCCCTGAAAGTTTCGGGGGGATTCGTGAAGTGGGGGCTGAGAAAAAAGGGGGGTCCCAAAACGTGTTTTCCCCATGTTAATTTCCATAGGACGGTCTGACAAGTCTACAGCCCGAACCGCTGAATGGAATTACGGAAAACTTGGCAAAATTGTAGGGACTGGTACGCAGATGTGCCTTTGCTATGTTTGGTGAAAATTGCTCCAGTGGTTTTTTAGAAAATTAACTTCAAAAACACATATATATCTATAGGCGCGCTGCAGGCGCTCACCGTTGCTCGTACCGGGAAGCGCACCCAGCGCTACGGGAGTGCGCGAGCGGAAAGCTGATTGGCTGTCGGGTGTCTGTCAACATTCTGAACAGTCCGGAGAGTCCGCCATCTTGTGTCTCGGTAGAATTGAGACACAAGAGGTGAACATAAAAAGTGGGAAAAGTTTAAAAGGGGGCAGGGTAGACATCCCCTGACCCCCTAGGTTTTTTTGAGGGGGGCCTAGAAGGACCCTGAAGGGCAAAAAAACAATTTTTTGGGGGGAAATTTTTGCGGGGTAAGCGCTGGGTACGTTCCCAGGTTCGCTCTCCGGTACGCGCACCCTGAGCACACCACAGGTAAAAACAGAGAAAGAAAATAGATAATACAGCTCTTTTTTGAGAATTGGAGATAGTTCTAAAAAGAACAGCTTTTTTTCTTATGTTTTTTCAGAACAAAAACAAAAACTGCTCAACAGGAGCAAAAAAAAGGGGAAAAATTAGGGCTGGGGAAGGCAGCGGTGTTCTGGCCTCTTGCGTGCAATGAGCTTGATGCTCTGCTCACCATAGCAAAGCATTTCATCGCATTGCTTGCACTTTATAGTAATGTCACTAAAAACAGGTTGAATGTTAGGAATCATCTCCAATTCCGCTGCACGTCCTCTCCCTGATGTGGCTCTTCCTGTAGATGTAGAGGCACCATCCCTTGGGGGATTACGTGCCAGGTCTCGGACGCTCTCCCGGGCATAGTTCTGGGGTTGCCTGCGTTGGACGTGGCGAATCATTGTTGAATTGCCAAAACTGTACTTCCTTCTTGGGTCTCCTCGGGAAAGCACAGTTTGGCAGATTTTGCATTCAACTTTGGGAGCATTCACCTTTTTTAATCCTTCAGGAATTGAAAAAAACTTCCAAATAAAATGCTCCTTGATCTTGGGCTGGGGAGGCTCTTCCTCATTGAAGCCATCTCAGTCCTCACTACTGCTGGATTGTCTAGCTGCCATTCTTTGCACAAAATGGTAGGACAGAAAAAAACAGGTCTTGCAGTCACAAAAGGGAAAGAAGAAGTGAAGGAAATGGGTGGGGTTTTCATTAGTTGTAAAAAAACTGTTAACAACCAATGAAAAGAGTTATTTTAAGGTCACATGATTTGACGCGCACACCCGAGCGCTTCAGGGGGCGCTTACGCGGCACGAACGTAAGCGCTTCCGGGGCCGCTTATGCGGCACGTACGTAGGCGCTTCCGGGGGCGCTTACGCAGGCGCTGACGCGGCGCGTCTAAATGACGTTTTGCTAACATTCCGAAAATAGGTTCAAAGTTGTAATACGGGTATTTACAATCAAAAATACTACTTTTATAAGTATGCTACTGAATGTCTTGCATTATTATTTAGTTAAATACTTACTTTTTTTTCCGCACGAAGAAATGGCGCTCGCGCTGCGCTCTCAGGTGAGCTTACCGGTGCGCGCACCCTGAGCACCCCAAGACAGTATGAAAAAAAAAGTAAAAATACATTGAAAAAAAATATTCTTGTGAAAAAAAAATATTAGTTATAAAAAACAGGTAATAAAAATCATAAGTGTCTCTCTTTGCATGCTGGTACTTGCAGTTATTCAGGTGAGTTATCGTCTTGATCCTTTGTAGGTTCCAGGCATCTGTGTGCATTCAACTTGTAAGTGACAGCCTTTAGTAGGTAAGGACTTCAGAGGCTGCGCGCTATCCTGCGCAAATGAACATCGTGCTTCTGGAAAGCCATACTGTCTCCCCCAGCCTTTCAGTTCGAAATGGTGCAACACTGCTTAACACGGCTCGGGCAGCCGCGTGTTTTATGTCCTTCAAAGCCCTGGATCAAGATGATAACTCACCTGAATAACTGCAAGTACCAGCATGCAAAGAGAGACACTTACGATAAGCCACACCCACTATGGGCAGTCTCTTGGAATAAATTAAAAGTACAACAAACAGGCGAGTTCTCTAAGCATCTGTGAACTCATGATGAAGAGGCGTTGGCCTCGAAACGCGTCGAGTATCAGATTTTAATTTTGGACTGTGGGGTAGCGAGCTGCATCGAGGCTAACACTGGCCAAATGGTCTGAGCATCGGTGAGTGCATATCTGCAGCACCAGGGCTTTGAAGGACATATATATATATATATATATATATATATATATATATATATATATATATTCCGCCGTCTTCGTGCTATACCTCAGTAAGTTCAAAACACGACACAGGTCCCAAAATCAGGCACTAATATTGTATTGGTAGTGGAGCCACCAGCACTTGCAAAGCCAACTTGTCTGACTTTATTGAGCTAACATATGCACATCACATGTATTCACGTCTTAGTGTGCATCTGCTCATTATTTCTAGCTGCATTGACTTTTCCCGATTGATCACCTTGTTTTCACAGTTCCTTGAGCCAGATAAATATAATTAGCTACACGTGCTCTAAGTATTAGAAAAAGTTTGCAGATGTTGAAGATGTGCCGCAGGTGTCATTGTCATAAAATATTTAGTGACTCAAATTGTTAGACGTTCTGTACTAGGCACCGCTTTGAAAAAAGTCAGGGTAATTTGTAGTAGACAGAAAAATGTAGTCTACATACATTTTTGCTTATTATGCAGTGCGTAGCTTGAACTGGAGAGAGCACAGTAGTATTTTGTATTCAAATGCTGTACATTACCTGCACTCCATCCAACAACTCAAAGCGAACCAGAAGGGCAGATGTGGCTATTCTTGTTCAACAACACTCAAGAGTAGCTACCTTCAACTGGAGTGGAGTTGCTGCTTTGCTTAGCTGCAGATTAAAATGCATATCCAAAATGACCCACATTTAAATGAACTGGAAAGCGACAGCAGAAACCTTGGCATGTTCCCGCTTCACTGAGGATGGTGTAAAGTAAAGAATATTCAAAACACAGACGTATTTCCAAATTCCGCCATCATGAGTAATAACATTGGTAGTGTGACACTTGCCGGCGTTGAAGCACCTCTCGCTGATTCACTGGTTATGACTTTGCATTGATCTATAAGGCAGAAGATTAGCTTAGCGAGCTGAGCTCACATTGATGGCTTACTATGGTGGATGGAGGTACTGAGATCCATAGTCAACAAGGTACACTCAGCCGTCCGTTCTGATCTGAGTGCCAAAAATTGGTTACTGAATACACCTGTTTTGTAAGTGCTTAGAAAGGGAAACCCAAGTGTTTATTATGACAGTAAGTAGCAGAAAAATTGTGTGGTGTCCACCGGGACAGTTTAGCAAGAAACTATCACCTCGGGGGGGGGGGGGTGGGGGGGGGGACTGCGACTCGTCTACTGTAGTTTTTGTGAAAGCGGTCACTGGTGTTGGCGGAGTGACTCGACTGAATGAGACGAGTTACTGTTTTGGAGGCCACGTCACAGATGTTCAAGAATCCGCTGTATTGCAACTTTTGACCAGCACGGATCATAAAGCTAGTAGTTTAACACTTACAAGCGATTATGCAGTGCTTGCTGATTCACCGCCTAAAGTGATGAGCTGATCTTAAAGCCAGTAGGATTTCTAAGAGCGTTGAATACAAACTGCTGGCAAAATGCCATGTGCTCTTCTGAGGTCAATAATTTGCTTTCATGCAGGGGAGAATCAGCTTTAAGTTCTACACTGAGTACTATAATTCGGGGAATTTGTTATTTACAACGTATATTGACCTGTGGAGACAGTACACACATGGGAGAGTTTGTGCTGTGTATTTGCAATAGTTTCATGACATTTGCATATCTCGCTTGGTTTTGGGATTGCCATCTTGTTGTTGGGCTGTCTCAAACAAAAGGTAATAAGGCAGTAATGCTTGGGGTCAGGTTCGTCCTTGAGTCATGATAAAGCATTTTAAAAATGCCTGCAGCAATTAAAAAATAACAAACAAGGATAGCTTTCTGCATAGAATGCACAATGAGATAAAAATTGAATGTAGTAAAAAAATGTGGTTATTAAGTGCACCTTTCAGATGCCAAACAGTCTGTCTTGCTTTGCGTTGGAACAAAATCCTTGGCGGATTAATGATGCAACAAATATCCTATAGCAAATGACCCAACTAAGCCAATGACTAAATGGGTTGACTCAAAGTCCAAGCTCTGTATTTTGGAAACAATATGTCTTACAGAGAGCTGCACAGTCCAGCCAAACCTAAAAAGAACCATCTTCCAGTCTCATCCGATGGTGCTCAGTAGTACATCAATAATGCGCGTCATGAGTTAACAGTTGACTCATTTGAAAACCTTGACCAGCTGTGTCTAGGAGTACAAATCATATGGGTTTAGTAACTTTAAGAAGGATCTGGGTATAATTTTAGTTGTGTAATAGTAAGCTACAGATACAGAAGTTGTCAGTCAGTCAGTGTTAGAACAATGTGCAGTTCTTGTGGGTGACATTATTCTGACAGGGCTCTAACCATAAACAGCAAAGCTTGCAGATTGCCGCAACACTCATTTATTTTATATTTTTATATATTGCTGAGCAGACCCAGGGGAGAGACAGAGTGTTGAACAGAGAAGGATGAAAAACCTTTTACAGTTTATGGAAGTCCAAAACAGAACATTATCATCCATTAAAAGGGATCGTAAAGCAGAGATTAAAATTAACACAATTTTATTTCATTCAAAATAATAAGAAACAAACATGATTAAATCTGATTATGCACTTATTGAGGTGCAATGTAGTAATAATACATTTAGAAATGCAAACAATGTAGCCTAGTGACATATCACAGAGGTATCAGTGTCAGCAGTATTACCAAAAAAGTGATCAATAGTTGTCCCAACTGAAAATACTGAAGGTGTAGAGTTTCAGTAGAGCCAGGATTATTAGGTCATGTGCACTTGAAGATGTGAAAAGTCAATGACAAGTTTGAGATAAGTAGTGTTCAGATTTAGAAAATGCTCAATCAAGAACATCTTGATGTCCAGAGTCCTAATGCCAATACAAAGAAGGTCAGAAAAATAGGCAGAGAAAAGAATAATGTTTGGGGATAACCCTGTAAAAGGGGCAGGTCCAACAAGTAGCATTCTGTGCTCAATGGTAGCTGCAAAGTAAACTTAACATAGAAACACAATGATTTATGCATGATCTAGGCATACTGCAAGCCACATAGTGTAGCTCAATTGATATGTTCTTAAGCAATGTGCACCTTGTATCAAATTGGGACCCTAGAAGGGAGTGGGTCATCTAACAGTAGATACATTATTTTTTTAATAAATGGACTGAGATATCAAAACGAATATCCTGAATCCTTGATGTTAAGACTCTACGAATAACAAGATCAGCTTGACTGCTGACCTTGTGTATTATATGAAAGGGATAGGCTGTACAGAAATTCTTTAAGATGTCGTAATGTCTCTCGTGATGTCAAAGCAAATAACAGGTTTAATTGAGGCATTCTTCACTACCATTGCGGACAACAGTAAGGGTATAAGTAGCGCTTTATAAGTGTCAAAAATAAATAAATAAATAAATATACAAGTCTGACTCAAGACCAGAACTTTATCTTACCTTGAGCAGCATTTATCAGAGTAGGTTGTAAAATATTGCTCTTATTGTATTTTTAAAAGATCATCTGAACAGCGCATTTATTTTTACATAATAACTCTGCTGAACATGTTTATTTATTACAGTGCCTTCAAGCTTTGGAATTCCTCCATGCAAACCAGGTCATTCATCGGGATATCAAGAGTGACAACATTCTCCTTGGGATGGATGGATCTGTCAAACTGAGTATGCCTCTTCCTTTAATTTCTTCTCTTGCAGGTGTCTTTTTAATTTTTGAGAAGTGTTTTGGGAACATCTCCCCTTGTCCTGCTTTCTTGCTCAGAAACTGCATCACTGTCCTCCTACGTTCTCTGTGAAGCTTTCAAGCCTTGCGCTTTTTCCAGTCCTTCAAATTGTAATTGATGCTTTTACCATCCAAATCTGATATCTTAAGATTTTTAAAGGAAAAGGATCTGTTCTGCCGGCCTCTATCCACTATGCTGTAGCCATGTTCAATATTTCCAGTTAATACACATACTTTAAAATGAAGCATTATCTCTCAGTTTGATTTTATTCCAAGTTTAGTTTGTTGAAGAGGTTTATTTCTAAAGTGTTTGCAATTTGTATGTCTATTGAAGAAACAAGTGCATTGTGTCTGTATGCAGCTTACTGATATAGACTTCTAGCTTGTAGGTATGTTGTATAACCTAATGGTGCTCACTGAGTCCACTTAAGGAAGATTGAAGACTATGTGCACTCTCTGAGAGTCAGAGTTGTCTTACTGTGTAGAGAATAGCTCAAATGCAATTACATATATTCGCTACAAAGCAAACAGTTTTTAAGAAGATATACTTAAGATTTTAGATTTAATAGCATTCAGCCTCATCTTCTGATGAGATCGCCTTTTAAAATGAGCGCGTTTCCATTAGCCTGACCTACTACAATCCTAAGAAAGGGGCTTGTTGTATGGCTTATGTAGAAGCGACATTAAACCGGCGCTGTAGATAGTTTTAGAATGACTTGCAGCAAGAAGGCAGTTAATTATACCTCTTTGTCATTTGGTGATGGATGTTGATTGTTACTGGTATGTTGTATTCAAGATATTATGTGACCTGGGAAACCAGGAGAACATAGAGATCTTGAGTGGATATAGAATTTGGTTGCCTCATCTTGATGAGATTTCATTTTTGTTTTCTGTTCATTATTTTCTATGTTTCATTGTAGTTATTTGTGTTTTGGTAAAGTTTCATTGAGGTTATTATGTTAATTTGTGTTAAACATAATGTTTTTTGTTATATACTTCTTTGTAAGGCTTTGTAAACTAAATAGGAATAATTTGCAATCTCTAAATTGAAGGGACTATATGGCATTTCTGACCTATTATTATTTTTAGAGCTCAAAGGAAAAGAAGGCTCTCCTTGTTCTCCCTGTCCTCGTTTTAAAAAGTTCTGCAGTAGGTGTTTTTAACCTTTGGGACAGATCTCATGCGCGAGAGATGAAGGATGTCCCGACAGCATAAGTCTCTTGCAAGAGGAACTGAGGCAGCCCTAGCCCCTCATAGGTATCTTTGAAAAGCAATAGAATTTTGGAAAATTGTTCTAAAAGGGGAAACTGAACATGATTGCAACGTCTGAAACGCAACCTATATTATTGTAAAATAAATATAGGTAACAACGGATCTCACTTTTTTGATGGAAAATTTCAAATAATAATTTCTAGCACTCTGTCAAAATATCTGTCATTCTGTGCATCTTAAAACCCCCTTAAGCATTTTACCATGATAACAATGATTTTAGTGTCGTTTATTGGATTTATTTCAGGAAATGCAGCACTGGCTTTAATTTTTTTGACTTCTCTTTTTTCTGAACAAACATTAACAGGTTAAGGAAAATCCAACATATATTATATAAATGCACACAATCAAACTCTTACCCTCTGAGCAGGAAGGGGTCCCGCAATCAGCTAAAAATAATATAACTGTCAGGCATAATGCATGAAACAGCAACATCCAATGACATTAAAAACACTGACAAAATCATTAGGCACTCCCAAACAGCCATAACCTCATTGTCTCCCCCTTACAAAGTAGTACAAGAATTATATACTTATCCGTGCATGAACCCTATATACCCATACACGCACCTGTAAACTACTCACACCTAGGAAACATAAGCAACAAAAACATTATAACCAGAAAACATTACAGCCACAACATCTCACATGTGGAGCTATACTTTGGATTTTCCTTGGTTGTTCCATATACTGCCATCTTATAAAGTAAACTAGCTGCCACAATATAGCTAAGGCATGGGGCTCCCTAAATGCAGATCAAATTGTTATCTATTAATTGAGGATTACTTCACTGGCATTAATTGTTGGACCACCTCCCGCCATACTCGTCATATACACAGACTTGGGGTCTCTAGCTCCCAGTGTCATAGGATCCTCCCTAGATCTCAATGACAAGACCTAACAAGGCTGAAAACCGTCTGGGAGGGATCACGTAGGGCAATCGAGGTGGACTGTTCCCATGAGAAGCAAGGTCAAAACTGATTTGCATAAGGTGGGCCTTTGGCTAGAGTGGCACCATGGGTTATTTACGATGAGTTGGGATGCTACCTGAGCAATTGCCAGTGGTTACTCTATTTGCAAGCATTCCTCCCATCACCTGTACTGTGATTGATATACAGAGTGCTTTCCCTTTCCCCTTCAGAGCGATGGGCATTTCTGTGATATTCTCCACAGGTTGCCAATCTAACCAGATAAAGTGTTTCCGTGCTTGAAGCTCCAAAGAAATGATGATCCTCATCTGCCTTATGGGTCAATTACAATTAAGACTAATCTTGTTCAGGTCTTAATGCTCTCTAGGACGCCTTGGAACACAATTGACTATATTCCAATCTGAATGGCTCTTACACCATTTCTGGATTGCTACTTACCTTACGCACTACACTGATGCAGTTACAAAAAAACTCTTCAACTGACCAAAGGTGTACTTTTAAATACTCGTAGCACTGACCACCCACTGTGCCACCCGATATTGTATCAACACTTGCTGGGCACATTCTAGCTTGAGTACCATGTAACAATTTCTGCACAACAAATCTCCTCCAACTTGGAGTAAAACTCACCTTAACCCTGATAACCCGATTGCTTTGTTTTGCTCCGTTATATCCCAGCTCTTCCATAGTTGACAGGCCAAGCTTTCACAGCTTTGCCTTCCCTCTGTCATGTTGTCAGCAACTGCACATGCAGCTTTACACCTCGCCTCATGCAGACTTAGGTTTTCACTAGTGCTGTGCAATCACAGCACGTGCACAAACAGTGTTCAGACCCTAGAGTGTTCACCAAGACTGTTAAGAGCGATCAGAGCTCCTGTTGAGATTTAATACATATGAAAAGTATTAGCCTTACCTTTCCTACACCACAAATGTTCTCCTGAAGGTCCATTCTCATGGCCACTGAAGAAAAGACAGTACATTTATTAGTATATCATAATTCATGAGGCAATAATAGTCCACTCGCATCACTAGTCTGTAGGTCTCAATACGTTTTCTCAATGAAACATTACTACAGTATACGTCTAAGAATCCTGTTGGTGTTTGGCTTACTGCAACCATGTATTGTTAGAATTCAAAAAAACAATATTAAATACCAGTTTGGTTCTTCATTTTTGTAGGAAAGGTCTCTTGGCCACACTACAGTATTGTAGCATGCCCACAGTATTTATAGGGTAAGCTATCAACTATGAGTATACGTTAGCTATTATGTGTGTGGGAACTTTTCCTTAAGGAGAGTTCTGGCATAAATAGGTTTGTAGACCCAGATTTAAAGTATCCTTGGTAATTGCTATCCAGATACTTTCAGAACATAACTATTGAGCTGGAGCAAATGCCAGATTAGAGACAGATGCTTGTAGCTGTCAAGTCATGGGAGGTTTCCTATCTAAATACTGCATGTTCAGTAAATTGCAATGTTAAAAAAATCACAATTTGCCTTCAGTGACATATTTAACACTAAGGCATATCTATTTTCAGCGGACTTTGGATTCTGTGCCCAAATCACGCCGGAGCAGAGTAAACGCAGCACAATGGTGGGGACACCGTACTGGATGGCTCCTGAAGTGGTGACGCGGAAAGCCTATGGACCAAAAGTTGATATTTGGTCATTAGGAATTATGGCGATTGAAATGATTGAAGGGGAGCCTCCTTACTTAAATGAGAACCCTCTCCGGGTAAGTAGTCCTTCATCCTGTTTGTATCAAGTTACAAATGTTGGTAGTCCCTAAAACACAATATTGTGTTGTGGCCAAATCCGAATTTCCCAATCAAAAGCAACATGTAATTGCCATAATGAATATCCTTCATTATAGAAATTCAAAGAACTTTGAAGGGGCCCTCCGGTGAATGATGTCACAATAGATTTCAAACCCCCAGCAGACATCATTAAACAAAGGAACATTCTAGAACGCAAACTGGTGGTGATTGTTGGAGATAGTGGACAGGGCAAATAACTTCTTTTCTCTAGACTGGATGGCCCTTTTGATGATTAGGTGGTTGTTGCCGTAAATAACTTTTTATTATGTATCTTAATACGTACTGGGATTTTATATAGCGTACACCTAGCTTTGAAGCAATGGAGCAGTGAGATAGTGGATGGGGGAGTGAGTCTCATTTGAGGTAAGGTGCTTTCTAAGTCCTCAGTACATAGCTTGAGAAGGTTCGTCTTCTGGTCCTTTCCTTTCTTTCTGGTACGGCTCTGCCAGTGCTTGATTCATTTCAGACGCATCCGGGTGAGAACACAGAGCAATGTAAGAACTTCAAATTTCAGAATGTTTCAACTGTGTTTAAATAGCTGCATCTACCAAGAAAGCTCACTTTTTTCCCCCATCACTTTTCCTGTGCTTATCTCTCATAGTTCTCATTCATTTTTAACTCCTTTGAAGTATAGAGGTGTTTGATGTTGCTATGATGCACCCTAGATATAGACTTCAATAAATGTAATAGCTCTTTCTAGCATGAGTCACAGTTCAGTGGGTAACTTTTTTAACTCTTGATCATGGGACACATGTTAAAGCCCTTAGAATGTTTGGCTCAAATTCGAAGGCCACTGTGACCCCCTGGATTACCAAGTGGTTTCCTACTTGTCAAAAACCCTGCTGAATTTTGTATGCAATTATCAAGCTTCAAAGAAAAAAGCAAGCTGTTTTGGGCAGCATGTTTAGAGAATGCTGGTCAGAAGGGTTCACTGTTAAAAACGAATATTTGCACTATTAAACAATAAAGACACATGAAAACAATTTATAGCAACAAAGGGATCAAACTCTTACAAATATAGGCATAGATATTTTAATTATGTATTTGCTAGCTAACCCAATCATCTGCAGTCTTCTACTTGCATACATCACAAATCCCATCCGTCTTGTTCCCTTTTACCCGTCAATTTTGTGGGACAGTTTGCTACCTAGTCTTTGCATTTCAAAATAATTGGTGGAAATGGGTCCTCAGTGGTTACTGTTTCTTTGTGCACCAAGATTAGATGCAATTACAATAACTCAATTATTAACCCTTCAGCAATGGTTTTAAGGTAAGGACGGCCTATAGGCCGCACAGAAGTTTTTAAAATTCTGACTTAAAGTATATCTGCCTCATTTAGAGAAGGCTGATATTTGTATTTGTCTACAAAATGGTTCAGATATCAAGCTGAAATTCCATACAGAGTTCCTATCGCATATTGCAGGACAATGCTGTGAATGGTTAAACTTATTTGGTACTTGGGCGGGCGGGGAGAGGGGGATGTGAAAGTGGAACAGTGCAAAGAGGTTCAGCAATTGTATATACATTGCTTAAAAGGCTTTGAGTGAGCAGGATCATTTTTTGTGAAATGAATGTTTTGTCTTTGGAACACTGGAGAAAATCCTTAGAAGTCAAACAGGGCATTTTGAGTGATTTGTCAGGATGGGTAGGAAGCAGCTGGTCTCAGGTACAACACATGATCTTTCACCACCAGAAGGGAGAGCAACCTAATTTGCAAGGTACTATTCTCAGATTGTACTGCTAAGGACAGGTTTGAGGGTGCAGTGAGACGTGTTTAACTAACGTGGCAGAAGGAAGGATTGAGAGGCCATGGTTAGCCGGTAGATGGATGTGTGAACTACTACCCTGGTTCATGCCATACAAGCATGTGTACAAATATACATAAGATGTGCCAACCTCCATCGTGTCCGTGGTGAAGTTGGAAATGGCAAATGAAATGGTTGCAAATAGAAGGACTTTAAGGTGAGCTTGTTCCACTAATTTTGTTTGCTTAAGTCTTAACATATTGAATAAGGTTGTTGAGGATGAGGTGGTGGCTGATCATGTCAAGCATGAGGGCTTCATCAGGAGAGGAGAGGTGGAGGTCAAGACAATGGATAGATGACCCTGACGAAATGGACCCCAAGCTTGTGGGTACAGTGGGCTGCGAATGAGTTAAGGAATGCAGTGGCTTTGAGTGCAGTGGAAGGGAAGTGGCTAATGATTGCCTTGATCTGGTTGAACCAGGACAGCGTGACCGTCCAATACCAGAAGGCTGAGAGGCAGTCGGCGATGCACACTGCAAGAGGGTGATTGATGGGAAGGAGGAGATAATATGTATGACCTCAACAAAGAAGTCTGAAGAGAAATTATAACATTAGATTTTATTGCCAAGAGACATTAATAAAACAAGAGAGGAATATCAAAGATGTTGTAGACACAAAGTGTGTTTATCCAGGTCAAAGGAAAAGCAGGTGAGTACAGTTCAGTGATGCAGAATCTTACAAAGGTGTTGAGGATATGCCATTTAGGGGTGGTATAATATGTCTTGTCACCCACATAGATAACAATAAAAATGCATTAATTGAATATAAAACTGTTAATTCCCATCACTTCTTGCTTTACATTAATTTCTGGTTGTTTTGCTGCTGCATTAGGCCTTATATCTCATTGCCACAAATGGAACACCAGAGCTACAGAACCCAGAAAGACTTTCAGGCATCTTTAGAGATTTTCTAAACCGCTGTCTAGAGATGGACGTGGAGAAGAGAGACTCTGCTAAAGAACTGCTGCAGGTAATTCCTTTTTTCCCTAAACATTCTATTTTTGTCTCTGCTTTTCAGACTGTTATGTTCCTTCGTGTTCCGTTTATGTGTCAGAACACGATTATCAACAAAGCCAGCACAAAGGGCTATGAGCAGTACTAAGGTTTTCTTGCTTCAGGCTAAGCTGGAAGGATGGTACTGGGTTTGGTATTTTCTGCCTAAAGAGATGTTAATAAATCAGATATGGCCATTGCCATGCACATAGGACTCTTAGAAAGACACGTCTGCGTTTTCGACATTTAGGCACTCTGTGAAGCACCAAAAGAACTGTATACGTCACCCTCCATCCATAAAAAATAAGAGAACAGAGGATTGGCTAACTTAGTTTATGACACTAATCTTATATTACTTGAATGTATGGCACCCAAAGAGGGATGATCATGTGTCTGCAAAAAATATTATAGCTTATAATATGTGGAACTATGAAATTGGCACCTGTCTGTATTTACATTAGAATTTGACATTTGTGGAGTTATAAGCCCTACCTCCTCTTATAAGAATGAAACTCTTACAGGTCCTCTTACTGTTTGGTTCCTGCCATGCACCGGGACAGTAATCTAGGTAGTTAAAATGGGAAACTTTGTGGCATGACCTAATCAACGCACACAGAACTTTGTCAAGACCATTTGTGTATATAGGAAAATAAGGTCCATGCTGAGAACCTTGTATGAAAGGATATTCAAAATCCACTGTAACCTACAAGACCTTTTTCCGGATCTCAGCTATTGGTTCTGTTTTCCTGGAGTTTTCATTATTTCTCGGTAATCTTAATTTCTAAGAGTTCAAGTATTCATTTTCAAAGTCCTTTCGTTTCTGCTTCAGTAAATTCTTCCCCAGAAATCTCATTGGCATCTGACTTCACTCCCACATTAGTTGCCATGGACATTTAGACCGCTCATGCTTTATGCGAGGTGGTGTTTATTCCAATGCATTTGCAGACGTTGATTTGTTTTTTCCCCTAGCATCGCTATGCCAGCATCACAATCAAATAAGTAACCAGCTGCATATCAGCAGGGTTCCGCTGTGCGGCACGAGGCTGAAATCCTACTGCATATATCTTGTCGTTAGCGAGGACTAAACATAATGTTTCTGTTCATTCCTAGTCCCACACTGCCAACCTCAAGATAACACTGGTGTGCTCATGTCTCCTCATGTTAGGGTGACCACCTCACTCTTGGTCATTGCAGACACTGCCTCCAGTAATTAACCTTTCAGCTACAAAACATTGTTTTCAGGGGTTTGTCTAATTTGCAAAATAACTGATGTTTACCACAGTCAGCATGCAATAAGTTGTCATATAAAGGTATAAGACTGGAAACTCTGTACATCATGACCAGGAGGGTGGTGGGAACCATACCTCATTTAGTAACAGTAAACCTTGAAACAGGGGTAACTCAAACTGTAGTTTTTAACATTATGCCAGGCCTTGGTACTTTTGCCAACTCCATCAGTAATTACTGAACTTGCAGTTTCATGTTTAAATTTAATACAAATCCAGTTATGCCATTGTCCCTGTGAGCATCAAATATGTACAGTAGATCACAAATTTCCAGCAGAGCAATCAGTCATATAACCAGTGTGCTGCATTCGAGAAAGTATTGGTCTGAATCCTTTTAAAGGCTGTAGTCAGGGGTTGGAGTAAGGGACAAGCTTTGCCCTGTGTTGGCACTTACACTACCATTTAGGTTGTCAGATTACCCCATGTTGTCATCACACCATGTCTGCAGTGGGCTGTCCTTTTAGAAGTCATTGTTACTGGATGTGTTAATTTGATGTGTTTTATTGTGCAAATCGAGATTAAAATAACAACACTTGTGCTGGAGTGAAGCTGGCTTGAAGTATTTGAGTAAAATGACTAATTGGACACAGATCAACAGGAGAGTCACTCATGCAGTAATTGCAAAAGGTTGTATTCTGTCTTGGACACTGTATGTGCTTTAGTATGGGTACATGGATTGTCCTTCGGCATACAGCTATCATGCAGTGTGTCAAATGCACCTTTTGGGGCAATTGCCATCCATCACACTAGCTAATCCAAGCAGCTTTGCAACATAAGTTTCACCAAAGCCCTTTGTGATGCTACAGTGGGACTTAAACTTGGTTCTCACTTTTCTCTATATACCCCTTTCAAGCCAATGCACAGTTGCCCATTATGCTTCTGGACCTTAAAAACCATCTTTCTGGGTGCAGTAATAGCACGTCATGTGAGAGAGCTTCAGACTCTCTGTTCAGTCATCTTATACCACCTTTTTATCCAGACAAACTGATGTTCAGAACTCTAGCTGCATTCCTGCCAAAGGTACTGACACCTTTTTTTTATGGCGGTCAAGCCATCACTCTTCCAACCTTCTTTGCTCTTCCTCATTCTTCCAGAAAGGAGGAGAGGCCTCATAGTTTGGACCGAAGAGACTGCTGAGCTTTTACATTGATCGCCCCAAGGAACATTGGGTGGATAATCAACCCTTTCTCTGGTTCTCAGGGGCAAGGTGGTGTAGAAGCAGACCATCTGACGATGAATAGTCCTCTGTATTAAGATCTGTTGTGCACTTGCTATGAAACATCCTCCAGAAGGTCTGAGGACTCATTCCACCAGGACTAAAGTTGCTACCCCTATTTTGGCAAGTTGAGTGCCTGTCCTGGATATCTGTCAGGCAGTATGCATGTCACAAAGAACTATTCCCTTGACAGTCTGGTCCTGCAGGACTTTAGTCTGGGCCATTCTACAGACCCTCCCCCTAGGGAGGTACTGCTTTTGGTATCCGATCACAAGGTAAGAAATCTATAGTTACTGGTATCCATCAGAAGAGCAAGTTACTTACCTTTGGTAATGCTCTTTCTGGTGAATACTCTATCTAATCGCAGATTCCTCACCACCCTGTGGAATGGTCTCCTTTTCCATCTAAAAAGGTCCCAATTTAGGAATCTGCACACTGTTCTGCTATGTTATGGTACCTGTATTTTTAGAGCCACTAATCACCCTCAAGGGTATCATGGCGCTGTAGCAGGTGAGTGAGCCAAGCCCTGGTGGGCTTCCTTGAAGAGCCAAGCCTTCAGCTTCTTGTGGAATTCAAGAAGACGACGCTCTGGTGTGTTGTGGGATGTTGTTCCAGTGTTTAGGAGGCATGTAAGAGAAGGCACGACCTCCTGATCTGCATTGTGTATGCATAGGGTGTGTGCTAGCAAGAGTCCGGCGGAGCGGGTTTCTGGGAGGTTGTTGGAATTGGATGCAGCTGCTCAAGTAGTCAGGGCGTTTGTTGTTGAGTGCTTTGTAGGAGTGGGTGAGCAGCTTGAAATGTACACATTCATGTATCGGGAGTCAGTGGAGTTCCTTGAGTGGGGTGTGGTGTGGGCCTGGAGTGGGCCATTGAAGACTGGACTGGCAGCTGAGTTCTGGATGGTCTGAAGTCTTCTTATGGGCTGATTAGTTATTCCCAAGCACAGAGCATTTCTGTAGTATAGTCAGGTGGTGATGAAGGCTTGGGTGACCATTTCCCTGGTGCTGTATGGTAGCCACTTGACTTTGTTTTTAGCATCCTCATGGTGTTGAGACGGGATGCTGCAACTGCGTTGACTTGGGTGGACATGTCTAGTTTGCTGTCTATAATGATTCCAAGATTTCCTTCTTGTGGTCTGAACAAGGGGGTGGGCCTTTGGTCTGTAAGCCACCCAGGTGGAATCCCACAGGGAGACTTATTTTCTGAAATTCGCCACCTCAGTCTGGTCTGTGTTGAGCTTGAGACACCTGGACTACATTCAGGTGGTCACTTTGGTCAAACATGCGGGGAAATTGTTTCTGGTATTGGGGGATTTGCTCAAGGACAGACCTAAAAAGTCTCTGCTGTTCAAGATGCAATACAGTGCATACTTCCTGAATCCCACAAACTAGCAAAACTGGTACCAAACAGATATCTTTGACAAAGACAACAATTGTTGCAACTTCCTTGAGGACCCCAAACAGATTCCACAATGTTTAATTGAATTTCGAATTTTTAATGTAGTATTCTTATTCTTTTTCAAGCCCTATAAAGTCAGGGCATTGGCTTTATCATTTTATTCATTTGTGTAAACAGGCACATTAACTTACGCATTGTTTATTCTGTGCCTCTTAGGGCCTGGGTGTTTCTCTCACCCCCCACCTGCATTGTGTGGTTGTCTGGGTGGCATATACCCAGTTGAACTAGTAAGATCAATTGTGTAGGCTCAGAAATCAGATTTCTGCTATAGGCCCACATGCAGCAGACGTGCCACGGGCATGGCAGATGCAGGTTTATCAGCACCCAGCAACAGCTGTATGTGATTCGAGATACAGCATGCCCCAAGATTTTATTTCTTTGGGATATCTATTGCTCCCTGAAACTGGGAGATCTTTGGAAGTCATATTCTCAGCCTCTATTTCATTCATAACTTTGCGTTATCAAAGCAGGCTGACTGTGACAATCGTGTGGAAGGATGTGTCCTAGCTGCAGTCACTTTGATAGCTATTCTTATTGGTGTTTATTGTTCTTTCATAGGTGGGCAGTACATCTTTGACGTAATCCTAGATTGTACCCATGATCTTTGCTTTATAGCTGAATTTTGTCGACTGATGACTGTATCCCTTTGATACAAGTTCTGGTGATACAATTCGTATCAGTTCCCCAGAGGGAAGCGGTGGGAATTATATGCAGAAAAGCTATTAAAATAAAATGGCTGTGGACCAATTCAATTCTTAAAGGGGCCATCAAGTGAATGATGTCACAATGTGTCTCAAAATCTAAGGAAACAGCATAAAACAAAGCAGCATTCTAGAAGGCCTATTTTGGCTATTGTCAGAGATGGAGGGCTCAGTTAAAAAAACTTTTTTCCTCTACCCTTAGGGCTTCTTTAAATGCAAATCACTATTTATTTAGTGGGTCCCATGACCATCTCATACTAAGCATTTCCTGCTAGACCCTATTCAAATCGGTCATTAAGCTTGCAAATACAATTGTGGTTTACATCATGGCTGGCTGTGATCCAAAAGCAAAGAAAGAAAGATAATTGGAAAGAAACTGGCACAAGAATTGCTCAGAATCAAACTACCTGTCTTCCTAAAATTCTGTAGACAATAAAAATCTCTGATCTTGAAAAAAGCAAAATGCATACACACACCTCACAAAGGTATATTGCACCATTGATGAATTTATGAATCCAAATGCTAGCTACAGAAGTCATTCCCTCGCTATTAATAATTAGCGCCTTTTTAAGATCTATTATGAGAAAAAATTTCTATGGTTAATTTTTTTCGTCAGTTAGCCTATTCGGTATAAAAATATAAAATGTGTAAAGATATGCAAATTTAGAAGACACGCATCAGTTTAAAGTTATTTGGGGATTAATGAAAATTCATGGTGTCAACCTGTAATCTCATTTTGAGGAGATTTGAGAAGGTATTTTGCAGAAATCGCGCCATGTTAAGTCATCACAGTAATAGGGGAGAATCAGGGTGATTTGATAAGCAGCAGGCTGTTGGCATACCCTGGGGGACAGGAGGACACGAAGGAAAATAAATTAAAGAGTGTGTGTTTATTGGGTTACACTAGTTTGAATTGATGAAGTGATGATACTCAGTACATATGTCATGCAGGTTAGTTAATCCATTCTTGGTTTGGTCCAGTGAAATAATTGCCTGGATGAAAGGTATTTGGGTGTGTTTGGCATGCAAGGCTGGACATACGAATCTTTTTTTTTTGTGTTTCATCCTAGCGGAGCCAGGCTGCATTCAGTAAGTGACCTTCTCTGAGTTGTCAGAGAAGAGGAAGATCACTGCTGGTTTGGTATTTGATAGCATTGTTTAGCTAAGGTTCCTCCCCTCCTGCATGCAGCGAGGGAGGTCTCAGCACAACTGTCTATGCTAGAGCTACCCGAGTCTGACCGCATGGAGGGCACTTTTACCAGTTGGCCTTGGAGTAATCAATTGCAGATGCTTGGGTTCTCAGTAGGATCAATGTGGGGTATATGATGGAGCAGAAATGCATATAGTTGCCATCTCTGCGACCTGACATAAGTGCTTCTTTCCACGCCCTTCTACATTGATCCAGAGCTCCACTGCCAATGTAGTCCAGTCTCTGATGACTCTAAAGAAAACTTTCATACAGTGTGCTAGGGAAGCCACTCCCGGAGATGACCATATTGAAGCAGTACCCTAACTTCAGGAAGCAGATGTTGGTTATGGACCCACTTGATGTGTGTTTTTGGTGCTTGGGCTCCAATCACAACTCAGTCGTATGAGAAATGTGCCCTCATGCGATCAATGGCGATCAGAGAGTAGGAGGTAACACTCTGTCACATAGCGCAAGAAGAGGTCACCTAAAAGCGGTCTTGCTCCTGCTCCAAGTCATGGGCGCAATTTTGCATGTCTGAGTCCTGCTCGAAGTCTTCAGATAAGTACAAGAAAGCCAAACTAGATTAAATCCCATCCCACCACTTGAATCAGGTGAGAAGTCACTAGTGCGACACTCAAATGACCCTTTGCCCCTGCATCATCCGAGCCCAATCCACTTCCACAGTTGGTCCCGGCACGCTCTAAAGTCTCTAGGCTGTTGTTGCAGCTACAGGAAATAGCCATGTAGTGTAGTTCCTATATTCCCAATAGGCTCTGCGCATTGGAATAATATGTACTGTAGTTTAGACGTAGGACTGAGGTCGACTAGATCTCTACCGAATATATTAAACTTATTTGTGAGTGCCAGCTAGCTCAGCGGTCATTAGAACCTTTCTCCAATAAGCAGGAAGCGATTAGTTTCTGACAACCGCATAAACATGACAACTTTGTTTCCCAACAATAAGAAATCAGTCTCTAGAGTCACAGAAACAATAGATAACTATTTTACTCAGTCAATCGCGCATGCTTCGTTTCACCAGAGGTGTTGAGAAAATAGAGAGACGGGCGTTTTCAATAAAAAGTATTTATTGAACAGTCTTCTTTCTCAAGCATAAGAAATGTACTGCTATAATTGTAATACTGGTTATAAAGTACAAGGCATATAATACGAACAGTATTATAAAGTAGTACTGTAAAAGCATGATATGGTTTCTTAGCCATAAGTTGCCTAAAATGTATAAAATACATACAGTGATAAAATAACGACTAAAAGTACTCAACTGGTGCTTCTAAAATACGCCTACCCCGGTGTATCTCACCTAAGTCTAGTACAAGAGAAGAAGTAAGTGAGGAGTAGCTGAAGTTTAGTAGTTATCTGCCAAGAATCTATTCCAACAATTCTCTAACGGTCTAATCAGCTCCGTACCTTGCTTTTAGAATGAAGGAGGTCTTGTATCTCTCTCTCAGGACTCAATTTCCCAGATACCCGCAAGGGTAGCCTGGAAACACTGGAGCTGGATTTCTCGGCAGGAGAAAAGACAGTCTCACTGTGCGTCAGCTGGAAGGTCGGCTTCCTTCGGCACTTGCTGCTGCAGGGCGTCGGGCAAGTAGTTAGTCGATCTGCTTCAAAAAAATCTATGCCTTTTACTCCTGCAGATTTCCCTCATGCTCCAGAAGGGAGCTATAGAAAGGTTCCTCTTCGTCAACGGGGAAAGGGTTTTTACTCTCGTTTTTTCCTGGTGCTCAAAAAGGAGAAAAAATGGAGACCAATCCTAGACTTGAGAAATCGTAACACATTTTTGAAGAAAGTAGTTTCGCATGGTTACAATCCAAGAAGTGCTGCAACCTCTCAACGCAAATGACTACATGGTGTATTTGGATCTTCCAGATGCCTATTTCCACATCCCTATCCACAGGAATCGCACAAAGTTTCTAGCTGTCGCGGGCAGACATTTCCAATTCCGAGTCCTGCCTTTCGGACTCAAGTCAGCTCCATGCATTTTTACGAAGTGTCTTTCTCCAGTAGCTGCATACCTCAGGCAGCAACATCATCAGGTCTTTCCCTATCTCGACGGCTGGCTCGTCAAGGCACCTTCTCTAGACGGCGCAACCAGGTCTTCCGACGCCTGTCTACAGCTTTTCAGTTGTCTAGGACTCACTCTCAATCAGGACAAGTCTGTCCTTCAAACTTCTCCGCTAATAACCTTTCTGGGTGCTGCTCTCGACACAATCCAGAAGAAAGTTTTCCAATCACAAGAGCGACAGATCAAACTTCTTCACTTGGCAAATCACATAAAATCCAAGAAGTCTCTCTCAGTATGCCTCTTCAAATCCCTTCTAGGAATTATGTCATCCTGTATTCTGCTGGTTCCCTACTGTCACCCCCACATGCGACCTCTCCAAGAAGCACTGTCGGCTCAATGGATTCAATCCGAAGGATCCTTAGACTACGTCATTCAGGTGACCCCTCAGATGGTCACTGCACTGCAGTGGTGGACTCATCCACGACATCTTTCTCAAGGCCTGCCTTTCTTGCTCCAAGCCTCTCCTCAAATCATCACAACAGATGCGTTCCTGGAGGGTTGGGGAGCTTTCCTCCAAGAACTCCGAATCAGCGGAAAGTGGTCTCCTTCAGAACGGAAGCTTCACATAAACCTCCTCGAGCTACGAGCTGTCTAACAGGCTCTCCTGGCTTTCCTTCTGAGGATCAAAGGTTCTCTAGTGCTTGTCCGGATGGACAATACTATGACAATGCACTACCTGAACAAGCAGGGAGGTACTCGTTCACTACCACTCTCTCCCGAATCTCAAAAGATCTGAAACTGTTTACTGCATCACAACATTTCCCTTCGAGCAGAATATGTTCCAGGAACAGACAATAAATTGGAGGACTCACTAAGCAGGCAACAAACAATATGTCACGAATGGGAGTTGAACCATGTGACAAAAAACAACCTAGGCAACCTATACTGATCTATACAATGTATTCAAAGACAATTGGCTACAAAGGTTAAGAAAATATATGTTTTTTATTCTGAGGTTATTTTTTAAAAAAATACAACATATAGCGCAATTAACATTTGATATAAATAAAATCATATATCACACAAATGAGAATTAAAAAAGTTCATATAGTGGTAACAATATATATGAGAATTGAGTTAAAAAACAGAAAGTGGCAGATAGGGTCTCTACGCGCGTTTCGGCGAACCAGCGCCTTCTTCTGGAGTAGCCACACAAAGCTCTAAAACAAAATATATTTGAAAAAAACATTGCATTAGTTATACATCCTTGGAGAAATATGTACAAAACATATATCAGTCTATGTCTTAACATTGTAGCCAGTATGTCTTATATAAAGATCATGTTTATATATCTTTTCATTTCCCTGTGTATTTCACAAGACCATTCAGACACAGATATTTATTAAGAGCAATACTCATTGGAGCAAACTGATAATAAGTTCAGAGTTTGACCAGGTATTTAGACACTGAGGTATTTATGGAGAGCAATACTTCACAAGACCAACTGATAAAAAGTTCAGAGTTAGCTAGATGCATGCACTTCTTTTTTTCTCTTGAATATTTTTGTATCTCAATAGATCAACTTATTTAACGGAGGGCACATATTTATGGAGATTCATACTGTTCGTGATCAATTTTAGCTAAAACCAGCATAATCCTGATCTATAACTATCTGGTTATCATGGTATTTTTATATATTAGGATATAAAGCTTCCTGTTTGTCATAAATATTTATTTGTCATAGGAAAGCATTTTTATTAGTGGACACATATATTAGTTCATAGTTGACCATATTCCATCTCTACCTCATTGTCGAAAGATGTTAGGTACTAGGTTTGCCATAGATAAGTGGTACTCACATGCAATAATCAGGGTTTGCGTCAATGGTCGATAAGACGTTCAGATGATGTTTAAATATTTTCTGGCTAGTTGATGTGTTTTCGATGCTTTTATTTATAGAGAGAAAAAAACAAAGATAGCATTCTTTTTTACTTGATTAGGCCATTATCAATTGCTTGAGTCTGATAAGAAACTATTTCTGAAATTACCTCATATAAGTTGACCAGATTCTGTAAATCCCGCCTGCCGGATAAGTCTTAAGGGTATTGGTGGTTCGATATTGATCAATTTGGTAAAAAAATTTTTTTTTTTTTTTTTAATTCAAGTAAGTTTCAGTTGTCGAGTTATTAAAAGATCTCCCTGCCTGTTCGATATTGTGGAGAGAGAAATTAGATCAGGAATATTAGTCAGGTCATGCGGTTGATCTCAGTTATCTAATTCAAATGTGAAAACAAGGTATCGCATCTTACCCGAAATATTTCGGCAGAGCTCTTTAAAATCAAAGGTTTTTTTTGAAAGAGGAAGAGGATCTCCCTGTCAATATAAAGCATTAGCTAATATCAATATTGGAGTGATTTAACAGATGTTTCCGATTAACGCATTCTATTATTTCGGTCCTATGGTAGCTTACCTTGTAATCTAGCAGGAACAATTCCTAGAAGGAGTGAGGTTTTTGGAGCACCCAGGATATAGGGTGGTTCCGTTTTAAAAGATCTCCCTGCCTAAAACGGGAAATAATTCAAAGAAAATGTATTGGTTTTATGTCCTGTTTGTTAGCGTTTTTAGTACAACTCTGTTAGAAAATGATCGGGAAGTCTTACCCGAGTAAGTCGGCAGGGCTCTTTGTAGATAGTGAAGGGGAGCGCCCTTTCTATAAGACAAAATAGCGTATGGGTACAGATTAGTGTGAAATAAGTTGGGGTTTGTTAAAAATTAAAAATGACGCGGACGGGTCCTTTTTAAGTGCTTTGCCGATAGGGGCATTCTTTACCTGTGGTTAGCAGCAGGGCACAACAAGTCCGGCGGCGGGATTGCCGTGAAGGATGTGTATTCAGCAGCGACGGGTGGCGTCTTAGTTTCCCAGGATAGCTTGCTGAAGCGGATTGGTTTCCGCTCAGTATATATAGGGGAATTGCATTGGATAAAAGCCGACTCACCTGTGGGAGCGGCTTCTTTGTGAAAAATAGAAATAGGACTCTTCGTAAAAATAGACATAGAAGTCCTATTTGACACAGGGCATCCATTTTTGTGACCTCTGCTATTAGATATATATTAAAAATTTGCGCTTTACTGGAAAAAATTAAGGTACATATATTATAGCGCTTTAAATGTGTCTGCCAAGGTTTAGAAGTAGAATGATATATTAATAAGGGTTTAATTTGAATTTAGGTGGCTTCATTTGCAATAGAGATAGGACTATTCAATCAGGAATGGACATAAACAACAGATCCTTTGAAGACTGATGTTTTTTTTGTGGCGGTGTATTTTGATAATTCAGTAAAATACATCAAGATTAACGTGTTTAATTATATTTCCATAATTTTTTATAAGTAAGTTAGGGTTATTGTTGGATTCATTCCCGGTTACAGTGTAATGTCTCCCATATTATATTCGTTATTTATTACTGAATTTTGTGAAAAAATCTTTGTACCAGAGTGAACAGGAATTTTATAAAATTGCATGTTCCCAAGGAATTTCGCTGTTCAAGCCTTGGTTGAATGTATTAAAAACGAAAATCCAAAAGACTTCTCTTTTTTTACGAATTGCTGTTCCTCCTTTTGATTCAGGGGTGTGGATTTTCTCTAAGATTCTCCATTTGAATTCATTCTCACTGTGACCTTTTTCTATGAAATGCTTCACCATAGGGGAGGCTGACTTCTTTGTCCTGATTGCTGAGCGATGCTCACTGAGACGTGTCTGTATCATGCGGGATGTTTCTCCCACATAGCCTAGCAGGCATGGGCATTGTATATAGTAGATCACATTAGATGATCGACAATTCCACATCTCTTTGGCTATCGTTTTATGCTCATTGTGAGTAAATTCTTCTCCTCCTATGATGTTATTGCAAGAGGAGCAAGATGAGCAGGGAAATGTACGCAACAAACTCTAATCTTCACAATGATGACACCAAAAAATTATTAGAATTAAAAAAGAAATTAAAAAGAATTGAGGCCCATGGTGAATTTATGCTAGCATATTTAAGGCTTGGCATCATTCCAATGGGCTTAAGAGTTAGAAATATCCCAGGCCTTTTTGTTCACTCTAAGGCTTTCTTGGACAAATGGAGCAGAATTGCAAGCCGTTGTTCAAGAGACTTAATGATGCTAATAGTGGAAACAGCAAAAGAACTAGCCGCAGAAGTTAGAACTGAAGTAGAAAACCTAGAGGATAAAATTAAAAAGATGGGCAATACAGAGGATGCCATCAAAAAGATTGAAGAGTGCAACAAGGAGCTTGAGTCCTTTAAAAATTATCTAGATAAGAGAAAAAATGACAAACTGCTTAAAGATAAACATTTCGCAACAATTGAAAATACTTATCCCTACCTCAAACCTGACTTTTACCAGCAGAATCACTATAATACAGAAACAAGGGATCAACAACCACAACAACAGCGTGCCAACACATTCTCAGAAACATCTGATTCAGAGAATGAAAGTGTTGATGGTTATTACGACCCAGATCCCAGCTACAATCAAACCCAGAATAGAGGTAACCGAAGACAGCCCCCTTTTTTAGGGAACCGAGGGGGGAATCGGGGACGCCCCAGAGTTCATTTCCAGGGCCAACCGAGAGGCAATTACCAGCCCCAGCATCATCAACATCAGGTAGAACCACAATTCATCCGCGAAACACGGAGCAGACAGTATTGGAAACCCGGAATGTGATTCCAATTTTCAATCTCACTAAACATGATCTAGATGATCACAGCATTAAATTACTTTCTAAAGGTTTATCATATGTTCCTCATTCTTATGCCAACTTATTTGAACTTTATTGCGATATAATTTCTTTCTTCCGTAAAATCCGTCTTAAAAGATTCTTCTCTGATATAACCACAGAAGAAGAACAGTCCTTGGTTAAACCACTTTGTCTACCATCCACCTTTAGCCCATCCCTAGATCAGGCAGGACCTGAAGTAGCTACTTTTGAATTTGTTGTTCTAAAGAAATTGCATCAAGCCCTCAAATTTATCCCCAAACCAATATATAACTTAGATAGAGAAGAACATAAAGCTCTACTATCTCTCTCATCCAACAAAGACCTCACTTTCAAAGGTTGTGATAAAGGAGGTGGGATAGTAATCATTGACACAGCTGAATATGAAATAAATATGTTAAGTATGCTAGACGACACAACCTTCTACAAACAAATCAATTCTTACTCTACTCTGAATTTGTCCAAAAAAATCTCCTCTCTCACGACTGTTGCCTTAGAAAATGGCTTCATCAATAATAAAGAATATGACTTTTTGAACCATAATGAAGGAAAGACTGCCTGTATATACGGACTCCCTAAGATTCACAAGAATCCTAACAACCCTCCATATCGGCCCATTGTTTCGACAATTGGCACTGCGACAGAACCACTATCTAAGTTTGTTGATAATTATCTGCGCCCCTATGTTCCGAAAATTCCGTCATATATACGCGATACAGGGGATATGATAAGTAAAACAGAAGGATTAGCCTTTAATTGCAATACAGACCTGCTAGTCACAATGGACGTAGAGTCCCTATATAGCAACATCCCTTTAACGGATGCAATACGAGCAACAGAATGGTTTATTGACCTATACAATATCCCCTGTCCAAAAACATTTTTACTACAATGCCTGGAGATTGTGCTAACAGAAAACATTTTCGAATTTGGTGACCATCTATACCGCCAAATTAAAGGCGTGAGTATGGGCGCTTCTGTTGCCCCATCCATAGCCAATATCTTCATGGCCGCTTTTGAAGATGAATTCATCCACAATGAGATTGCTCCCTTTTTTGAATCTGTCTCCCATTGGTCCAGATACATTGACGACATCTTTTTTATCTGGACTGATGGGAGGCAATCTCTGGATGAGTTTATCAAATGGATCAATGAAGCCAATACGAATTTACACTTCACTTCTAAAATTAGTAGTGAAAGCGTAGAGTTCCTTGACATTGAAATAAAGAATGATACGGGCATCCTGAAAGTAGATCTTCACGTAAAACCTACCGCAAGGAATACCCTTTTACATTATCATAGCTTCCACCCAACTATACAAAAGGATAGTATTCCTTTTTCTCAATTCTTAAGAGTAAGAAGAAACTGCACAGATTTAGCAGACTTCGATAAACAGGCCCTAATAATGAGAAGCAAATTCATTGAAAGAGGCTACCCTCATAGATTAATCAGAAGCTCTTATAAACGAGCAAGATATTATGATCGTGACAGCTTACTAAAAACAAAACCTCCTAAGACTAATAATCAATTAGTATGCATTACAAAACATTCGACATTAAACACTAAAGTTAAACAAATCATTAACTCTAATTGGCATATCTTAAACAGTAACTGTACCACTGAACAAAAACTCATTAAACCCCTGTTTGCCCATAAACGAAACAAAAACATTAAGGAGTATATAGTTCATTCCAGATTTAATAACAACATGAATTCAGAACGTTTATCACAGAGATCTATCCTGACAAATAAGCCACTTAAAGGTACATTTCCCTGCTCATCTTGCTCCTCTTGCAATAACATCATAGGAGGAGAAGAATTTACTCACAATGAGCATAAAACGATAGCCAAAGAGATGTGGAATTGTCGATCATCTAATGTGATCTACTATATACAATGCCCATGCCTGCTAGGCTATGTGGGAGAAACATCCCGCATGATACAGACACGTCTCAGTGAGCATCGCTCAGCAATCAGGACAAAGAAGTCAGCCTCCCCTATGGTGAAGCATTTCATAGAAAAAGGTCACAGTGAGAATGAATTCAAATGGAGAATCTTAGAGAAAATCCACACCCCTGAATCAAAAGGAGGAACAGCAATTCGTAAAAAAAGAGAAGTCTTTTGGATTTTCGTTTTTAATACATTCAACCAAGGCTTGAACAGCGAAATTCCTTGGGAACATGCAATTTTATAAAATTCCTGTTCACTCTGGTACAAAGATTTTTTCACAAAATTCAGTAATAAATAACGAATATAATATGGGAGACATTACACTGTAACCGGGAATGAATCCAACAATAACCCTAACTTACTTATAAAAAATTATGGAAATATAATTAAACACGTTAATCTTGATGTATTTTACTGAATTATCAAAATACACCGCCACAAAAAAAACATCAGTCTTCAAAGGATCTGTTGTTTATGTCCATTCCTGATTGAATAGTCCTATCTCTATTGCAAATGAAGCCACCTAAATTCAAATTAAACCCTTATTAATATATCATTCTACTTCTAAACCTTGGCAGACACATTTAGAGCGCTATAATATATGTACCTTAATTTTTTCCAGTAAAGCGCAAATTTTTAATATATATCTAATAGCAGAGGTCACAAAAATGGATGCCCTGTGTCAAATAGGACTTCTATGTCTATTTTTACGAAGAGTCCTATTTCTATTTTTCACAAAGAAGCCGCTCCCACAGGTGAGTCGGCTTTTATCCAATGCAATTCCCCTATATATACTGAGCGGAAACCAATCCGCTTCAGCAAGCTATCCTGGGAAACTAAGACGCCACCCGTCGCTGCTGAATACACATCCTTCACGGCAATCCCGCCGCCGGACTTGTTGTGCCCTGCTGCTAACCACAGGTAAAGAATGCCCCTATCGGCAAAGCACTTAAAAAGGACCCGTCCGCGTCATTTTTAATTTTTAACAAACCCCAACTTATTTCACACTAATCTGTACCCATACGCTATTTTGTCTTATAGAAAGGGCGCTCCCCTTCACTATCTACAAAGAGCCCTGCCGACTTACTCGGGTAAGACTTCCCGATCATTTTCTAACAGAGTTGTACTAAAAACGCTAACAAACAGGACATAAAACCAATACATTTTCTTTGAATTATTTCCCGTTTTAGGCAGGGAGATCTTTTAAAACGGAACCACCCTATATCCTGGGTGCTCCAAAAACCTCACTCCTTCTAGGAATTGTTCCTGCTAGATTACAAGGTAAGCTACCATAGGACCGAAATAATAGAATGCGTTAATCGGAAACATCTGTTAAATCACTCCAATATTGATATTAGCTAATGCTTTATATTGACAGGGAGATCCTCTTCCTCTTTCAAAAAAAACCTTTGATTTTAAAGAGCTCTGCCAAAATATTTCGGGTAAGATGCGATACCTTGTTTTCACATTTGAATTAGATAACTGAGATCAACCGCATGACCTGACTAATATTCCTGATCTAATTTCTCTCTCCACAATATCGAACAGGCAGGGAGATCTTTTAATAACTCGACAACTGAAACTTACTTGAATTCAAAAAAATTTTTTACCAAATTGATCAATATCGAACCACCAATACCCTTAAGACTTATCCGGCAGGCGGGATTTACAGAATCTGGTCAACTTATATGAGGTAATTTCAGAAATAGTTTCTTATCAGACTCAAGCAATTGATAATGGCCTAATCAAGTAAAAAAGAATGCTATCTTTGTTTTTTTCTCTCTATAAATAAAAGCATCGAAAACACATCAACTAGCCAGAAAATATTTAAACATCATCTGAACGTCTTATCGACCATTGACGCAAACCCTGATTATTGCATGTGAGTACCACTTATCTATGGCAAACCTAGTACCTAACATCTTTCGACAATGAGGTAGAGATGGAATATGGTCAACTATGAACTAATATATGTGTCCACTAATAAAAATGCTTTCCTATGACAAATAAATATTTATGACAAACAGGAAGCTTTATATCCTAATATATAAAAATACCATGATAACCAGATAGTTATAGATCAGGATTATGCTGGTTTTAGCTAAAATTGATCACGAACAGTATGAATCTCCATAAATATGTGCCCTCCGTTAAATAAGTTGATCTATTGAGATACAAAAATATTCAAGAGAAAAAAAGAAGTGCATGCATCTAGCTAACTCTGAACTTTTTATCAGTTGGTCTTGTGAAGTATTGCTCTCCATAAATACCTCAGTGTCTAAATACCTGGTCAAACTCTGAACTTATTATCAGTTTGCTCCAATGAGTATTGCTCTTAATAAATATCTGTGTCTGAATTGTCTTGTGAAATACACAGGGAAATGAAAAGATATATAAACATGATCTTTATATAAGACATACTGGCTACAATGTTAAGACATAGACTGATATATGTTTTGTACATATTTCTCCAAGGATGTATAACTAATGGAATGTTTTTTTCAAATATATTTTGTTTTAGAGCTTTGTGTGGCTACTCCAGAAGAAGGCGCTGGTTCGCCGAAACGCGCGTAGAGACCCTATCTGCCACTTTCTGTTTTTTAACTCAATTCTCATATATATTGTTACCACTATATGAACTTTTTTAATTCTCATTTGTGTGATATATGATTTTATTTATATCAAATGTTAATTGCGCTATATGTTGTATTTTTTTAAAAAATAACCTCAGAATAAAAAACATATATTTTCTTAACCTTTGTAGCCAATTGTCTTTGAATACATTGTATAGATCAGTATAGGTTGCCTAGGTTGTTTTTTGTCACATGGTTCATTTTCCCTGGCCTAGGAACTTTTGTATCCGAATCCTCAGGGGGTCCTTGTTAAATACACACGAATGGGAGTTGAACCAGCGGACTCTCGACCGCATATTCTCTCAATGGGCACCCCTCTCTTGGACCTATTCGCTACCAAGCAGAATGCCAAATGCCAAAACTTCACAAGCTGGCATCCCCAACAGGGATCCCTAGGGAATGCATTTTCGATCGCATGGTTAAACGTTTTTGCATACGCTTTTCCACCGATTCCTCTAATTCCCAGGGTCCTCAGGAAATTGAAGGCAGAACCCTGTAGGCTAATCCTGATAGCTCCAGCGTGGCCAGGCTGGCATTAGTTTACGGAACTCCATCTTCTCTCGCTGGAACCGTCAATCCCTCTGAAACCGGTTCCCTCTCTCCTCACAATGAGACCAAGGACAAGTCCAACATCCGGATCCATCATCTCTCAAATTATCAGCTTGGCTCCTGAGTTCCGAGAGTTCCATAGCCTATACATTCCTCCGGACTGCAGGGCAGTTCTGGCTCGTGCTCGAGCCGACCGTACTAACAAAACATATTCCTTAAAATGGAAGAGATTCTGCTTCTGGTGCAAGTCAGTAAAAATACACCCTCTTTCATCTTCTCCAGAACGGGTATTACCTTACCTTCTCCATCTGGCGACTTCAGGTCTTGCTCACGCCTCTATTAAAGTTCACCTGGCAGCAATTTCCCATTTCAGGAGATCTTTCGCAGGCCCTTCTCTGTGGTCTAATAGGTTGATTAAGCAGTTTCTCAAAGGCCTATTCAGAACGTTTCCTCCCGTAAAGTTTCTGCCTCCGCCTTGGCAACTCAACACAGTTCTGGCTCAGCTTATGAAACACCCTTTTGAGCCAATACACAGAGCGGATCTTAAATATCTTTCTTGGAAAACGGCACTACTTCCAGCCCTTACCTCTGCAAGGTGAGTAAGTGAGCTTCATGCATTTTCAGTTCAAGACCCTTTTCTTCAATTCAAACATGACAGGGTTGTACTGCGAACTAATCCTAAGTTTGTGTTCAAAGTCCAGCCAGACTTTCAACTCAATGAGCCTATAGTCTTACGGACCTTCTTTCCAAATCCTCAGACGGCGGCAGAAAGAGCTCTACATTCTCTAGACCTTGAACGCTGCTTTAACTTCTACCTTGACAGGACAAAGTCGTTCCGCAAATCCAACCAACTCTTTGTGGCTTACAGTCGACTTAGGAAATGTCTTCCACTTACTAAACAAAGTATCTCTCGATGGATCTCTGGAGCTATTACTTTCTGTCGCCAGCAAGGGGGCAAACCCCGTGCGTTCCACGGTTAGAGCCCATTCCACTAGAGCAATTTCTACCTCCATGGCACTTTTTGCAGGTGTGCCTATCAGACATTTGCAGAGCGGCAACATGCAAGACCCCGCTTACATTTACCAAGCATTACTGCTTGGATACGAAACTCATGAAGCTTGCTACAGTGGGACAGGCGGTGCTACGTCACCTATTTCGATAGCGGTGAGCCTTCTTTTCATCCCACCATCCTTTCTTTTATACGCACATTTCTCTATTGTGTTCTTTAATGATTTCTTGATTTCATTTTGGTACTTTCTATGTTTCACATTGATATGTTATTATCTGGTGAATTTGTATATTTTGCACCACCCGAAATGTGCTTATCACTGCTCACTACTCTGATTCAGGCATGTGAATCTATGAAAGATACCCTAATACTGGATAATAAATGTGTTACTTACCTGTAACTGCATTTATCCGGTATTGGTATCTTTCATAGATTCACATGCAACCCACCACCTCCCCTGGAAGGGCTCACCTAGTTCACTCAGTGATACACCTATTTAGCACTGTGCTTACGAAAATATGAGGGACTAGAGCTCCTTCCAGGAGGGTTCTAGAGGGTGGAGATAGCTAATTGGTTCTTCTCTAGAGTTTGGTCCTTTTTACAAAAGGACGTGGATATGTTACTATTGTGAGGCCCTTGGCCTATTACTCTATATGTCTAATGAGACATTACTTTATTTATGTACCGGGGACTCCCATCCCGATGACAGGGAATGATTCAGGCATGTGAATCTATGAAAGATACCAATACTGGATAACTGCAGTTACAGGTAAGTAAAACATTTCTTCACCCCACTGTTGACCCTGATTTCCTAACAAAACACCCTGTGCCTGAAAGCCTTGTACTTCAGGCATTGATGAGCAAAGTGAAACCTCTGGAACCGCCTAAACAGGGAATCGGAGTGTATTGACGCCCTTGGCAAAAACTTGTTTTTTGGCAGCTAGTCTGGTCCAATGGCCCTTTAATGGTGTGTACCTTCTGAGCAAGCATACCCACACTTTATGGAACATGTGCAGCGAGATCTTGCCAGCCGCCTAGAAAGACCTTTAGATGCCTCTTGCCCAACCAATTCAGGATGCAGCAAAATATGTACTGCGAGCTGTCCTGAACACCACTGAGTCAATGGCCGTGGTCTCAGAATCGACATAGTTCTGGGAATACACAGCGACTGGATTTCCTGGGGATGCCCAGGTGCCATTCATGGACATGCGCTTTAATGCATCAAGACTGTTTGGAGAAAAAAATATTCTTCGCTTTAGCGATTTAATAGTCCTGTCACTGGCCAATCCTTGGGGTTAGCCCTCCAATTCCAACCGCAGTACTGGAAATTTGGGGTTTAGTCTAGAGGTCCAGCTTATCTGCAGCTTCAGCCTTCTGAGTCGGTGCAGTAACTGTCCAAGCTTTTTGACGCAGAGCACATGGTGGCGGTTGAATCCGTTCACACCAGGAGAGGCAGCATTCATCTACTTCCTCCTCCCTTACCACAGTTGCCCCCCAGGAAGTTTTGATTTGCCCTCATGAACCCATAGCTAGCCAGTAGAGGGCAGGATCTGACATTTTCTCCTCGGCTGGAAATCCAGCGTGTCAGTCCAACTGTTTTTACAGATTATTCAAAGTGGCTACTCCCTGCTTCATAGTCCCCCCCCCCCCCCCCCCGCCCCCCCCCCCCACACCAAGACACATTTTGGCAGACCACACCTCAATCTTAAGACCCTGCTGGTCAAGGGTGCGATTGAATGTGTTCCAGATTTTCAATTTGTCGTATGATGCTAATCTCACTACTTCAATGAGGAGAATGGAGGCTTCAGGCTTATATGTCATCTCTGTCTATTGAATGCCTTTCTGAGAAAGAAAATGTTCAAAATGTTCACTCTGGCGCAGATCCTCTCTGCCCTGGATCATGGAAACTGGATGGTGTCCGTAGACTTGCAGGATATATATTTTCATACACATGTTCCCCAATCCCAAAGAAGACTTTCAGTTGCCATATTGTCCTTCAGCCTTATCTTAGCCCCTCAGGGATTCAAAGAAGGGATGGTGATGGTCGCAGCTCATCTTCGGAGATCAATGATGCATATGTTCACATGCGTCGGCAACCCGCTGCTCAAAGCAAACATGCCACTGGCTACCTCCGGGCGATGGTTGTTCTCTTGGCCATTGGGATTTTCCATCAGGGAGCTGAAGTCCCAACTGGGTCCCACACAGAGGATGCACTTCATATGGGCCGTCCTAGTTATGGTGGCATTCAAGGCCTTTTCACTGCTGCAGCCCGCACATAGCATTCAGGATATCGTTCTGATGTTCTAGGCTTAGTCCTGGGTCTTGGTGAAGATGCTTCTGAGCCTTCTTGTGCTCCTAGACTTGTGCATCCTCCTTGTATCATACTCCCTCTGGCATATGCAATGCTGTGCAGTGAAATCTCAGGTTTCAGAGTGCCGAGCACACAGACTCTACCTCTGACTCCAGCCAGAGCTCTGAGGAGACGGCTCGGGATCTTCTGAGGTGGCAGACAACCACCAACCAGACCTGTGGCTGCCACTCTTCTATCCCCATCCAGATTTCATGGTTGGGGCAGGCTCTTCACAAAGCTATAAAATCACCAAGACCATTAATTTATACAGCCCTTGTTTGAGGCACTAGTTAACATGGTATCAGTTGTTTTTTAAGTGAAATCCTCTTTTCTGTATACCCCAGCGTTACTGACATTTCAATTTCCATTGCGGAGCATGTTAAGATCCCTCTTCAATACCTTCTCATAATATGACCCAGTTTTGTAGGTCTGGCTTGACATAACTGTATGCTTATTGCTCCCAGTTCTTTAAAATATACATGGAGTGGCCTCTGGTTCCTTGCAAAGGAGTATTTCCCTATCAATTCATGCTCCTGGTTGTTTGGTGTATCAATCCACCTTCTGTAGAGTGCTGGCATTGAAAACATAAGGGACCATATTGCATATTAATAGTGCACTGAATTGTCATGCACGAAATATTTTTTTTTAGGTGCATTGCATAAAGAAAGCAATCTTGTTTTGTTTTGTACTGCAGCAATTTTTTTTAAATCTTTTAGTCTGGAATTAAAATTCAAGCCAGACCTACTGGCTCTGCCAATGCTTGTTATCATTTTCATTAATTCGTGTCACTTCCATTAAGATAGGAATCTATCAAAACAAATGTTTTCTCTTTCCTTGGTTTTTAATCTGTGGATTCTAATAATGCCTAGGATGCTGCTAAAAGTGAATGATTTAATAAATAACGGTTTGCTGTACTTTTGAAATGTCCTTGCTCAGACCGCGCACGAGCCTTGACTGAACCGTCTTCTCTTTCTCTTTTCCAGCACCAGTTCCTGAAAATTGCGAAGCCCCTTTCAAGCTTGACTCCTCTTATCCACGCGGCGAAGGAGGCAACCAAGAACAGCCATTAGTACAGCGCCACCCTCCTGGCACCAGGCTCTTTTCGTGCGTTTCAGAGACTCCACCCCACCTTCATTTCTTCCTTGGAGAAAAGGCCTCGATGTTAGCCTGAAAAAGAACCATTTTTGTAATTAAAGAATAATAAAGGGATTCTTGACGGGAAGAGACATGAACTACTGATCTGAATAAGTGAACTCTTTCACCCACTGGGGTGAATATTTTGTATGGATTAGTGAAGTCTTAAAGAGACCACGTAAGCGTAACTTTGATATGTTCAGTGAAAACATTTCTTTTTGTACCTTCTCGTGATTTTTTTTTAAATACTTTCTTTTTAGCACTGACCATGTTGTGTGGAATAAATTAAATCTGTTTGAGACTCGAGACCTAGCTTGCTTATGCTTGTAGACGTGCCTACCTCATTTCACACCTTGATAATTTTTGATTTCCCCTCTGGGCACCACACTGAAAAACCAGAGCCTTGCCAGGCTCTTTGAACTAGCCTGGAATGGCAAGGACTTTGTTCTTCTATCCAATAAGGGGTTTGCACCCAATTAGTTGTGACGTAAAGTTTCCTTAACTTGGATATACAACTAGTGCGCTCCATGCCCAATAGCATATGGCAGGATCCTTCGTTCTTTAGCTTCATGTTCGTCCTTAACTCACTTATACTCATAGGCATCGCTTCCCCATTCCTTATGTTGTAGAAGATAGGATCCGCAGCAGCTACGGATGCTTCAAGTACGCAGAAAAACTCAATCTTCGTCATCGGCCCACTCCATCTAATTCCTCCGCTTTCATCCAAAGCAGCAGCACTCTATGTAAAGTTCAGCAACTAACCATTTGTCAGTGTTGTATTTATTTCCAGTAGAGCAGCCATAGTCCTTTGCACCCCGCAAAGCATTGACACATATCCCTTTTTGTTGTGTAGTCGCATATGGAATATGAGGTGCTGTACGTAGAACACACATACTAACATTGAGGGCCGGGTTTCACAAACTGCACCTTGTAGTATGTTTGCACAGTTTATACTTCTGCAACTACTTTTACTAAAGCGTATGGAGTTATATGCCTTGACTGCAGAGTCTCTGCACACTTAAGTATATGTTTTAGTAGTAAATGTGGATGAGGCACAGTGGAATGGTTTCTCAAAAGGGCCAGAACTACTCCAAAAGGGAATGGGATTAGTTAGGATTAATAGAGGTTTAGGGACAGTCAGAGAAGAGTTTAGGGAGGGACCTCACCCACCAACACAAGAGTAAGCCAATTGCCATACCCTGGGGGTAGAGACATGTAACTCACACTTTTGTAGTAAATTTACACTCTGCATTTGTGAATACCAAAAAGTGGTAAACTTAGTAGTAAACTTACTCTAAGGTGTACATTGCTCAAAATGTAAGTTACCTCATGAATCAAGCTCTTAACACGTGATATGATGCATTCAGCTTACGACATCATCTTTCAGTCCACATACAAAACTACGATGTAACGTAACTCCACATACCGTTCTCCTTTTTAACCTATTCTCTTGGTTGACATCCAACCAGAGGGCTAGGTGCACAAGGCCAGACCCCTTTGAAGAACAAAATCACTTGATTGACCAAGTTATCACAGCTCTAGGATTACATGGGGTATCATATTGAGCAGGGTTACGAGCGCCCACACCAAAAGTGAAGGAGTAGGTTGTTGGCAGTCAAGCAACGCAGTAAGCAGTGTAATAAACTCCAGGGCAGGAGATAATCTTACTGGGCAGACAATTGTGTGTGAACTGAAGACTGGAACAAGTAACCAAAATAATTATTGCCACAAAACTCAATTAAAAACGCCTTCTCCATGTTTGTTGAAAGAGCCACATTGTCCTCAGGGGGGTCGCTGGACTGCTGCAGAAGGTGGTGAAAGTGTTTGAAGGTGCTGTGTAGAAGAGCTCCACGGGCGAAGTCCACATGGGATTCATGGATGAGAGAGGGGATCATATCCCATAGTCCGTTCACCAATATTTTCGCCAGTGTTTTCCAATCCACATTAATCGAGGATAAACAGTAGAACTAGGTGTAGATCAGGGTGTCCTTGCCCAGTTTGTGAATTACAGTGATCCGAGCTTTATTGGAAGAGCAGCAGAAATAACCTGTGATCTCATCTTCTGTAAAGTCTATGAGCAGGAATTTATTATAGCAGTCTGGGAAGCATTATTCCCAAAAGAGATTTATTGTAGGGGAGGTCACTTATCACTTACTCTAGCTCTTCTTTTTTTTGTTTTATCTCACATTCAACTCTTTTGTAAGTGTTGGCATGGGGAGGTGGCCCAGAACCTCCCTTGCATTTCTAAGGTATTGAAATATTTGGAATGGTGAAGGCCACAAGGGAGGAGGCAAGATCGCCACGGTCTCAGTCGGGTAAGTGTGTAGCAACCTAGGCTGTTAGCCGAGATGGCAGTCTGTGTTTCTCTTTGTTGCAGTTGGACATTAAGAAAATTCCTATCTTTTTCTATGTGTTCATCTATGCACCCTTGCCGGCAAGATAGAATGTATTCTACTTTATCAGTAACCAAATGGTGTGCAATGCAAATTTCTACTTTTCAAGTTCTTTCAATAACATAATGGTTCAGAGTCAGTTATAGCGTAGTGTTAACCGTCTAATGGAATGCTCTAGTTATCACTGCCCTTAGTCATTTCCTACTTAGGGCAGATTCCCTCACCAGTAGGCCTCTCCGTGAGGCTTTGCTCGTTGCCCATAAGTCTGCTTATAGGAGTGAGCTCTTATTTGTTCTCCAAATAATGTCTTCATGAGTAATCTGAGAACAGACTTTCCGTCAAGTAGTCTAAACCTCAAGTGTTCCTGTGCCAGCTTTTGAGCCGAGGTGTTACCTGCCCCAGTTCCAAGTGCACCACGACAGGGGCCTGGTAAGAGTTTCTGCTGTCAAGGATCTCACAAGAGACAGTCATCAAGAAAAGTGAACCTGATAACAAGAAATAGTCAATCACAGAGCTGTTACTATTTGCACATCAAAGAAACATATATTATCTGTCAGCCCGGTGGGTCAGTCTGCATGCATCTCACAAGAGACAGTCATCAAGAAAAGTGAACCTGATAACAAGAAATAGTCAATCACAGAGCTGTTACTATTTGCACATCAAAGAAACATATATTATCTGTCAGTCCGGTGGGTTAGTCTGCATGCATCTTCCAATCCATTGTCCTCACTGTTGTCAGTCAGAAGTGCTGATGCATTCATCCTATTGGGTGTCCCAGGTTTGTAAAGCAGCTGAGATATTTGATCAAGTGCCGAAGCATGGTTTGAATTCCAGGTCTCAGGGTTCAGATATCATCAACTTAGTCTCTGGGTGTCATCTCTATAAATAAACTTGCAATAACCCTCACAAATTAACTAGTATAGATGTGCTCTCTCTTACTTTTGTCCAACTGGAAAACTCAGCGAGTTTGATCCTGTGTTGCTAAGATGTCAATAAAAAAGTCCCCAAAAGACAATAAAGCCAAGCATGTATCTTCAACCCTTGAGCAGGGTTTACACCTACGGCCACAAAGTTATTTACAATCCCAAAAGCATAACTTGGTAGCCCTGAATTTGAAAGCCATACATCCACACTTCCTACAGTAAATGTCTTCAATGCCGCCCTAATGATTGAAATGTAAGTTCCTTAAATATTGTGTTGCAGATTTAATCGAAGATTAAAATAGTCTAGCTCTTCGCTGAATCAAGGTAAACCTCTCCAGATGGTGATTTTGCGGACATGTGTGTGTTTTTTTTTTAATGTAAGTGGCTCTTCCATGCTCTGGAGCCCTGGCAGGAAGGTTCAGAGCCGAGATCAAGAGGTATTTTTTTCATAATTATAAGTTCGAAAACTTTACATCACTGCCTGGTCCTGCAGGTGTGTTTACTCTTGCTTTTGACTTTGTGTTCTTTTCTGAAGTAGCGTCAAATAAATATCGGGTGAAAGAAGCCAACAAGACGGGGTAGGTTCGAAAGAGTTATTAGTATCAATTGGTGGTTCAAATAAAACTTTGCATCGGTCTGGGAGTTTAGGAAATAAATTGGGTTTTAGACAGATTTTTACTCAAGTTGCACATTGGAAATGTTCAAGTTTGAGAAGCAAACAAAATGTGCATTGAGGGCTAGTTTTTTTATTGAAACGCCCTGTAAGTTACTACTCCCTGCTGTGTGAAAATGGATTAGTAGTGAAAAAGGAAGAGGTGCAGAGAAAGATATAGGAGAACGTTTTACATATCTACTAACAACTACTGTTCTTGACTATACAACATAAATGTATTGCTCTAGATCTGTCTCCCAAGTCGGTAATAACACATTTCGCCAGTTCGAGGGATATTCAGTATTGCGCCTTGTCATTTTCTCTAAAAATGAACATATACCATAAATGTGAGTAAAATGCATATGGCATTCTCTTATGTAGCACCTTAAGTCTGGCCTGATGCAACCCTGTAGGTTAAATTTAATTGGGGTCACTTCGCCTGTTTCCCCTGAAATGCCATTCTGGTCTCAGCGTATCATGGCTGACACCTCGAAGAACATAGGGGCCGATTAGGATTGCGGAGATTCCGCATCCTCCGGGCCGGCGGAAGCCACCGCCAGCCCGGAGGATGCGGAATTACCGCAGCAGTGCCTCCAAAGACACCCCGCCAGATTAGGATGGCTGGGGGGTCATAGGCGGACGGGAAAACCGTCCGCTGCTTTTCCGCCGCAGTCGCCTTCCGACCGTGGCAGAAAAGCTCTAATATGGTGGCGTTGTCTATCAGACACCGCCAGCCATATTAGGATGGGGCAGGAAACATGCTTTTCCCTGGCGGCTTTTCCGCCATGAAAAAGCATGTAGTCTTTTCAGTTTGGGGGCCCGTTGCGGGCCCCCAGGGTGTCAGGGGGTGGGGGGTGCACATGGGGGGTACCTATGGTACCCCCCTGCATTTACATGAACAAAGCGGCAGGCACCGCGCGGTGCCTGCCGCTTTGTGCATGTAAATGCAATACATGCATTTTTAACCTTGCGGCGGGTGCTGCTTCAAGCAGCACCCGTCGCAAGGTTAAAGATACGGGATGGTCACATCCTAATTTGCATCGAGGGACCGCCGTTGCCCATGCGTACGGTCCCTCTACCTCGGGGGTGGCGGACGGACGCTGGTCCGTCCGCCATCCTAATGACCCCCTTAATTTTGTTTCCTTTGTAGGGTATGCACACTTGCTCTTGAAGAGCACATTTTTATTTTCAGGATGCCACAGTGTGGTTATGGGAATCTGTCTGCTGGAGCTTCTATCTTCGGGCCATGTTATCGCCAATCTGTATCATGTTGAACTCACCAACAAAATAATTTAAGTCTTGGCGTCTATCCTTTGGAGCCATATTGCTATCCTCCAACTTTGTACTTTTCTCAAGAAAATCACATATCCTACATATTGTTCTACGGCTCTGACCATGATTGAGAAGTGTTTTTCATCTTTAAATTCTCTCATTCTGGGTCTAAAGTATCTTTCCTATCTGCAAACCAGGTATGTGCAATTATCCCACGGATTGGTTTGCAAATGGGAATGCAGTTTGGCATGCAACCTAAATACAGATAAGGCCTATTGCAGATGGTCCACTCACATGGAGTCGCGAAACGACCTGCCCAATGGTTCAGGGGCGTACCCCAGGGAGATTTAGGACCTCCTTCATTTTTCAGGACACTGTAATAAATACTAATTAGGCAAGTCACAATCTGATAATCCCTTCTTCTCCACCCCCGCAAAGTGCTCCCCCTCCTCACCCCCCAACCCTGCACCCCCACTCCCCTGCCCAGTGTAAGCCAGCTAACGTAAGGATGGAGGCCTGCAAGGAACAGGAGACCTGCATTTGCTTTTCCAAACGGGAAACTTTTTTTTTAAAAAATGTAAGCAGCCCATGTCCAGGGGTTACTTTTAAAAGAAAATGTTTTCCTGTTTGGGAAGACATTAGTAAAAGGGAGCAGGTAGGGGAAGGCAGCAAGCAGTGGTTCTCACAAACCATTTACCCTTTCCTTCCCACTATCGTATTGGAGGGGGACGCCATTTCCATAACCCTCCTATTTGCGATTCAGTAAGAATCACAGAAGCCCTTTCATGACTTAAGACTAACCCCCAGATTCACCATGGTCCTGTTTTGCGAGTCCTTAATAGCGAATTTTAAGGATTCGCTATTAAAGACTCGCAAAACGGGATGCATGTAGAAATCGCAATATGTTATGCGATTTCTACTGCTTCCTTATTTGCGATTCGCTAATTGCTAATCGCAAATAAGGAATGGCTTTCCCATTCATTCCTATGGGCTTAAAGGCCCATAGGAATGAATGGGGAGTCATTCCTTATTTGTGATTAGCAATTAGCGAATCGCAAATAAGGAAGCAATTTCAAGGGTGCCTGGGTGTCCAAAGGACACCCTGTAGCACCCCATAAATGGTAATGTACACTGGTGTTGCGCACACACATGTCCAAAGGACATGTGTGTGTGTAACATACAACTTAGAAAAATGCACTAAAGTGCATTTTTTAAAGTTTTCGCTATTTACCACGTAGTTAGACTTCGGGGTAAATAGCGGCCCCAGATTGCGAATTCGCAATTTTTAAATGGTTCATGAATTGCATTTAAGGAATCTCAAATTGAGATTCCTTAAATGCAATTAATCGCAATTTAGCAATTTCTAGAATTGCGATTTTTGCATTTAGGATGATGAATCCCAAATACAAAAATAGCGCTCGCAAAGGGCCCGATTCTCAGAATCTGGCCCTTTGCGAGCTGATTTCGGCTTCATGAATCTACCTGATAGTTCCTACTCGTGAAAGGGCATTTGTACTTTGAGAGAAGCCCTTTGGAGGTCGCAAACCCTGTGCTTTTGCGAATCACAGGGTTTGCAACTGCAAAAGGACTCTGCATTTCGGGCCCTCTATTCTTTAAACTTTAATACCAGATTGAATTGTGATTCCTGCATATACTGTAGTGAATGGTTTCCATCAAGGTATTTCTGATACTGTATTAAGTCACATTGTCTTTATAAACAATCTTAAAGAAGCCCTCTGCATTGCTCGCTGCCATAAACCGAGCTGCTCTGTAACTTTTAACAGTACTCTTTTCTACCTCTGTGTGATTTATACAGACCAGATATGGTCATGACCTAAAAATAAGAATTCCAGAAAAACACCTAACAGCCGTCTGAAAAATGTAACTGAGCATCATGCACAGCTCAGGAAAGCTCACTCGCATGTATCCGGGTAAGAAATTGAACTGAAGGTGCTGGTAGCCCTCTTTGAGGCTTTCTCACTCAATTCAATTCAAAAACTTTATTCGGATGCATTGTAGCGTCCATAAAAGTGTCACTCAATTGTGGAGCAGTCGGTGTTTACTGGGGAGTGTCCACGGTGAATCTGAATGCATTGCAACTTTGATATAGTGCCTATTGCCCCTATTTAGGGTGCTGAAGCACTTGCATACATGGGTAGCACGATGCACCATGTTGGATGTTTGGTTGGAGGTGTGTTGTTTTTGTTTTGATTCTGTGTGGGAAATGTTTCCATGTTGTGCATGAGGACTACTGAGTTGCGATTATTGTGTTCTGAAACACAATGCTTAGAAGTGTGATGGTGCTGAGGTGTCAGAGACAGGCACACAGTTTATGGTTCTCAGTAAGCTGGCAGCTTTGAGCAGTTCTCTTTTGGGGATTTCTTATGTTCATAGTCCACTTAGGTGGTTTCTGCACTGGGTTGTCCATTCTAAGATGTTATGTTTAAAGACTAATGGTACTAAGCAGGCATAGGTTAAAAGGGAGAAATGGTGGCAAGATCTGCAGGGATATACTTTAATATCATCCCAAATCTAATCTGTCATTTTGAGATGCCAAGAAGTGGCCGTAGTGTGTAGCTAGTTGGGACCTGCAGTGTGGGGCTAAATTAGAATCCACCAGTGGCATGTGGCAGATTTCTTCAGTTATTCCACACCTGATCATATGGCGAGGGGTGGTTTATTGCTACTGGGTGATGGATATGGCCCTTAGCATTTTTGTCTTGTGTGAGGGTAAGTGTCCAGCAGTAAAAGGGATTCTGAGGCAGCCTTATGAACTGCTATAGACTGTCTGGCTGCCTTGTGTTATGGTTTAGTTTTAGTGTGGGTGATATATTGTATTGTGATTGCGTTATATTGCACTTACTACCCCTGACAAGGCATTGTTGTGCATTACGTTAGGCAGAACTCTTCTCCAGGTCCCAGGGATAATGTTTTTTTTGTAGTTCTTGTTGGTTATTAGGATTAGTCTTGTGTGCTACAGGTACCATTCCGTGGCATTACTCCAGTTTCGATGTGGTAGGTTACATCTGTGTGTTTTTCATTCCTAAACGCGTACCCTGCTTTTCTAATTGTCTCTGCAGATCATTCTTGTACATAGTGAGCTGGTCTACATGGGGCACATCTCCAGCAGAATAGCCCTATCCAGCCATGTTAAAGCACAGGTTGATAAGTGTTGCTGACTGTTGCCTTTCAGGACTACGTGGTCCGGTATATTATAGGAAGAACCAATGGTCTACCGGTAAATCATTTATATGGTACATTTAAGATACTGGTAACTCAATTGTCAGTGCAGCTAATGCTTCCAAACTCATAGTTACGAAGTAAATATCCTTTTATTTACAAAGATAAAGTTCCTAGTAGACCACTGTAATTTCCTATCATTTATAATCCAGGTTCCTTTTGGGGATAGAGTTGCCCTTGTTGGCTATATCATACAATAGACAGTATACAGTAGCACAAAAAGTGGACAGCAGATTCGTAATTCTGGCCGTAAATGCTCTTTCACTCTCTACTAGGGCGGAGGGGGAGGGGGGTGTTACCCTGCGTAATTCAGTATTGCGTAATAACACAGAATTACCTAAAAATTCCATAAGATTATGCATAATTCTGCGTCATTCTGCGCTTATCACTATTTCATCACTCAAGTAAGTCTGGTAGGAGCCAATAGTGCTGCAACGGTGACAGGCCATCGGTGAATGTCTTAAATGTGCACCTCACTACGGTGTCCTGTGCCCGGAAACTGTTTTTTTTCTTTTAAAATATAAGACCTATGCCTGTCTGACCACTGTGGTGGTTCATGACAGCCTCCCTTTCCAATGCCCCCAGTAACGATGGTTACTCTGAATTAGCATAAATTAATTATTCTTGTCTGAAAGAAACATTTTAGTGTTAGATTCCTTACCTTAGAATATCCCCAGGCGTCAGACTGGATCCGGAAAGTTTTGCGTAGCAGTACCCTTGCGCGTCGGTAGGCGTCGTCTGCAGCTCCGCGTCTGTCATTGGCGTCGTGATCGCCGGGATTACGTCGTCTGAGTACTTAGATCCCGCCCTTGCGCGCTGCCGTCAGTTCTTTTTTCCGTGCCAGCAAGCGCAGATCCGGGAAGAGCAGTACTCTGGTCACTTTTTTTTTTTTCACAACAGATTTTATTGAGCAGTTGAAGCAGAGTAAAACTGTGGCTCCCCACAGTCAGGAGATCACCACCAAGAGTCATGGTACAGTTTATAATGCATGCACAATGTCCGATCAATAGGAGGAGAAAAGCCCAAGAAGAACAACCCCTTATCCCACCCCTGCCCCACTAACTCCCACTACCCCACAACCCCCCCCAATTCCCATGCTAACCCCACGCACGTGTGTATAAAGGTGTAGTCAATACTTGGGTGCGATGTGACAGGTATGCCACAGATCTCAGGCCTACACGACACATCTCATTCATACGTCCTCCTCTCGTTCCACTGGGGGATCCAATGACAGCCCTCTATAATCAGCCCAGATCTTAAAATGCTTACGGGGGCATCCCCTTGCTTCAAACACTGGTCTCTCGAGTCCCATGTAGTAATCCAGGCCAGCCTTCCATGCACACAAGGGGGGGCTCTTTCTCCCTTCCATGCCCGGGCCAGGTCTCTCTTGGCCACAACAAGTCCCAACAACAGTAAGTGGCGCTTATATACGTTCCCACCGATACCCTCCATGACATGGAGCAGCCCCAGCCGATGAGTACGGGGAAGATCCCACCCCAGGACCTCGGACAGGCAGCCCCATACACCTCTCCAGAAGCTAGACAGTCTAGCACACGACCACACCGTATGCAGCAGCGTACCCAGCGCGGCCCCACAGCGCAGACACCCCGGAGACTCAATCAGTCCCGCCTTCCACAGCCGCTCTCAGGTGTAATAGGCCCTATGAAGATATTTAAATTGGATTAGCCGAAGCCGCATTGCAATAGCAGCCCCTCGCGGGGATTCCAGGACCTCCCTCCAATCATCCTCATCTAGAGGACCCACATCTACCTCCCATGCCGCCCTAAGGGGAAGTAATGAGGAGGAGCTATGAGTAACCAGCGTCTGGTAGATGCAGGAGACCTTCTTATCCCCTAGGTCTCCCATAAAGACCTTCGCTTCGACCGGACTAAACTCAGGGAGAGACTCCAAGTGAGCGATACTGGGGGCCAGCGCATGACGCAATTGTAAATAGCGGAAGAATTGAGATTGAGGCATGTGGAACTCCGCGCTGAGCTCCTGAAACGATTGTGGTTCCGGACATCACTTGGCCCAGCAACGAGATCCCAATGGCCTCCCAGCCATCAAAACCGGCCAGAGTAGAAAGCTCCGGGAGCAGTCCATTGTTCCACAGTGGAGAAGTGTGGCTCAATGGTTAGAGCGGCAGACCCTGATGCAGAGGTCTAGCCCGGGACCAGGGTTCAATTCCCCGCCTCGGCGGGTCTTGGGCTCAAATTTCCCCGGACCTGACAATTCTCGCCTCAGTGCCTATTCCAATCATGGAGTCCCACTCTGTAACTCTGGGCAATAGCTTGCTTAATCTCCACAACGGCCCCTCGCAGCGGGATGCCTGGCTTTCACCTTGGGGATGCCCAGTAATGGGTGATCTCGCAGGGGAATACCAGGACGGGTTCCCTAAGCAAGCGCTGGGACGCTTACGGGCAGCCATGCGCTCTACAAATCAAATTTCATTTCATTTCATTTCACAGTGGCGTTTCCGCCGTCAGCTTGCCCCACCAGCCCATGCGGCGCAGCGCCTGTCTCCAGACAGCAAAGACCACTTTCGTGACAGACGGTAACGACCGCCGCAACCGGGCTGAGTATAAGAGCGTGTGTAGCATATTTTCCCCCATGAGCGAGCGCTCCAGGGCATAGGCCGGGTCCCCCCTGTCGCCATACCACCATTCATTAAGAATAAGCAGTTGGGAGGCCTGGTAATAGGACAGCAGATCGGAAGTGGCCAGGCCAACGCAATATGTGGACAAGAAGCATGTCCGTAGCGCCACCCTGGCCGCTCCTCCAGCCCATAGGAAGCGGCCCAACACAGAGTTGACTTGTCGAAACCACTGCGGGCTGATGGAGTGGGGGTAGTTCTGCAGCTGATATAGCAGGCGTGGGAGCGCTACCATCTTGAAGATCGCAGACCTGCCGAATATGGTTAAAGGCATCCTAGACCACGTTTTGGTATCAGCCTGAACTCGCTCCCATACAGGCACTATATTGCGTTCCCAAGCAACTGTCGCCGATTCCGACAGGAACACCCCCAGGTACTTCAGCCCGTCGGACGCTACCCGCAGTCCTGCCGCCCAGGGGTCCGTTATGGCTCCACCTCCCAGCACCCACAGGGTGGACTTGTGCAGGTTCAGCCGAAGGCCGGAAACCTCTCCGAAGATACGCATAATGTCTAACACTCGGGGCCCCAAGCGTCGCAAATCTGTAAGGAAGAAGAGGACGTCGTCAGCATACAATGCAATTCTGTCCACTAGATCCCGACTGCACACAAACCCTCGCATCTGTGCATCTATGCGCACCCAAGAGGCCAGGGGCTCCATAGCCAGGGCGAACAGGTATGGGGACAATGGGCATCCCTGCCTGGTTCCTCGACCAATCCGAAACTTTCCGGAGATCACCTCAGCGACCCGCACCGAGGCCGTGATGTCAGTATACAGCAGCTTAAGGTACGACAAAAACACCGGGCCCAAGTTGAGACGGGGCAGGAGTGCAAATAGATACGTCCAACTAACAGAGTCGAAGGCTTTGTCCATATCTGCTAATAGCAAAGCTGCCTGTTCACCCAAGGCCCCCATAGCATCCACCGCCGCCTGTGCCCGCCGGATGTTGTGACTCGTCGCCCTATGAGGCATGAATCCGGCCTGATCAGGGTGGACCAGGTCCGTAATATACGGCAGTAGGCGATTCGCCAGAGCTTTTGCTAGGATTTTGGCCTCAATGTCTAGCAGGGATATGGGGCGATACGAGTCATGCCTGTCAGGGGGTCTACCCGGCTTTTGAAACACTACAATTTCCGCATGGCGCCAATCAGATGGTAGCTTGCCCCGGGTTCGTGCCGCCTCGAGCGCACGTCGGTAATGGGACCATAACAGGAGGTGAAATTTCTTATAAAACTCACATGGGTAACCACTCAGCCCGGGTGCCTTCCCGGTGTTAAGCTGCCCCAGTGCCTCCCCAAGTTCCTCAGCTGTAAGCGGAGCGTCGAGCGCCTTCCTGGCCTCATCCGAGACCGCTTTCGGTGGCAGGTCATCGATGAATTTAGCCACCTCGTCCGCTTCCAGACAATCTCGTGGGGCATACTGCTCCCTGAAGTAGCGGGCGAAGCTTGCCGCCAGTTCAGCCGGGTCTGTTATCACTGCCCCGTCCTCCGTAGTGAGGCCTGGCAATGTAATCGGTTGAAGGCTGCATTGACATAGCCTATGAAGCATCGTACAGGACTTATCTCCCCACTGGTAGATTCTACTCCGCGTGGCGAGCCACGCCTGTTTAGCCTCATCATGTAAGATAGAAGCATAGGATTGCTGCGCTTGCAGGAGCAACTGTATCGCAACCTCGTCTCCCCCTCCCCGGCTTCGCTGTTCCAAGGCCTCTACTTGTGCAGCTGCAGCAGTAATTGCTTCCCGGTGTTTCCGGCGGGCGGCCGCACACCAAGCAATGTCGACTCCCCGTATAGTGGGCTTCATCGCTTCCCAAACCACCACAGCGTCAACATCGTCTACTAGATTGTCCCGCCAGTAATGATCGACCGCCTCTCTTACGTGTTGGACATATTCGGGTTGTCGTAGGTGCCACGAGGACATCCTCCAACGGAATGGTTGTCGTTTTGTGTGAAGCTCTATCTTGACGAAGAATGGGGAGTGGTCAGACAGCCCTCTCGGCAATATCCCGGCCTCCCGCACCCTACTCAGGCATGCACTGGGCACAAACACATAATCCAGCTGCGAGAAGGAGCCATGCACCGCAGATACATACGTGTACTCACGTGCCGCAGGGTGCATATGGCGCCACACATCCACCCAGCCCATACACTCCACCATAGCATGCAACCGGGTAGGGGGGAGGGGGGGGGGGGGAAGCACCCGTTATCATTCCTTGTCTCCTCTGACGGTCCACACAGATATCCATCACCTCATTCCAATCCCCCCCAACTACTGTTAAGGACTCTGGGATATCTTCCCATATTGTAAACAACCTCTCAGACAAGGCCCACTGCAGGGGGGATGGGCATAGACACTTCCAAAGACCACTGGTTCAGCACCCACCATCCCTTTGACAGAAATATATCGACCCTGCGGGTCTGCCCACTGCTTCTCGTGAACATAAGCCACCCTGCGGTGTACCAAAATAGCGACACCTCTGGACCCTCTAGAAAATCCGGCATGAAAGACCTGTTGAAAGCCAAACCTCTGTAGGCTAAGTACTTTTGAACCCAGCATATGTGTTTCCTGTAGCAAAAGCACATCAGCTGCCTCCCTTTTCCCCCAACGCAATACCGCCCCATAATCTTATCAAGCATCCCCCGAACATTCCAGGTTACTACACGCAGGGACTCGACCGTTCAGCCATAATCAATTGGGTTCCCCCAAGCAGGCCCTGTGTGCCACCCCCACACACCCCAAACCCTCCTCAGTACATCAGAAAACAGCACGTGCGGTCCCCCCACCTACCCCAGAGCCCCCCAACAATAACATCTACCCCCGCCTGGACCCAGTCCCTCGCCACCCCCAACACTCCCCCTCTCACCCCCCCCTGTCCCCAACTCCCCCCACCCCTATACCTCCTAGAACTCTGAAGTACCTGTCGCGGCATGGACAGCCCCGGACCCAAAACCGAGGGCCCAGGACCAACCATACCAATGGATCCCAACACCCCTTAAAACCGTAAAATCACCCCCCCCCCCCCAAGTCCACTCCCACAGCGTGTGGAGGTTGGTGGCCCCTATCAAGTCGCCTCCCGAACCCCAGCTGTGATACCACATATGATCAAGGCACTACTCAGAGCAGGCAGCTTAGGCATCCGCGGCACCGCTCGAGATGTAGTCCGGCCGTGGGACCCCCGGCAGTTCAAGTCCACACCCTTCGTAGAGAAAAGCAGATCCCCCATGTTTTCAGCGACCATTTTCAGAATGATCGGACTCCATTGTTCCACTGTTCTGTGTCGCGCTGGCGGAGGCGGATCTCTTGCGTGATCGGGACCTCCGATGTCGTCCACCCCGGGCCGGTCGGTCTGTCCGCTCCTGTGATGATCTCCTCGAGCCGCCTGGGTCCAGACCTGGCTGGGCATGTGGCCTGATCCGCACAGTTTCGTCGGTCCACTTGAAGACGTCCTCCGGGGAATCGAAGAAGTGGGTCCGGGACTGGTAAACCACCCGCAGGCGGGCCGGGTACAGCAAGGAGTACTGGAGTTTCAGGCCCCGCAACTTGGCTTTGGCAGCCACGAAGGACTGGCGTTGCTGCTGTACAAGCTTAGTGTAGTCGGGAAAAATCATAATCTTCCGATTTTCATAGGAGATGGAGCCTCTGGTTCTCGCTTCCCGCAATATAACATCGTGATCATGATAATTCAAAAGTCTGGCAATTACTGGTCCGGGACGCTCACCCTCCGGCGGCCTCTGTGTTAGGACCCGATGTGCACGCTCAATCACGAAGCAATTGGAGAGAACCCCCAGGGGGAGCCAGCTCTCCAGCCACTGGGACAGGAACTGCTCCATATTGTCCTTCTCACATCTCTCTGGAAATCCTATAAAGCGGAGGTTGTTCCTGCGTGCGCGCCCTTCAGCATCCTCCACTCGAGACGCGAGGTTCTTTTGGACGTGCTCCATCTCCGCCATTTTCCGTTTCAGGGTCCCAGCGTCGTCTTCAACCACCGAGATCCTGGATTCTGTCTCTGTGATCCGTGCCACCGCATTCCGTAGATCCTGGTGCAATAGAGTTACATCCGCGCCCGCTCTGGTCACTTTTTGACCAACTTTTTGATCATCTTTTCGAGTAGACATCGACTCCTGGTGCTGATAGGGAAGCCTGGCTTCAAGCCTTGTGAGGCCTGTCACCGCTTGATGTCGGTGACCGACCCCCACCATCGGTGCCTTTACTGCCTCGGGGCCGACCACGATGACAAGTCGTGCCCCGACTGCCAGGCCTTGACCTCGAAAGCTAGGCGGCAGCGGACCCGCAAGCTGCTCAAGCTCCGGTAGTCTGTGCATGTCGACTAATCTCCTCACTGAGGTGCTCAAACCGCAGGCAAGCTCTTCAGATCCTCGACTGCCATTTAACAAATCCCTCATCGACGTTCTGATGGGCACCTGGTCCAAGCCCTCTACAGGCCTCCCTGTCGATCGGAACGTGGCCCGACGCCACTGCTCCGCTCCGGGCGACCCCTGCTTTCGGTCCACAACCCCACCCCCGAGAGTCTGGTTATCCAGGCCTCAACGTCCCAGACCGCATTCCCGACTGCTCCACCGGATCGGGAATCCAAAAGGTATGATCAGTTTGGAAAGAAACTGTTCTCCTATCTGAGTTTGGGGCTGCGGTCTGTCAACACAGCTTGCCTTTTGGGCCGTTACACCCACTCTCTGTGGGATACGGTTGCGGAAGTGCTGCCGCAGTGCCCGGAGGAGGCCCGGGCACAGCTTACCCAAGCCCTGGCAGAAGGGCGGGACGCAGCACGCTACTCTATACTGTGTGGACTCGATACAACAGACTCGCTGGGCAGGGCTATTTCCACGACGGTGGCGATTCGTCGTCACGCCTGGCTGAGGTCTGCCAACTTTACGGGGGATGTCCAGTCCACGCTCATGGACGTGCCCTTTAATGGCCTTCGCCTTTTTGGCGACAAAGCAGATAGTGCGCTAGAGCGTTTTAAGGACTCCAGGGCTACGGCCAAGTCATTGGGCCTGTTGGGCCAGCGTCAGCAAACTTCTGCTTTTGGCCCATTACTTGGCCACGGGAGGGGCGCCCCCACACGTCCAGCCAGCCACAGGCCACAGACCCAACCTCAACGCGGTCACGGACGTGGTAACCACCGTGGCGGTGCCGGGGGACAACGGCCAGGTCAGTCAACACCCGCTCCAGCAGCATCTGCCTCAAAGTCTTCCTAGTCCGAGCTTTCAGGCCCATACGACGCCAGTAGGGGGCAGGGCCTGCCATCACCTCCTCCACTGGCGTACCATCACGCCGGACAGGTGGGTGCTGCAAATCATCCGAAGGGGCTACTCCCTCCCCTTCGAGGCGACCCCTCCAGCCATGACACCGCAGTGCCACCGCATGTTGGGGGATCACTTGCAACTTCTGCAGGAGGAAGTTATGGCCCTCTTGGCCAAGGGGGCCATCAAGCGCGTTCCTGGGCCAGAAGTAGGATATGGTTGCTATTCCCACTACTTTCTGGTACCCAAGAAGGGCAAAAGAGACCTACGCCCTATCTTGGACCTCCGGAGCGTCAACAGCTTCCTCCGGAAGGAGAAGTTCAAGATGCTGACTTTAGCTCAGGTCTTAGCTGCCCTAGACCCTGGAGACTGAATGGTAGCGTTGGACTTGCAGGACGAATATATTCATATCCCCGTCCTGCTGGCCCACCAGCGTTACCTGCGGTTCACGGTAGGCCACAAGCACTTTCCATGCTCCCCTTTGGCCTTACCAGCGCCCATCGGGTGTTCACGAAAGTGATGGCGGTGGTTGCAGCTCATCTGCGCAGATCAGGGGTCTCAGTCTTCCCCTATCTCGACGACTGGTTGTTAAAGCCGGGCTCGCCCCAGACAGTCATCAGCCACCTCCAGACAACGGCCAATTTCCTGCACCTGCTGGGGTTCTCCAATGTGCCGAAGTCACACCTGTGCCCCTCTCAGAAGCTCCTCTTCATCAGAGCGGTTCTGGACTCTGTGCAGTTTCGGGTTTATCCTCCCGAACAGCGGGTTCAGGATATTCAGGCTCTGATTTCGATCTTTCAGCCTTTATCCCGAGTCTCGGTCAGGTTGACGCTGCGGCTTCTGGGGTTGATGGCCTCCTGCATCCTTCTGGTGCATCATGCCAGGTGGCGGATGCGGGCTCTTCAGTGGGACCTGAAGTTTCAGTGGGCCCAGCATCAGGGCAACCTGTCCGACCACGTCCTGATCTCAGAGGGCACTGCGAGACAGCTGTAGTGGTGGCTCACGGACCGCGATTGAGTCCGCGGCAGATCCCTCTGCCTACCCCAACCGGAGCACGTAGTAGTGACAGATGCGTCCCTCCTGGGCTGGAGGGGCCACATGGGAGAGGCGGAGATCAGAGGCATTGGGTCTCCGGCAGAGTCCCGGCTCCATATCAACCTTCTGGAGCTGCGGGCGATCCGTCTCGCAATGAAAGCATTCCTTCCTTCTGTCGGGGGAAGTGTAGTGCAGGTGTTCACGGAAAACACCACCGCCATGTGGTACTGCAGCAAACAGGGCGGGGTGGGGTTGTGGACCCTTTGTCAGGAGGCTCTGCGCCTCTGGCAATGGCTGGAACACCAGGGCGTCACCCTGGTGGTTCAACACCTGGCAGGTTCCCTGAACGCCAGGACAGACAAACTTAGCCGCCGGTGCATGATGGATCACGAATGGCGTCTGAACTCGGACGTGGCACAAGGCATCTTTCAGCAGTGGGGAGAGCCTTGGTTAGATCTATTCGCCACCAAAGAGAGCATGCAATGTCATCAGTTTTGCGCGTTGGAATTTCCAAGGCGGCACTCGCTGGGAGACGCTTTTCATCGTGAGTGGAGCTGTGGTCTGTTGTACGCCTTTCCACCTATACCACTTCTGCCCAGAGTGCTGAGGAAGATAAGGCGCGACCGGGCCCAAGTCATCCTTGTGGCTCCGGACTGGGCACGAAGAAACTGGTATCCCGAGCTACTCAGCATATCAGTAGATCCCCGATTCGGGTGCCTCTTCGGGAGGACCTTCTGTCGCAGCAGCAGGGGACGGTCCTCCACCCGAACCTGTCCAGCCTCCACCTACATGCGTGGAGATTGAGCGGCGACAGTTGAGGCCATTTGACTTGCGCCCTGAAGTCTGTGACATGATTCTGGCAGCCAGGCGTCCCTCCACAAAATCGGTATACGTCTGCAGGTGGAACAAATTTGTGGCATGGTGCACAGCAAAGGCTGTGGATCTACTTTCTGCCCCCCTTTCAAAGGTTCTCTTCTTTCTCTTGCCCAGCAGGGCTTTGCTCTGGGCACTATCAAGGGCTACCTCTCAGCCTTCTTGAGGCTTCCTGATCAGCCTTCTCTTTTCAAGTTCCCTGTTGTAAATAGATTCTTGAAAGGCATCACACAGATGTTTCCTCCTGTTCCATTCGTGATGCCTCAGTGGGACTTGAATCTTGTTCTGACTTACCTGATGTGCGCTCCCTTCGAGCCACTTCATAACTGTCCTCTTCGTCTTCTGACTCTTAAAACTGCATTCCTGCTTGCCATCACCTCTGCCAGGAGAGTGAGCGAGCTCCAGGCTCTCTCTTCTAAACCTCCTTTCCTCTTTGTCCATCCGGACAAGGTTGTTCTGAGGACTTGTTCTTTCCTGCCCAAGGTGGTTACAGCCTTTCATATCGGGCAGTCCATCACCTTGCCCACCTTCTTTCCGCCTCCGCATCCCTCGAAAGAGGAAGAGAGGCTCCACTGTCTGGACCCGAAACGTGCGCTTTCATTCTATCTAGACCGCACACACCAGTTCCGGGTGGACGACCAGCTCTTTGTTGGTTACGTGGGCGCTAAGAAGGAACGGGCGGTGCACAAGCGGAACATCTCTCGTGGGTCGTGCTGTGCATCAACGTCTGTTACTCCATGGGGACAAAGGAGCCTCCTGTTGGGCTGAGGGCCCATTCCACTCGGGCCACGGCGGCTTCTACTGCCCTGGGTCGGGGAGTCCCCTTGCAGGTCATCTGTCAGGCACTACGTGGGCCTCGCTGGACACATTCACTAGACACTACTGCCTGGACAGCCAAGTCCGGAGAGATGGCTTTTTCGGCCGTTCCGTTCTCCAGGACTTTCTGGTGTGATCTTGGTTCACAGACCCTCCACCGAGGTTGGTATTGCTGGGGTATCTATTCTAAGGTAAGGAATCTTACACTAACCTCTTTCTTTCAGATGCACAAGTTACTTACCTTCGGTAACGATATATCTGTAAGAAACAGGAGTTCGTGTTAGATTCCTTACCGCCCCACCCATCCTCCCCATTCTGCGAATCGATATCTAGGCTTAAGGACATCCCTTTTAGGGCCCTAGTTTCATGGCACCAGTGTCAGTTTCTATCATGGCTCCGCGTTTCTGGCGTGGAAAGCTATGTACAGAACTGACGTCAGCGCACGAAGCCGGCGTCTAAGTACTCCGACGACGTCATTCCGGCGATTACAATGCCGACGACGGACGCGGAGCCGCAGACGACTCCTACCGACGCGTAAGGGTACTGCTACACAAAACTTTCCGGATCCAGTCTGACACCTGGGGATATTCTAAGGTAAGAAATCTAACACGAAATACTGTTTCTTACAGATATATCGTTACCTAAGGTAAGTAACTTGTGCATATATAAACATTCGGCTCATCTCCCCACCTGCACAGGCAACACTGAACCTTCTCTGATGCTTCTCGAAGGCTGATGGCCAGCTCTAGCAGCTTCAGCTTTTTATACTTTATTACAAATACTTTCGAGGATCTGTTGAACCAAGAATCTTCCAGACTCACACAGGTATTCAGGTGTTTTTCCTTCGAGGAAAATTGTTACACATGTCCTCGCCCCTCGTCCTCACAGTCCCCAGCTAGTGTTTTTTGCGACTGGTTACCTTAAGGTTTGAACCTAAACTACACCGAGTATTGGACGTTACTATATGATGAGTTTTCTCAGATTTTGAAATGGAAATGTAGTAGAGTTGGTAGTCACTATCCATGAGTACCTGTTTGCTTCTGGGACATGCTGCTACTTTCCCACTAGACCCATGCTGATACTCACCCATTAAAAGTATTGCACCCCTGCTGAGAGGTTCTGGTGTTCTCCCATTGAAAATACATCTCAATGCTGAGAAGTACTAGTACTCTTCTTTTAAAGGAACAGCACACTTGCTGAGAGGGGCAGTACTCCTCCCCCTCACCCCCATTAAAAGTGCATCACCATGGCTGAGAAGTACTGGTACTCCCAATAAAAGTATTACAGACCTGCTGAGGAGTGCCGGAGCCCTTCCAGTAAAAATACTGCACCATTGCTAAGAAGTGTGGATACTCTCCCATTAAAAGTACTGCACTATGGCTGAAAAGTACTGGTACTTTCACATTAAAAGTATTGCACCCCTGCTGAGAGGTGTGGGTACTTTCCCATTATAAGTACTGCACCGTGGCTGAGAAGTACAGGTACATTAAAAGTACTTCTCCTTGGTTAAGAAGTCCCATTGCACTCTCATTAAATGTATTGTCCCCCTTCTGAGAAGTGTTGTGCTCTCCCATTAAAAGTATTACACACCTGCTGAGAAGTGCGGATGTTCTCCCCTTGAAGTACTGTGCACAGCTGAGAAATGTTCGTACTCTCCCATACTGCAGGCCAGGTGAGATGTGCTGGTACCTTACCATTAAAATGATTGTCTCCCTCAATGAGAGTGTAGGTTCTCTCTCATGAAAAGTACAACACAACTGCTAAGAAATGCTGATACACTACCATTAAAAGTACTGCACCACAGTTTAGGAGTACTGGTATTCTCCAATTAAGAGTACTTCACTTAGGCTGAGAAGTGCTGATGCTCTCCCATTAAAAGTAATGGACTACTGCTGAGAAGTGCCGGTACTCTTCAATCAAAGGTGATGCACACTGGCTGGGAAATGCCGGTTCTGGCTCATTAAATGTATGACAGGCCTGCTGTGAAGTGCTGGAGTTCCCCCATTAAAAGTATTGCACCCCAGCAGCGAGGCGCTGCTTCTCTCGCATTAAAATTACTGCACCACTGCTGAGAAGTGCTGGTACGCTCCCATTAAAAGTACTGCTCAACAGCTTAGAAGTTCTGGTACTCACCCATTAAAGACACTTCACCTTGGCTGAGAACTGCTTGGTGCTCTCCCAATAAAGGTACTGCACCCCTTCTGTGAGGTGCTGGTTCTTTGCCATTAAAATTATTGCACTCCTACTCAGAGATTCTGCTGCTCGCTTATTAAAAGTATTGCACTGCTGCTTTGAGGTCCTGATACTCTCCCATCAAAAGTATTGTTCTGCTGCGGAGGGGTACTGATAGTCTCCCATTAAAAGTACTGCAATTGGAAGCACCTCACCTGGAAGAGGTGGGCACGTATATTGGATATCTGAAAGAGACACGTTAGTGATAGATTCCTTACCTTAGAATATCCCCAGGCGTCAGAATGGATCCGGAAATTTTTGCGTAGCAGTACCCTTGCGCGTCGGTTGGCGTCGTCTGTGGCTCCGCGTCCGTCGTCGGCGCCGTGATGATGTCGTCGGAGTACTTGGACGCCGCCTCCGCGTGCTGATGTCAGTTCTTTTTTCCGCGCCAGCAAGCGCAGATCTGGAAAAAGCAGTACTTTAGTCACTTTTGACTAGTCTTTTTGATCTCTTTTGATCATCTTTTCTTGAGTCTTGCGACTCCAGACGGTGCCTAGGGATGTCTGGTTTCAAGCCCTGTGAGGATTGCGACCGACTGATGTCGGTCACGGACCCTCACCGTCGGTGTCTCGGCGTCGACCACAACAACAAGGCCTGCCTCGACTGCCGGGTCCTTACTTCGAAAGCTAGATGGGAGCAGTCCCGCAAGCGACTCGAACTCCGGCAGTCGGCCCCGCGCCCTGAGAGGTCCCGGTCCCACAGGAGGTCGAGGGACAGGTCGCGGGGTCGGAGCCATCACAGCTCCGAGAGTCGGCATCACTCCTCCGGGTCGAAGTCGTCGTCAGGTAAGCACAAGAAGTCGAAAAGATGTCATCGCTCTTCCGACTCCCCCCGACGCTCGTGCGACGCGGCCGGGGGTTCGGGTGACACCGCCCACGCGGCTTCGTCGGAATCGCGGGCGTCGCGGCCTGCTCCACACCCTCCGGTCCCTAGGCAAGACGCGATGCCGGGGGAAATCAAGCGCTTCCTCATGGCCATGAGGAACTTCTCTTCCCCGACTAGTTCCGCTGCGCCTTCAGGCCCAGTGGACCCGTCCGGGGACCCTAGCGGGTCGGGGGCTTTGGCCCCGACGCCGCCGGCGCTTTCGGGCCCGGCGCCGCAGGGCCCCACTGGATCCGCTTTGGGATCCGGGTCGTCGCCGGTTGGCCTAACGACCTCACCGGCACCGGTCCCTCAGGTGTCACCTCCGGTGCCGTCCTCGGGCGGCGCCGTCCCCGATGCCTCCCTCGCTCCGGTTCCGGCGTCGGAACGGCGCCGCTTTCGACGCCGCTTGGGGAGTTTAACTGCTATGAACCGGCCTCATCGTTTGACAACCCTGACTATCGGGGGATGGGTGGAGAGGAGTATTGGGAGGGGTCTGAGGACCCTCTGACCCGAGAGTGTCAGTCTCAAGAGGACTGGACAGGTGGACTTGGGGATGCCAGTGGTCTGGACACATCACCAGACACTGGCTTTGCCTCGCCTCCTACCTTGGCTACGGAGGAGGGGGCAACCTACAGTGTGGTGTTGATGAGGGCAGCCAAGGCCTTGGGCCTTGAGCTCCCCGTCGCGGCCGTGAGGACTAACCTCCTCACTGAGGTCCTTAAACCGCAGTCAAGCTCGGCCGAGCCTCTGCTGCCGTTTAATGTGGCCTTGACCAACGTTCTTTTGGGCACTTGGTCCAGGCCCGCTACGGGTTCGCCCGTAGATTGGAACGTGGCCAGACGCCACCGCCCGGCCCCTGGCGACCCATCTTTCCTGTCCACCCACCCCCCCCGAGAGCCTGGTCATCCAGGCTTCAAATTCCCAGACCGCATTCCCGTCGGCTCCGCCGGACAGGGAATCCAAGAGGTATGAGCAGTACGGCAAAAAGATATTCTCCTCCCTTAGTCTGGGACTGCGGTCTTCCAACACCGCATGCTTCTTGGGCCGCTACACCCACTCTCTGTGGGATACGGTCGCGGAATTGATGCCAGAGTACGGGCCAAACTCGGCCAAGCCCTTGTGGAAGGCCGGGATGCAGCAAAATATTCTATCCGGTGTGGGCTGGATACCACCGACTCACTCGGTAGAGCGATGGCAACGACAGTGGCGATTTGTCGCCACGCCTGGTTAAGGTCCGCCAACTTTTCGGCCGATGTCCAGAATACACTGATGGACATGCCGTTTGATGGCCGTCGCCTTTTTGGCGACAAGGCAGACCATGCGCTTGAGCGCTTTAAGGACTCACTGTGGAGGCAGTCGGGGACAACGGTGAGGCCAGTCCACACCCTCCCCCGCAGCATCCGCCTCAAAACCCTCCTAGTCCGTGCTTTTCGGCCCATGTGACGCCAGTGGGGGGCAGTGTTCGCCATCACCACTCCCACTGGCGCACTGTCACGTCGGACAGGTGGGTGCTGCAAATCGTCCGAAGGGGCTACTCCCTCCCCTTCGAGACGACCCCTCAAGCCATGCCACTGCAACACCACCGCGTATCGGGGGATCATTTGCGGCTTCTGCAGGAGGAAGTTACGGCCCTCTATGCCAAGGGGGCCATCGAGCGCGTTCCTGGGCCAGAAGTAGGATGTGGTTGCTACTCCCACTACTTTCTGGTACCCAAGAAGGGCAAAGGGGGGCCTACGCCCTATCTTGGACCTACGAAACGTCAACGGCTTCCTCCGGAAGGAGAAGTTCAGAATGCTGACTCTGGCTCAGGTCTTAGCTGCCCTGGACCCAGGAGACTGGATGGTAGCGCTGGACTTGCAGGACGCTTATTTCCACATTCCTGTCTTGCCGGCCCACTGGCGCTACCTGCGGTTCACGGTAGGCCACGAGCACTTTCAGTTTACCGTGCTCCCCTCCGGCCTTACAAGCGCCCCACGGGTGTTCACGAAAGTGATGGCGGTGGTCGCAGCTCATCTGCGCAGGTTAGGGGTTTCAGTCTTCCCCTACCTCGACGACTGGTTGTTGAAGGCGGGCTCGCCCCAGACAGTCGTCAGCCACCTCCAGACGACGGCAGACCTCTTGCACCAGCTGAGGTTCTCCATCAATGTGCCGAAGTCACACCTGTGTCCCTCTCGGAAGCTGCTTTTCATCGGAGCGGTTCTCGACTCAGCGCAGTTTCGGGTTTACCCACCCAAACAGCGGGTTCGGGATATACAGGCTCTGATTCCAATCTTTCAGCCTTTATCCCGAGTCTCAGTCAGGTTGACGCTGCGGGATCTGGGGCTGATGGCTTCCTGCATCCTTCTGGTGCATCACGCCCATTGGCGGATGCAGGCTCTGCAGTGGGACCTGAAGTTTCAGTGGGCCCAGCATCAGGGCAACCTGTCCGACTATGTCCTGATCTCGGAGGGCACTGCGAGACAGCTGCAGTGGTGGCTCACGGACTGCGATTGGGTCAGCAGCAGATCCCTCTCCCTTCCCCAACCGGAGCACGTAGTTGTGATGAACACGTCCCTCCAGGGCTGGGGAGGCCACATGGGAGAGGTGGAGATCAGAGGCCTCTGGTCTCCGGCGGAGTCCCAGCTTCATATCAACCTTTTAGAGCTGCAGGCGATTCATCTAGCAGTGAAGGCATTCCTCCCTCTCTCCGGGGGAGTGTAGTGCAGGTGTTCACGGACAACACAACCACCATGTGGTACTGCAACAAACAGGGCGGGTGGGGTCGTGGACCCTCGGCCAGGAGGCTCTGCGCCTTTGGCAGAGGCTGGAACATCAGGGTGTGACCCTGGTGGTTCAACACCTGGCAGGTTCTCTGAACACCAGGGCGGACGAACTCAGCCGCCGGTGCATGATGGATCACCAATGGCGCTGAACTCGGACAAGGTGCAAGGCCTCTTTCAGCAGTGGGGAGAGTCTTGGTTAGATCTATTCGCCACCGAAGAGAACACGCAATGTCATCAGTTCTACGCGTTGGAATTTCCAAGGCGGCACTCGCTCTGAGACGCTTTTCGTCGCGAGTGGAGTTGCGGTCTATTGTACGCCTTTCCGCCTATACCACTTCTGCCCAGAGTGCTGAAGAAGATCAAGCGCGACCGGGCACAAGTCATCCTTGTGGCTCAGGACTGGGCACGAAGGTACTTGTATCCCGAGCTACTCAGTATGTCAGTCGATCCCCTGGTTCGTATGCCTCTTCAGGAGGACCTTCTGTCGAAGCAGAAGGGGACGGTCCTCCACCCGAACCTGTCCAGTCTCCACCTCCTTGCTTGGAGATTGAGCGGCGACTGTTGAGGCCATTTGACTTGCCTCCTGAAGTCTGTAACATCATTCTGGCAGCCAGGCGTCCCTCCACAAAGTCGGTATACACCTGCAGGTGGAACAGATTTGTGGCATGGTGCACAGCAAAGGCTGTGGATCCTCTCTCTGCCCCTCTTTCTGAGGTTCTTCTCTTCCTTCTTTCTCTTGCCCAGCAGGGCTCTGCTCTGGGAACTATCAATGGCTACCTTTCTGCCCTTTCAGCCTTTCCAAGGCTGCCTGATCAACCTTCTTTGTTCAAGTCCCCTGTTGTTAATCGATTCCTGAAAGGCATCACACATACGTTTCCACCTGTTCCCTTTGTGATGCCTAAGTGGGACTTCAAACCTGGTTCTTACGTTTCTGATGTGCGCTCCCTTTGAGCCACTTCACAACTGTCCTATACGCCTTCTTACATTAAAGACTGCCTTCCTGGTTGCCATCACCTCTGCCAGGATTGTGAGTGAGCTCCAGGCTCCATCTTCTAAACCTCCTTTCCTTTCGGTCCATCCGGACAAGGTTGTGTTGAGAACGAGGCCCTCTTTCCTGCCCAAGGTAGTCACAGCCTTCCACATCGGGGAGTCCATCACCTTGCCCACCTTCTTTCCGCCTCGAAAGAGGAAGAGAGGCTCCACCGTCTGGACCCAAAACGTGCGCTCTCTTAATATCTGAATCGCACACGCCAGTTCCGGGTGGATGACCAACTCTTTGTTGGTTACGTGGGCGCTAAGAAGAGAAAGGCAGTACACAAGTGGACCATCTTGCGGTGGATCATCTTGTGTATCCAGGCGTGTTACTCCTTGGCTAAGAAGCAACCCCCTGTTGGACTGAGGGCTCATTCCACTTGGGCCCCGGCGACTACCACTGCCCTGGGCCGGGGAGTGCCCTTGCAGGATATTTGCCAGGCCTATACGTGGGCCTCGCTGCACACGTTTGCAAGACACTATTGCCTGGACAGCCAAGTCCGGAAGGATGGCTTCTTTGGCCGTTCCTTTCAACCAGGACTTTCTGGTGTAATTATTGGTTCGCAGACCCACCAGCGGGGTTGGTATTGCTGGGGTATCTATTCTAAGGTAAGGAATCTATCACTAACATGTCTCTTTCAGATGCACAAGTTACTACTTGTGTAACAATATATCTGTAAGAGACATTAGTTAGTGATAGATTCCTTACCGACCCACCCATCCTCCCCGTTCTGCGAACTGATATCTAGGGTTAAGGTCATCCCCTTTCAGGGCCCTAGTTTCAATGGCACCAATGTTGGTTTTTAGCATAGCTCTGCGTTTCTGGCGCAGAAAAGCTGTGTCTAAGAACTGACGTCAGCACGCAGAGGCGGCGTCTAAGTATTCCGACGACGTCATCACGGCGCCCACGACGCCGACGACGGACGCGGAGCCACAGACGATGCCGCGCAAGGGTACTGCTACGCAAAAATTTCCGGACCCAGTCTGACGCCTGGGGATATTCTAAGGTAAGGAATCTATCACTACCTAATGTCTCTTACAGATAAATCGTTACACAAGTAGTAACTTGTGCGACAAGAAGCCTCAGGTGGCCCAATCCCTGCTGATGGGCGGACCGGCAGTGGGTGGAATGGGACCCCTGACATGGATCGGTATATTCTGGCAACTCGTATTGGCCCAGCCTTGGGGTGGTGCTTCCTAGACGCATACAAGCCGTGGGTTTATCAGGTGAAGCAGGAGTGCAGCTTTCTCTGCCTCCCCCGCAATCCAGATGGTCCACACTTCCACAGAGATGGTTGACAAAGGTGACCCTACATTACTGGACAAAAGCTCAGAGGACAAAAGTGATAACGACCTACCACTCGCCCCTCCACCCCTGTGATGGATAACCCTGACTTTACCCAGGATTGACCGACAAACAGTACCAATCTTGGGGCGGCAGAAACACACTATACCTAGGACAGTTATACATTGGGGAAGGTCCCAAGATGTGAGACCAGTGCGCAGATGATTTTTTGTTGGCCCCCAAATAATTATATCGCATAACACAACTCCTACACTTGACCAGCAAGCCAGAAGTGTGGGCGCACAGAGCACGGTACACCACAAAGGTCGAAGAAATGTTTTCGGAGGGTGATATGACAAAAATGCTGTCTCTCCCTTACAAAGCACTAGAAAAGAACACCCCATTGTCACAACTCACATACAGGACAAAGTGGGCAGGAGACCTGGGCCTCAAGCTGACAGAATTTGATTGGGTCCTAATTTGGAAGCAGGCCACACACTCCTCTATTTGCCTATAGCAGTGGTTCTCAATCTGTGGTCCGGGGACCCCTAGGCGTTCGCAAAGCTTCCTCCGGGGGTCCTCAACCACTTTAGAACATGGAATAACATTAACAGATTAATAAAGTGTATATAAATAAAGAAACTAAATGTACCATTGAAAATTTAAAAACGTACCGTACATGTGAAGGAATTTAAAATTGAAGACTAAAAACGTAATTAGTAACCTCAATTTGATTCGTGGGAGCAATGAAGGAGCAACAAAGAGAATATAATTTGGACCGTGAGTTGCCGCAATTGAATTTACAAAAGCTCCAACCTTCCTATTAACATTAAAAGAAATATATATATTGATATGTTTGCGAATTAAATTACATGTCGTTTAGTGTGTTTTTTGATGAATGCTCTTTTCTTAATTTTTTTAGCATTGTTTTGCAGTTCGAAACATCAGCATTACATAGGCTTGGGTTCCTGGCTTTCAATAATGACTCAGTGGAAGGTCTCCAGATTTCAATAATGATACAGTGGGGCTCCCCAGTTTCCAGAAATGATCGGGTGGTGGTCCCCAGAAGTCTAAAGGTTAAGAACCACTGGCCTATAGCTTAGGGCAAACCCCTTAAAAATCATTCTGCTGTGCTACATGTATTAGCCCGCCTCAAAGCAATGACAAATCGGACACATGCTGAAGGGGCTGTGGGTCAAAGGGGATATACCTCCATATGTGGTGGGAGTACCTGCATACTCAACAGTTTTGGGCCCAGGTGTTTAGGGTCATATGGGACATCACAAATGTAACTCTCCCGATGATGCCGCAAACAGTGCTGTTGGCCATGGAAGGAAGGTATACCCACACTTCCTCCTTCCACAACTAGATTACTCACCGCAATGCTGCTAGCTGCCCGCCTCGTGGTGGTACACCACTGGAGAAACCCCACCGACGCCGGGTGTGGACTGTGGTGGACCAAGATATGGAACATTCACGCAATGGAATGTTCCACTTTTGTGGACATTATTCCCAGATTTGACAAACAATGGACTCCCTTCAAACCTATGGCAAGCGGGACAGGAGCTCACCTTGAGTTGACCGTCTCAAGGAGGAACAGGCTATAGAAGGGTAATATTGACTAGTCTTTGGAAGGGATATTGGAGGGGGAGGGATGCTGGATGGGCTCCGCTCACAGAGGGTGATTGAGGATGTGACGTGGGCACACATTGCAACTATGATACAAATTGTGACCTCCTGTCAAATTGCCAAGGATGAGCTGTGTACAAATTGTAACTTGTTTCTCACTGCGAACCCGTCTCCTGGGGGAGAAAAGCGTTAAATAAAATTGTTAAAAACATATATTGCACCACTGATTTGAGGTGCTGGTTGTCTACCATTAACAGTACTGCACTACTGCTTTGAGGCACTGGCAGTCTCTTATTAGAAGCATTGCACCTTGCTGAGGGGTGCTGGTAATCTCCCATTAAAAGCATTGCACCTTGCTGAGGGGTGCTGGTGGTCTCCCATTAAAAGCATTGCACAACTGCTGAGGGGTGCTGGTATTCTCCCATTAACAGCATTGCACCTTGCTGAGGGGTGCTGGTGGTCTCCCATTAAAAGCATTGCACCTTGCTGAGGGGTGCTGGTAGTCTCCCATTAAAAGCATTGCACCTTGCTGAGGGGTGCTGGTAGTCTCCCATTAAAAGCATTCCACCTTGCTGGGGGTGCTGGTAGTCTCCCATTAAAAGCATTGCACCACTGCTGAGGGGTGCTGGTGGTCTCCCATTAAAAGCATTGCACCTTGCTAAGGGGTGCTGGTGATCTCCCATTGAAAGCATTGCACCTTGCTGAGGGGTGCTGGTAGTCTCCCATTAAAAGCATTGCACCACTGCTGAGGGGTGCTGGTGATCTCCCATTAAAAGCATTGCACCTTGCTGAGGGGGGCTGGTAGTCTCCCATTAACAGCATTGCACCACTGCTGAGGGGTGCTGGTGGTCTCCCATTAAAAGCATTGCACCATGATGAGGGGTGCTGGTAGTCTCCCATTAAAAGCATTGCACCTTGCTGATGGGTGCTGGTAGTCTCCCATTGAAAGCATTGCACCTTGCTGAGGGGTGCTGGTAGTCTCCCATTAAAAGCATTGCACCACTGCTGAGGGGTGCTGGTGATCTCCCATTAAAAGCATTGCACCTTGCTGAGGGGGGCTGGTAGTCTCCCATTAACAGCATTGCACCACTGCTGAGGGGTGCTGGTGGTCTCCCATTAAAAGCATTGCACCTTGATGAGGGGTGCTGGTAGTCTCCCATTAAAAGCATTCCACCTTGCTGAGGGGTGCTGGTAGTCTCCCATTAAAAGCATTCCACCTTGATGAGGGGTGCTGGTAGTCTCCCATTAAAAGCATTCCACCTTGCTGAGGGGTGCTGGTGATCTCCCATTAAAAGCATTGCACATTGCTGAGGGGTGGTGTTAGTCTCCCATTACCTTGCTGAGGGGTGGTGGTAGTCTCCCATTACCTTGCTGAGGGGTGCTGGTAGTCTGCGAATAAAAGCATTGCACCTTGCTGAGGGGTGCTGGTAGTCTCCCATTGAAAGCATTGCACAACTGCTAAGGGGTGCTGGTAGTCTCCCATTAAAAGCATTGCACCTTGCTGAGGGGTGCTGGTAGTCTCCCATTAAAAGCATTGCTCCTTGCTAAGGGGTGCTGGTAGTCTCCCATTAAAAGCATTCCACCTTGCTGAGGGGTGCTGGTAGTCTCCCATTAAAAGCATTGCACCTTGCTGAGGGGTGCTGGTAGTCTCCCATTAAAAGCATTGCACCTTGCTGAGAGGTGCTGGTAGTCTCCCATTAAAAGCATTCCACCTTGCTGGGGGTGCTGGTAGTCTCCCATTAAAAGCATTGCACCACTGCTGAGGGGTGCTGGTGGTCTCCCATTAAAAGCATTGCACCTTGCTGAGGGGTGCTGGTGATTTCCCATTGAAAGCATTGCACCTTGCTGAGGGGTGCTGGTAGTCTCCCATTAAAAGCATTGCACCACTGCTGAGGGGTGCTGGTGATCTCCCATTAAACGCATTGCACCTTGCTGAGGGGGGCTGGTAGTCTCCCATTAACAGCATTGCACCACTGCTGAGGGGTGCTGGTGGTCTCCCATTAAAAGCATTGCACCTTGATGAGGGGTGCTGGTAGTCTCCCATTAAAAGCATTCCACCTTGCTGAGGGGTGCTGGTAGTCTCCCATTAAAAGCATTCCACCTTGATGAGGGGTGCTGGTAGTCTCCCATTAAAAGCATTCCACCTTGCTGAGGGGTGCTGGTGATCTCCCATTAAAAGCATTGCACATTGCTGAGGGGTGGTGGTAGTCTCCCATTACCTTGCTGAGGGGTGGTGGTAGTCTCCCATTACCTTGCTGAGGGGTGCTGGTAGTCTGCGAATAAAAGCATTGCACCTTGCTGAGGGGTGCTGGTAGTCTCCCATTTAAAGCATTGCACCTTGCTAAGGGGTGCTGGTAGTCTTCCATTAAAAGCATTGCACCTTGCTGAGGGGTACTGGGAGTCTCCCATTAACAGCATTGCACCACTGCTGAGGGGTGCTGGTGGTCTCCCATTAAAAGCATTGCACCTTGATGAGGGGTGCTGGTAGTCTCCCATTGAAAGCATTGCACCTTGCTGAGGGGTGCTGGTAGTCTCCCATTAAAAGCATTGCACCTTGCTGAGGGGTACTAGTAGTCTCCCATTAACAGCATTGCACCACTGCTGAGGGGTGCTGGTGGTCTCCCATTAAAAGCATTGCACCTTGATGAGGGGTGCTGGTAGTCTCCCATTAAAAGCATTCCACCTTGCTGAGGGGTGCTGGTAGTCTCCCATTGAAAACATTGCACCACTGCTGAGGGGTGCTGGTGATCTCCCATTAAAAGCATTGCACCTTGCTGAGGGGTGCTGGTAGTCTCCCATTAAAAGCATTGCACCTTGCTGAGGGGTGCTGGTAGTCTCCCATTGAAAGCATTGCACCTTGCCGAGGGGTGCTGGTAGTCTCCCATTAACAGCATTGCACCACTGATGAGGGGTGCTGGTAGTCTCCCATTAACAGCATTGCTCCTTCCTGAGGGGTGCTGGTAGTCTCCCATTAAAAGCATTCCACTTTGCTGGGGTGCTGGTAGTCTCCCATTAAAAGCATTGCACCTTGCTGATGGGTGCTGGTAGTCTCCCATTAAAAGCATTGCACCTTGCTGAGGAGTGCTGGTATTCTCCCATTAACAGCATTGCACCTTGCTGAGGGGTGCTGGTAGTCTCCCATTAACAGCATTGCACCACTGCTGAGGGGTACTGCTAGTCTGCCATTAAAAGCATTGCACCTTGCTGGGGGTGCTGGTAGTCTGCCATTAAAAGCATTGCACCTTGCTGAGGGGTGCTTGTAGTCTCCCATTAAAAGCATTCCACCTTGCTGGGGGTGCTGGTAGTTTCCCATTAAAAGCATTGCACCTTGCTGAGGGGTGCTGGTAGTCTCCCATTAAAAGCATTGCACCTTGCTGAGGGGTGCTGGTAGTCTCCCATTAAAAGCATTCCACCTTGCTGGGGGTGCTGGTAGTCTCCCATTAAAAGCATTGCACCACTGCTGAGGGGTGCTGGTGGTCTCCCATTAAAAGCATTGCACCTTGCTGAGTAGTGCTGGTGATCTCCCATTAAAAGCATTGCACCTTGCTGAGGGGTGCTGGTAGTCTCCCATTAAAAGCATTCCACCTTGCTGGGGGTGCTGGTAGTCTCCCATTAAAAGCATTGCACCTTGCTGAGGGGTGCTGGTAGTCTCCCATTAACAGCATTGCACCACTGCTGAGGGGTGCTGGTGATCTCCCATTAAAAGCATTGCACCTTGCTGAGGGGGGCTGGTAGTCTCCCATTAACAGCATTGCACCACTGCTGAGGGGTGCTGGTGGTCTCCCATTAAAAGCATTGCACCTTGATGAGGGGTGCTGGTAGTCTCCCATTAAAAGCATTCCACCTTGCTGAGGGGTGCTGGTAGTCTCCCATTAAAAGCATTCCACCTTGATGAGGGGTGCTGGTAGTCCCCCATTAAAAGCATTGCACCTTGCTGAGGGGTGCTGGTAGTCTCCCATTAAAAGCATTGCACATTGCTGAGGGGTGGTGGTAGTCTCCCATTACCTTGCTGAGGGGTGGTGGTAGTCTCCCATTACCTTGCTGAGGGGTGCTGGTAGTCTGCGAATAAAAGCATTGCACCTTTCTGAGGGGTGCTGGTAGTCTTCCATTGAAAGCATTGCACCTTGCTGAGGGGTGCTGGTAGTCTCCCATTAACAGCATTGCACCACTGCTGAGGGGTGCTGGTGGTCTCCCATTAAAAGCATTGCACCTTGATGAGGGGTGCTGGTAGTCTCCCATTAAAAGCATTCCACCTTGCTGAGGGGTGCTGGTAGTCTCCCATTGAAAGCATTGCACCTTGCTGAGGGGTGCTGGTAGTCTCCCATTAAAAGCATTGCACCTTGCTGAGGGGTACTGGTAGTCTCCCATTAACAGCATTGCACCACTGCTGAGGGGTGCTGGTAGTCTCCCATTAAAAGCATTGCACCTTGCTGAGGGGTGCTGGTAGTCTCCCATTAAAAGCATTGCACCTTGATGAGGGGTGCTGGTAGTCTCCCATTAAAAGCATTCCACCTTGCTGAGGGGTGCTGGTAGTCTCCCATTGAAAGCATTGCACCACTGCTGAGGGGTGCTGGTGATCTCCCATTAAAAGCATTGCACCTTGCTGAGGGGTGCTGGTAGTCTCCCATTAAAAGCATTGCACCTTGATGAGGGGTGCTGGTAGTCTCCCATTAACAGCATTGCACCACTGCTGAGGGGTGCTGGTAGTCTCCCATTAAACGCATTCCACCTTGCTGAGGGGTGCTGGTAGTCTCCCATTAAAAGCATTGCACCTTGATGAGGGGTGCTGGTAGTCTCCCATTAACAGCATTGCACCACTGCTGAGGGGTGCTGGTAGTCTCCCATTAAAAGCATTGCACCTTGCTCAGGAGTGCTGGTAGTCTCCCATTGAAAGCATTGCACCTTGCTGAGGGGTGCTGGTAGTTTCCCATTAACAGCATTGCACCACTGCTGAGGGGTGCTGGTGGTCTCCCATTAACAGCATTGCACCTTGCTGAGGGGTGCTGGTATTCTCCCATTAACAGCATTCCACCTTGCTGAGGGGTGCTGGTAGTCTCCCATTAACAGCATTGCACCACTGCTGAGGGGTGCTGGTAGTCTCCCATTAAAAGCATTGCACCTTGCTGAGGGGTGCTGGTAGTCTCCCATTAACAGCATTCCACCTTGCTGAGGGGTGCTGGTGGTCTCCCATTAACAGCATTGCAACTTGCTGAGGGGTGCTGGTATTCTCCCATTAACAGCATTCCACCTTGCTGAGGGGTGCTGGTAGTCTCCCATTAACAGCATTGCACCTTGCTGAGGGGTGCTGGTAGTCTCCCATTAAAAGCATTGCACCTTGCTCAGGAGTGCTGGTAGTCTCCCATTAAACGCATTGCACATTGCTGAGGGGTGCTGGTAGTCTCCCATTAAAAGCATTGCACATTGCTGAGGGGTGCTGGTATTCTCCCATTAAAAGCATTGCACATTGCTGAGGGGTGCTGGTAGTCTCCCATTACCTTGCTGAGGGGTGCTGGTAGTCTCCCATTAACAGCATTGCACCCCTGCTGAGGGGTGCTGGTAGTCTCCCATTAACAGCATTGCACCCCTGCTGAGGGGTGCTGGTAGTCTCCCATTAACAGCATTGCTCTTTGCTGAGGGTGCTGGTAGTCTCCAATTAGCAGCATTGCACCTTGCTGAGGGTGCTGGTAGTCTCCCATTAAAAGCATTGCACCTTGATGAGGGGTGCTGGTAGTCTCCCATTAAAAGCATTCCACCTTGCTGAGGGGTGCTGGTAGTCTCCCATTGAAAGCATTGCACCACTGCTGAGGGGTGCTGGTGATCTCCCATTAAAAGCATTGCACCTTGCTGAGGGGTGCTGGTAGTCTCCCATTAAAAGCATTGCACCTTGATGAGGGGTGCTGGTAGTCTCCCATTAACAGCATTGCACCACTGCTGAGGGGTGCTGGTAGTCTCCCATTAAACGCATTCCACCTTGCTGAGGGGTGCTGGTAGTCTCCCATTAAAAGCATTGCACCTTGATGAGGGGTGCTGGTAGTCTCCCATTAACAGCATTGCACCACTGCTGAGGGGTGCTGGTAGTCTCCCATTAAAAGCATTGCACCTTGCTCAGGAGTGCTGGTAGTCTCCCATTGAAAGCATTGCACCTTGCTGAGGGGTGCTGGTAGTTTCCCATTAACAGCATTGCACCACTGCTGAGGGGTGCTGGTGGTCTCCCATTAACAGCATTGCACCTTGCTGAGGGGTGCTGGTATTCTCCCATTAACAGCATTCCACCTTGCTGAGGGGTGCTGGTAGTCTCCCATTAACAGCATTGCACCACTGCTGAGGGGTGCTGGTAGTCTCCCATTAAAAGCATTGCACCTTGCTGAGGGGTGCTGGTAGTCTCCCATTAACAGCATTCCACCTTGCTGAGGGGTGCTGGTGGTCTCCCATTAACAGCATTGCAACTTGCTGAGGGGTGCTGGTATTCTCCCATTAACAGCATTCCACCTTGCTGAGGGGTGCTGGTAGTCTCCCATTAACAGCATTGCACCTTGCTGAGGGGTGCTGGTAGTCTCCCATTAAAAGCATTGCACCTTGCTCAGGAGTGCTGGTAGTCTCCCATTAAACGCATTGCACATTGCTGAGGGGTGCTGGTAGTCTCCCATTAAAAGCATTGCACATTGCTGAGGGGTGCTGGTATTCTCCCATTAAAAGCATTGCACATTGCTGAGGGGTGCTGGTAGTCTCCCATTACCTTGCTGAGGGGTGCTGGTAGTCTCCCATTAACAGCATTGCACCCCTGCTGAGGGGTGCTGGTAGTCTCCCATTAACAGCATTGCACCCCTGCTGAGGGGTGCTGGTAGTCTCCCATTAACAGCATTGCTCTTTGCTGAGGGTGCTGGTAGTCTCCAATTAGCAGCATTGCACCTTGCTGAGGGTGCTGGTAGTCTCCCATTAAAAGCATTGCACCTTGATGAGGGGTGCTGGTAGTCTCCCATTAAAAGCATTCCACCTTGCTGAGGGGTGCTGGTAGTCTCCCATTGAAAGCATTGCACCACTGCTGAGGGGTGCTGGTGATCTCCCATTAAAAGCATTGCACCTTGCTGAGGGGTGCTGGTAGTCTCCCATTAAAAGCATTGCACCTTGATGAGGGGTGCTGGTAGTCTCCCATTAACAGCATTGCACCACTGCTGAGGGGTGCTGGTAGTCTCCCATTAAACGCATTCCACCTTGCTGAGGGGTGCTGGTAGTCTCCCATTAAAAGCATTGCACCTTGATGAGGGGTGCTGGTAGTCTCCCATTAACAGCATTGCACCACTGCTGAGGGGTGCTGGTAGTCTCCCATTAAAAGCATTGCACCTTGCTCAGGAGTGCTGGTAGTCTCCCATTGAAAGCATTGCACCTTGCTGAGGGGTGCTGGTAGTTTCCCATTAACAGCATTGCACCACTGCTGAGGGGTGCTGGTGGTCTCCCATTAACAGCATTGCACCTTGCTGAGGGGTGCTGGTATTCTCCCATTAACAGCATTCCACCTTGCTGAGGGGTGCTGGTAGTCTCCCATTAACAGCATTGCACCACTGCTGAGGGGTGCTGGTAGTCTCCCATTAAAAGCATTGCACCTTGCTGAGGGGTGCTGGTAGTCTCCCATTAACAGCATTCCACCTTGCTGAGGGGTGCTGGTGGTCTCCCATTAACAGCATTGCACCTTGCTGAGGGGTGCTGGTATTCTCCCATTAACAGCATTCCACCTTGCTGAGGGGTGCTGGTAGTCTCCCATTAACAGCATTGCACCTTGCTGAGGGGTGCTGGTAGTCTCCCATTAAAAGCATTGCACCTTGCTCAGGAGTGCTGGTAGTCTCCCATTAAACGCATTGCACATTGCTGAGGGGTGCTGGTAGTCTCCCATTAAAAGCATTGCACATTGCTGAGGGGTGCTTGTATTCTCCCATTAAAAGCATTGCACATTGCTGAGGGGTGCTGGTAGTCTCCCATTACCTTGCTGAGGGGTGCTGGTAGTCTCCCATTAACAGCATTGCACCCCTGCTGAGGGGTGCTGGTAGTCTCCCATTAACAGCATTGCACCCCTGCTGAGGGGTGCTGGTAGTCTCCCATTAACAGCATTGCTCTTTGCTGAGGGTGCTGGTAGTCTCCAATTAGCAGCATTGCTCTTTGCTGAGGGTGCTGGTAGTCTCCCAGTAAAAGTATGGCACGGCTGCCAGTGCTAAGCGGTGCTAACTCTTTGCCTTTCAAATACAAGATGTGCAGGTACTTGGCACCTGCCTCTTTACAGCACTATCCCTTGGCGACCTTCATGGCACAAGCTTGGCTCTTAAACAAGTTGCCAGTGGTCCAGGACTTGCATGTCACCAGTACCAGCAGCGATCTGATCTCCTGCTGTGCACTGAAAAACATCTCATCATTAATTAGGTAACTGTCAGTTCCCTTTTTGGACGTGGCATTGCATATTCATCTCTTAATTTATGGAGTGTTCTTACATCTGTTTCCTGCAGCGAGGAAGCTCCGACTTTGTGCTTGATTCTGCCTTCACCAACCAGCACGAGGTGAGAAGGCGCTGAATCCAAAGGCAAATGCACTGGAACTTAGTGTCTATTTTCTGCGACACATTTTGAATATACGTCTTGATGCGTTCCAAATTTAGCTGGGGAGAAACAGCTTCAGAATCCACTTTTCTGCAGTTTGACAGTCTTGCTTGAGTAGGAGGTCATGGTGATAAGGTCAAGGGGTTTTCTGGACGGTGGCCTGTAGGCACTGTTCAAGTACAGAGGTACTGGTGCCACTACAGAAACAGGTAACAACAATTAAACGTTTTGAGTGACAACACAGATGCGCATTATAACCCCATTTCCACTGCGACGTTTTTGCACCCAGAAAATTGAAAGGGGCTACTACACATTTTGTGCCCAACATTTTACTAATTGAAAGGAGAATAATATCCGTTTGAGAATGACCAACATGAATGATTAAAATTCTTGAGTTTACGATTCTCGACCTTCAGATATTCGTCTGAGTAGCATTCCATTCCATTGTTTTTGGCGTTTGCCAAGCAGAATGCCTACCAGGGGTTTTACAAATTAAGACACACCGAGGTAAAGTGAGGAGGCTGCCTCCTGAGTGTAGTGTCATGTCTGTCAAGTGACAGGACCACCTGCCAAGCCAGCACCATTGAAGATGTCAGAACTGCCACCAGCAGTATGGACCGAGTTGGCAGCAGATTTCTATGGACCATTAGAGACTAGAAAGTACCTACTAGTGGTCATCGATGAATTTTCAAGATTTCCAATCGTGAGAGAAGTATCGTCAACATCAGCAAGTGCCACATTACCAGCGCTAGACGACATATTTGCTGCCTGGGGATCACCACAAACATTGAAAACAGACAATGGTCCTCCATTTTCTGGAGAAGAATTCCGTAGATTCATGGAATACTTGGGGATCAAGCATCGGAAAATAACTCCTCTGTGGCCACAGGCCAATGGAATGGCAGAACGGTTCATGGGGACTATAAAGAAAGCTATCCAGCGAGCAAAATTGACACAGATATCAATTGGACAAGCATTATGTCAAGTGCTAAGAGACTATAGAAACACCCCTCACAGCTCCACTGGTAGATGCCCAGCGGAACTGGTGCTGGGAAGATCAAGCAAAACAAGACTGCCTCAAATAGACGCAAAAGCAAGCACGAATAGAAGCGACATTGCGGAAAGAGATCATCAAGCAAAGAAAAAAATGAAAGAATATGCTGACAAGAGGAGAAGTGCATCTGAACATCAGCTAAATGAAGGAGATCTGGTGGTAGTGAGACAGAGACAACAACGGAAGTCAGATAGTCCATTTTCAAAAGATCCGCTAGTTGTGACCAACGTAAAAGGATCAATGGTGACGGCAGCATCAGACCATCAAAGAATAACAAGAAATAGTTCTCACTTCAAGGAGCTCAAAGTGGAAGAGGAAGGACCAGTGACAACATCACCAAATGTGGAAGAAAGAGAGCAAGGAACTGGCAGAGAGACAATATCACTGAAAGTGGAGAACGGAGGACAAGAACCCAACAGAGAACAAAGACCAAGCAGAGTGTGCAAGAAGCCAAGAAGATTAGTTGGAGAAATGTAAAGAATATCTCTCTCTCTCTCTCTCTCTCTCTCTCTCTCTCTCTCTCTCTCTCTCTCTCTCTCTCTCTCTCTCTCTCTCTCTCTCTCTCTCTCCTTCTCTCTCTCTCTCTTTCTTTCTTCCTCCATCACTATATGGATAATGTACCAAGAGTTTGTGCATGTGACAAAGAAGTTTGTTTGTGACAAAGGGGGAGATGTAGTGACCACTGACGTAGTGCACTAGGACCCTGTGGGTCACAGGGCAGTGACCAGGTCACTGGACACGACATCCTGTAGGGGACAGGAAGTGGACAGACGACTGGGGACAGAGGACGAGGACAGAAGTGCTGCACCACGCTGACACCACAAATACAATAAAGAAAGTAGCTAACCTCCTTTGGTGTCCTGTGCTCTTATGCCGACCGCCTCAGCAACTACATGACACTGAGGTTGCACTAGTAGACGAAGAGCGCCGCCTTGTGGTGAACGTGTTATGTTCCAGCTCCTCAGGGTTGTTATGATGTTATAATGCTTCCGCTTCCAGATCGTTCCGAACTCAATTCATATAACTCTGAGTTCTGGTCAGATCAGGCAGGGGACAAACGACGGGAAGGGACAGCAGGGACAAAGGATCTGGAATACATAATCAGACACATTAGTAAACACAACATTTCCTGGTCTACTCTCAATAGGTTTCATTAATATGCCTATTACCTTGTATCATCAGACCGTACAACCATAACCAAAAACACAGAGACTATCCAGCCCCTTTAAACATGAACCTTCAACTCCGGTTCAGCTGCAAGACCAAAGAAAAAGTACTGCCTTTTTGTAATCCCAAAAGAAATTGAATATTAGCTCCACAGATGATAGACTAGTCGAGGTAATACCCCAAATCAGTCTTCCACGGTGTAACAACTGTAGCCTTTATTTCACTCGTTGCAGCGCTCCTCCTCCCCAAATATCAACACGCTGTCGGCTGTACAAAGTATAGGACAACACAACCTGCTCCCTCAGCCCTCCGCCATTCCGGGGAATCAACACGCTGAGTATCTAAAAGGAAAAAAGGGGAGGTCTTCCACGCCTGATAGAAATATCATAAACAAACCCCGAGCTGCTGGAATGTACCGTTACTTCACGGCGTTCCTACTCGGCTTCAGAAATCAAAGTACCGAACCAGTAAAAGGTAGACCCGAGAGAAAGAGCTGACATCAACTCCTCTCTCCCTACCTGTTTTCTTCACCTCCGGCTGGTTACTGAACGTCGTTGGTGAATCCTCTCCCAACGTTCTGTTCATTCGAACCCTTTGGTCACTAATGTTCTGTACACGGCGTTCAACAACGCGGTTGCTCAGCGGGTGAATCCTCTCCCCTCCGCGCTCCGCGTTCTTTACCCGCACAACAATCTCCGTAGGCGTTTACCAACGCGACGATAATCCCAAAGTCAAAATTACGCACACGCGGAAGTGCGCACTTCCCCATTTTATCGGCTCCTCCTCCCATGAGCTTTCTGGGACATGAAGTCCGTTCTTCAGCCGGTTTCAAGCAACTCGGCAGGCGCATCAAGTGTCATTGTCCCGGCGCGATCCTGACAGAATGGGTGCCCCCTGTGTTTATCTCCTGCTGTGCGTTGATTGCTCATGCAGTGCGCATGCTTGAGTAGCGTCTCCGTGTCCCAGGTGAGATGTAAGCTCTCTGGTTGCACTGGACCAGTTTGCCGACCTACCATACGGACTGCTTACAGTGCCACTCAATATGGCGTGAGCAGATGAACCCGCGCAGTGCATCTGCCGTTACAGTGGCCTTGGTGGCTACTCTGTCCCACTCAGTCCACCCTAGGTTTAGGATTGACTTGAGTCTGATGAGAAGGGCCCCTGTCTCTGCTGTAAGATTGTTACTTCTGTTCAGAGCCTGGCATGCTGGCGGCCATTTTGAAGGGGCATAGGTATTGATGAAAAGGTAAATAGAATCATGAGGGTTCTGTGTAGGGTTTTAGCGTGTACAAGAAGAATGGCGCCTGGGCTTGTAGCGGTAGGTGTAAAGTGAAGAGCAAGATAAGAAAGGCTCTACAAGGTCAGAGGAGACCCCAAACCTCTGTAAGGAGTGGCAAGGGCCCACCCAATAGATACAACACAAGTCCTGTGCACACATTACGGTGAGTAAATATTGAAGTTTTCAAAAGTAAAAAGAAAATTCGTAATTAATGAAACAAGGTAGAAACATATGAATGGTTTCTTTTGAAAGCAAAGTATTAAGCCTTCCGTTAGTGAAGGGTGACATCAAAGCAAAACAACCAGCCGACACGTGTTTTGTCAAGCAGGCATTGGACCCGTGACTCTTCAGGGCTGTTGAAAGTACAAAGTTAACAGTTTTGTATAGCCAGTGATATTTCCAACCCAGCATGAACGGGTAAATGTGAAGTATCTGTTGTAGGTAAATTATGTTTGTAGGAATGCTCTTACGCCAGAAAATAACCACTCTGAGCCTCGTTATATTTTTATCTTCTTTATTCCCTCGGAGCGCCTGGGACAGCGCACCTCTCGATACCGGGCTCGGCCGCCTATGCAAAATGGCCGCCTTCCTGTTCCTGTGTACACCCTTCCGGTTCCGGTCCAGCCGAGCTGTAGACTAGACCGTTACCACATATCTCCCCCTTTTAACACCTCAACAAAAGTGCATGGTACAAGGAATAGTCTTACTTGATGCTCATGGTAAAGTCTTCAAATTTCTTAGGGACTCTTACGATTCTTCCTGCTCTCGTTCTCACAGCCTCTGCTCCCTTCTCATCTCCCTGGGATCCAGGGGCAGTGAACGGCCCTTGTCTCTCACTCTTGCTTCCTTTGTTCACTACTCGTTTCTCTTTGTCCGGCTCCTTCCCCCTTTCCTTCAGAGCCTGACATCTCCAGTTCCTCTGTCCTCGCCATGACTGATGTTTCCGTTCTCTGTTTCCTCTACCTGCTCTTCCCTTCTGCCACCACTTCCATGGTCTTGCACTTCCTCTCCAACGTCCATGCCTCTTTCCATTTCCGTCTCCCATTTCAGGATTTTGTTACATTTGGCCATCCTGTCTTGTGACCACACTTTGCCTTCGCTTAGCAGTGTTAACCGGGCATACCGTTCGATGACTTGCAGTGGTGGTGTGAACTTACTTTCTCCCTTCCTTTTCAATGTAGCTACCTTCACTCTCACCTAGTCTCCTTTCTCTAATGTAACTCCACGCACGTTGCGTCTTTTGTTGTAATGTTCTGTGTATACTTCTTGTGCTCTTTCCAGGTTCCTTTTTACCACCGCAGAGGACCATTTGCTTTGCACTACCATGTGTTTCCATGCAATATTGTCCTTTGTGAACGGTTCTCTTCCCCTCAACACTTTGAAGGGGCTGTATCCTGTGCTTCCCGGAGTGATGCGGTACACCCACAGCATCTTGGGTAGTTCCTTTTCCCAATCTTGTCCTTCACTTATAGCTGCTTGGATGGTTCCCATTATCACTCTGTTGAACCGTTCGGCCAGTCCATTCCCTGCCGGGTGGTAGATGGGAGTGTGCTTGATCTCTATCCCGTTCCTGGCCATGAACGCTTCCCATTTGGCTGATACGAACTGTGGTCCGTTGTCGCAGGTTATTATCTTAGGGATTCCTTCCGTCACGAATATCGTATTCAGGAATGACAATACTGCTTCCGTATCCACCATTTCTTTCACTTCTACCTCGGGCCACCAACACTATGGCATATTTCTGTACTCCTTCAATGTTCAAGATGGGCCCTATGATGTCGATGGATACCATTTCGCATGGGCTGCTGGGCACGGGGAACTTGCCCAATTGAGGCCTTATCAGAGTTTGGGTTTTGTCCGCTCTGGAACATGAATCGCACGTTCTCACGTACCTCTCCACCTGGGCATCAATCGCAGACCACCAGTATGCCTGCCTTGCCAACGCTTTGGTTTTCGTGATCCCTTGGTGTCCTTCATGCAAAATCGCCAACAGGTGTTCCACCAATCCTTGAGGAGGAATAACCTTGTCTCCCCTCATCAAGAACGTGGGGTTCTCTCCTATTGACAGTTCTTCTCTCACCTCCCAGTATTTCCTCATCATGTCGTCTAGATGTCTTTTCTACGGCCACCCATGTGACACATATCCCTTGATCGCCTCCAGGGTATCACCCTGTCTGTATGCCTCTGCCCATTCCTGTTCACTGATAACTTGTTCCATGTCCTGCATGGTCGCCACCATGTAACCTTCCCATTCAGGGGGTTCCTGTTCGTCCGCTCTCTCCTTTGCAGCCGCTCTGCTTAAGAAGTCTGCAACTCTATTCCTGGGTCCTGGTATGTACTCCACATCATACACGTAGTCCAGGAGTCTTAGTGTAATTTTCGCTATTCTCGGAGTAGCATGCGCATGTGCGTTTGAGGTTAGTACTTTTATCAGGGGTTTGTGGTCCGTGCGGACCAAGAACTTGGCCCCCCACAGAAATTGCCTGAAGCGTTCCATCCCCCACACCACAGCCAACATCTCTTTTTCAATGACGCTGAACTGTTCTTCATTTGGTGCCAGGGATCTGGACGCAAAACAGACAGTAGAGTCATCCCCCTTGCCTGATTTTTGCATCAATACCGCTCCTAGGCCTCTGTCGCTGGTGTCCGTGGTGAGTATGGATTCTGCTGACTGGTCAAAACCCTTGAGCGGTATGGCCTCGCTCATTTCCTTTTTCAGATCCTCAAACTCTTCCTGTTCTTCCTTGTCCCACTTGAACCCGTTTCTCTCCTTCAACAGTTGACGTAGGTAGTGTGTTTTTGTGGCAAAGTGTGGAATGAACTTGCTGTAGAATTCTGCCATCCCGAGGAACGACCTGACATCTTCCTTCCTCGAGGGGGCCGGCGCGTCCTTTATTGCCTCCAAGTTGGCTTTCTTTGGTTCAATTCCTTTCTCACTTATTTTGTGTCCTAGGTACGTCACCGACGGTACTCCAAACTTACACTTTGCCCACTCCGCGGTGAGTCCATTGTTCTTTAGTATCCTCAGTACTGCGTGTAGCTTTTCATTGTGCTCTGGTTTAGACTTCCCCATTATGAGTATATCGTCCTGGAAGTATTGTACTCCTTCCACTTTTTGGAACAATTTGTGCATCAGTTTTTGAAATACTACCGCGGCTGATGCCAATCCAAACGGCATTCTCACGAATTTGTAACATCCAAAAAGTGTTATGAAGGATGTGAGGTGGCTGCATGTGGGATGCAGTGTTACCTGATGGTATGCCGAGGACAGGTCCACCGTCGAGAACCACTTTATTCCTTTGGTCTTCGTAAGCATCTCGTTTATGCGTGGAAGCGGAAATTTGTCAATCAAAATGTTCTTGTTGAGTTTCCTTAGGTCCATGCATAGCCTCAATTTCCCGTTTGGTTTTTGTGCTACCACTAAGGGCGATAGCCATCCCGCACTCTTGATTGCCTTTATTACGCCTCCCTTCTCCAACCTTTCTAGTTCCTCTTGTACTGCATCTCGGCAGCGGAACGGTATGTTTCGGACCTTGTGGCTCACGGGTTTTGCTCCTTCCTTCAAGTGTATCATGTGCGTGAACTTCGTTAATTTTCCTATCTTCCCGCTGAACACTTCGGGATATTCTCTTTTCCATGCTTCTCCCTCATATCCTCGTTCAGTGTCCATCAGCATCACTTTCTCCACTCCTCCGGGATTGAGTTGAATACCTAGGGCACCTTGGTCTTTCCATCCAAGCACCGAAGGCCCCTTCTCTGACACATACAGCTTACAGTTGGCCTGGCGTCCTTTAAATTCAAATAACAAGGGGCAATATCCCAACATGGGTATCCTCTGTCCTGTGTAGGTGACTGGTCTCAAATCCATGGGACGTAGTTCCTCTTTTATTCTTTCTAAGAACTTTTCTTCCCATACCTTTCTCTGCACTATCTTGATGGGGGCTCCTGAGTCGGCTACAATGTCGATCTTCACCCCCCCTATGTTCATGTTGAGTATCGGTTTGCTGGACCCTTTGCAGTCCACGTCCAACACTTGGTCCGCAATGTATAGGACTTCTTTGAGCTACTCATCTTCTCCTTGCGCCTCCTCTTCTTCTGGGCTACCCTGGTCAATATACCTGACTGCTGCTCCTTTAGGTTTTCGCCTACAAACTTTTTCGTAGTGTCCGAATATACCGCAGAATGCACACTTCGCCCTGAATGCTGGACACACTTTGTCATTTCCTACGTGTAAGGTGCTCCCGCACCTGTAGCAACTTGTTCTTCTTTCTCCGCTTGCCCTCGGTGTTGCTCCTGCGTTCTGCTGGCTTCTCTTCACACATTGGTTTATGGATGGCCCTGATTGTTTGGGTTTGTCTCCTTTGTTGTGCACCATCACTCTGCATACCATTTGTTTACTCCCTGCGTCTTTCCTGGCCGCTTCCGCGCATCTTTTAGATAACTCCGCTTTCTTTACCAGGGCCCATACATCCTTGAGGGGAGCATCTCCATTCACCCATAACTTCTCTTGTACTGCTGAGTTGGACGTATGCATGATGATTTGATCTCTCACCAGTTCATCATGTAGGGCGCCAAATTTGCACGTTAAGGCCAGTTTTTGTAACGCTGCGACATATTCATCTATGGTCTCTCCACTCTCCTGCTTCCTCTGGAAGAAATTGCATCGGTCTATGGCCACACATACCACTGGTCTAGGTCTTCTATCGCGTGTTGGAACACATCTGTGTCCGCCGCGTCCCTTGTGACTTTCACAATGTTGTCGAAGACTCTTATGCCTTCCGGTCCTAAATTGTGCAGGAGTATGTTCTTCCTCCTCGGACTGGAGTATTCTGCGTCACCTTCTTCCTCCAGTGCCTCCAGGTAATTAAAGAAGTATCTCTTCCAATCCTCCCATGGCATCGTGGGTTCTCCTCTTTTCGGTAGGAAGGGCACCATGCTGGTGAGAGACGTGGACGGTGTCGCCATTCTTTCGTTGCCCCTTGGGATAGCTTGAGCAGGATTGTTGCCACTGGGCGGGCTGCCAGGTGCTTGCCTTGAATCTGTGTTCACCCCTTGGTCCTGGCCGCTATCTTCGCCTCCCGCTGCCCCTCTGGGTTCCAGGTTTGCTTGCTGCCGTACTCCTTTTTCTGGGCTGGGCTCCTCTCCTGTTTGCGTAGATACCCTTGCGCCCTGTAGCTTCTCCCAGTAGGCTAACTCGTCTTTGTGCCTTCACCGCCCTCCGGCCGTTTTATCTGAGGGTCAGATATATATATATATATATATATATATATATATATATATATATATCTATATCCCCTTGCCTATTACGCATGTGCTCCTTATCGGGCTGATTTTCCACCCCCGCCGGGAACTCCACTCAGTGGCTCTTTTTTTTTTCTTGCCCTACCCTGTGTTACGGCGCCTCGCTGACCTTGTACCGGTCTTCTTGGCCGTTCTGTGCCCTTTTCTGAATTTTGCCCTCTGCCGCGCTCCGAGGCAAATGTGCTCAGCTCCGGTGTTGGCGTATTCCTGTTCGTTTTTTTTCTTGTCGTTATTGTCCTGTATCCCGCCTCGTTGCCATTGTAGGAATGCTCTTACGCAAGAAAATAACCACTCTAAGCCTTGTTATATTTTTATCTTCTTTATTCCCTCGGAGCGCCGGGGACAGCGCACCTCTCGATACCGGGCTCGGCCGACAATGCAAAATGGCCGCCTTCCGGTTCCTGTGTATACCCTTCCGATTCCGGTCCAGCCGAGCTGTAGACTAGACCATTACCACAATGTTGAAAGAAAGTGGAGGACGGGTGAAAGTGAGACACCACCGGTCTTTCCTTTTTGGCGCTAACACTGATCGCCGCGACGACGGTGGCACCCGCCCGTCCTCCACTTTCTCGAATTACGAATTGCTTTTTACTTTTGAAAACTTCAACATTTACTCACCGTAACGTGTGCACAGGACTTGTGTTGTGAATAGAATCATCATCACTCCGTCTGTCACCTAATGACCGGCGCAGGTACGCACAAAAACAGAAAAGCAGAAAACCGGCTCGCTTTAAAGGTACAGTTCAAGAAAACAAAACGCTCTCTTTCAGTACGGTTTTGCAGTGTAATGGTTATGATTAACTTTGAGTTGAGGTAATAGCAACAAGCAAGCATAGAGTGAAGTAGCATAGAGTACTGTAGAGTGGTGTATCGTGGAGTGTTGTAGAGCGGAGTGGTCTAGAGTGAAGTAGAATGGCATAGAGTGGCATGGCGTAGAATGGAGTGGCATAGATTGGAGTAGAGTGTTGTAGAGTGGAGTTACATAAAATAGAGTATTCATGGTGTGGTAGTGCACTGCCCGTACAGACAACATATTTTCAATTTAAATGACCATTACATTTGAACATACAGTTTTACTAATAAAACTATACAGTGCACACATGATAATGTGTGGAAATACCAGTTCCTAGTGTATTGATTTGTTTTGATTGTATTAAAATATTTGTTTCCACTACTCTTCAGAATTATAATAAATGTGCTTCATTCGTGCTTTGCTAATTCTGATATATTCTGAAATATTCCAGTTCATTTACACACATTTACATTTTCTAGTGTGCTAGAAAAAAACATTTCCTTTTCCACCCCCAGTGCCCTAAATGATTGTCACATAAATCCTTTCACTTTGAAGTCAGAGAAAGAAAAATAAACACCAAGATCCCTTGGAACACAGAGCCTGACATTTGACCTCTGTCTTACAGCAAATGTGATGAGATAAGAGCAAAATATAAAGGCCCGTTTACGGAAAGCGAGCACTCATGGGAGACACAGAGGTGGTAAACAAACTATGCTCCACGGGATGGACAAAGACATGCTGGATGGCTTAAAACAAATAAAGCCAGCAAATAGAAAGCAAGCACATGTGAGTTACAAACCACAAAGCCAATTGTAAGCAATGGGCTGAATGCATTCCTAGGGAAGGCTTCCTCATGTCCCCATGAATTCTTTTCGCAACCGGGTAGCTGCAATGTCTGGTAGGCTTCGACCTAAAATGGTGTCAGAGCTACATACCACTACTAATAATAACAATAACAAGAAAACAAGAAAAACAATACTACGACTACTACTAATATTAATCACAATATTTTGAATTTCATATGGAGCTTAACACCCCAGTTAATGTCATTTCTAAGTGCAGATCATTGCCTCCCTGCTCCCTCTGCGCCTTTAAGCATTTGGGGTGATACTTTTCCTGCTGGTGCAATGTTTTATCTGCATTGGCTCCTTCAGCCACCTCCAACACCACTTGGAGACACAGAGGAAAAGCCGGCGAGGGACAGAAAGGTACCTTATTCTCTCCAGTGGAGCAGAGCCTGCAGGTTGGCTGTTAGAGCAGGCTTGGCAGGTTACAGATATGAGGAGGAAAAGCTTCTAATTCACCTGTGAAAAAGACGTCACACTTGTGGGACCCCTTGACATATGTGTCTGGGGAAAGTAGACTGAGTGGCTCTCACCATATGATGGCCATGTCTACTACACTGCCATCATCATCCTGAAGCTTTCAAAAGAAGCACCCCACACTTCAAAACCAGCAATCACTGTGTCAATCCCACCTCTGCCTTGTCTTACCCCATGCTCCAAGAAAAAGTGCATCATCATCATCATACCCAGATGCACACAAATGGACTCACTTTGACACACCCGACATTGCCAATCTTTGAAGATTCCTTGGCTTACTGAAGGCAACGTCTTATGATGACTATATACGCCCTGCTTCTACTGATTTCTTTCACAAAAATGTCAGGAGTAGCGGAAGTGAGCAAACACAATGAGATGATGGGCGGAGCGCTGAAACTTTTCAGACACTCGCCCCCCCAGTCACAGATCTGGGTTGAATCCATCACCGTTCTTTAGCTCACTTTGCCACCCCAGTTCAGACACAGCTATATGAAAATCAGTCTTGACCCTGTGCCTCATGGGAACAGTCCAGCCTGAACTGCCAAGCCATGTCTTCCCTGGACCGGAATCAAGATTCCTGGGACTGGTTTTGGGCTAACAGCCCTCATCAGCCAGGCTAGCTTGAATCCAGTGGCAAAGTGAGCAAGGGACTCCCGTCTGGGCATACCCTGCCAACTTAGGGCGAACAAAGCAAACACAAGGAGAAGTTGGACGGACCACTGAAACTTTTCAGACACTCACCCCCAGTCACAGATCTGGGTTGAATCCATCATCGTTCTTTAGCTTACTTCACCACCCCAGTTCAGACATAGCTATATGTAAATCAGTCTTGACCCTGTGCCCCATGGGAACAGTCCAGCCCAAACTGCCCAGCCATGTTTTCCCTGGACCGTAAACAAGCATCCTGGGACCGGTTTCGGGCTAACAGCCCTCATCAGCCTAGCTTGAATCCAGTGGCAAAGTGAACCCCGTCTGGGCATACCCTGCCAACTTAGGCCAAACAAAGTAAAAACAAGGAGATGTTGGATAGAGCACTGAAACGTTTCAGACACTCACCCCAAGTCACAGATCTGGGTTGAATCCATTATCATTCTTTAGCTCACTTCGCCACCCCAGTTCAGACACAGCTATATGCAAATCAATCTTGACCCTGTGCCTCATGGGAAAAGTCCAGCCTGAACTGCCAATCCATGTTTTCCCTGGACCAGAAACAAGCAATCTGGGACCGGTTTCGGGCTAATAGCCCTCATCAGCCAGGCTAGCTTGAATCCAGTGGGAAAGGGAGCATGGGACCCACATCCGGGCATACCCTGCCAACTTAGGGCGAACAAAGTAAACACAAGGAGCTGTGTCTGAACTGGGGTGGTGAAGTGAGCTAAAGAATGATGATGGATTCCACCCAGATCTGTGACTGGGGGTGAGTGTCTGAAAAGTTTCAGCGATCCGTCCATCTTTTCCTTGTGTTTGCAGGAGCAGCGGAAGTGACATCATGTCACCTTGGACCCAGTGACATCACAGGAAGTGCATCATCACACCTTGAACACTGAATTTCACGCCCCACAGAGAAAGCACCACTTTGGTCACACTAATAGAACACAAAACACTTCCTATATAAGGCACATGGCAATTGGCCACTGTTTCAATCAAGTATTCCCACAATGTGTAGCGTACTATCCATCTACTAATGTGCTTCAGCTCTTCATCAGGTTTGTGAAGCGATATGTAACTGCAATTAGAATAAAATATTGCTTAACCTATATTAAAACTAGGAAATGGAGTAATAACCCTACCACAGAATGTGTACATGATATGATGAGTAATTTGCATTTTCTTGCCACATAATGTCAATCAATCAAGACATTTATAGAGCGCACTACTTACCCGTAGGGTCTCAAGGCGCTGGGGGGAGGGGGGTGCCGCTACTGCTCAAACAGCCAGGTCTTCAGCTTCTTCCTGAAGGAGAGGTGGTCTTGGGTCAGGCGCAGGTCGGTCGGGAGGGAGTTCCAGGTCTTGGCGGCCAGGTAGGAGAAGGACCTTCCTCCTGTAGTCGCTCTTCGGATGCGGGGGACGGCGGCGAGGGCGTGGTTGGCTGATCGGAGGTGGCGTTTGGGAGCGTAGAAGTTGATTCGGTTGTTGAGGTAGCTCGGGCCTTGGTCGTGTAGGGCTTTGCGTGCGTGGGTGAGGAGGCGGAAGGTGATTCTTTTGTTGACGGGGAGCCAATGCAGGTCTCTCAGATGTCCGGAGATGTGGCTGGTTCGTGGGATGTCGAGGATGAGTCTGGCTGAGGCGTTCTGGATCCGCTGGAGTCTCTTCTGGAGCTTGGCGGTGGTACCGGCGTAGAGGGCGTTGCCGTAGTCCAGTCGACTAGTGACGAGGGCCTGGGTGACGGTCTTCCTGGTCTCGGTGGGGATCCACCAGAAGATCTTCCGTAGCATGCGTAGGATGTTGAAGCACGCCGAGGAGACGTTGTTGACTTGCCTGGTCATGGAGAGGGAGGAGTCCAGGATGAAGCCCAGGTTGCGTGCGTGGTCTGTCGGTTTGGGTGCGGTGCCCAGGGCGGGAGGCCACCAGGAGTCGTCCCAGGCGGAGGGTGAAGAGCCCAGGATGAGGACCTCCGTCTTGTCTGAGTTCAGTTTCAGGCGGCTGGTCGTCATCCACTCGGCTACCTCTTTCATCCCTTCGTGCAGGTTGGCTCTGGCGGCGGCGGGGTCGTTGGTCAGGGAGAGGATCAGCTGGGTGTCGTCGGCGTAGGAGATTATGCTGAGGTTGTGTTGGCGTGCGATGGCCGCGAGGGGGCTCATGTAGACGTTGAAGAGGGTGGGGCTCAGCGAGGATCCTTGAGGGACGCCGCAGATGACTTCGGTGGCCTCTGACTTGTACGGTGGTAGGCGGACTCTCTGTGTTCTTCCGTCGAGGAAGGAGATGATCCATTCCAGAGCCTTCTCCTGGATTCCGACGTTGCTGAGGCGCTGTACTAGGGTGCGGTGGCAGACAGTGTCGAATGCCGCGGAGAGGTCTAGGAGGATGAGGGCCGCTGTTTCTCCGTTGTCCATCAGGGCTCGGATGTCATCGGTGGCGGCGATGAGGGCTGTCTTGGTGCTGTGGCTGGCTCGGAAGCCAGACTGTGAGGGGTCGAGGGATCCATTCGTCTCAAGGAAGGCGGCCAGCTGCTTGTTGACGGTCTTCTCGATGACTTTGGCTGGAAACGGGAGGAGCGAGATGGGGCGGTAATTCTTGAGTTCGGTGGGGTCCGCTGTGGGTTTCTTGAGTAGAGCGCTGAGTTCGGCGTGCTTCCAGCTCTCAGGGAAGGTGGCGGTGTCGAAGGAAGTGTTGATGATGTCTCGCAGGTGGGGTGCGATGACCGCGTCGGCCTTGTTGAAGACGTGGTGAGGGCAGGGGTCGGTCGGAGATCCGGAGTGGATGGAGTTCATCGTGCGGATGGTGTCTTCGGTGCTGATCGGAGTCCAGGCGTGGAGGGTGGTGGTGGGGGGTGGTTGTTCGGTCGTGGTGTGCGTTGGTTGGTTGTTGAAGCTGTTGTGTATGTCCGCGATCTTGTTGTGGAAGTATGAGGCGAGGGAGTTGCAGAGGTCTTGCGATGGGGTGATGTCATTGTTTCCTGCGCTGGGGTTGGATAGCTCTTTCACGATGTTGAAGAGTTCCTTGCAGTTGTGTGCGTTGTTGTCCAGCCGGTCCTTGAATGCAGTTTTCTTGGCGGCGCGGATCAGCTGGTGGTGCTTCCGGGTGGCAAGCTTGAAGGTGGTCATGTTGTCCGGTGTTGGTTCCCTTCTCCAGACTTTCTCGAGGGCTCGGCAGTTCTTCTTGGAGCTCTTGAGTTCGTCAGTGAACCATGGGGCTTTCTTGCTGCCGGGTCTGCTGGGCGGGGTCCTCAGCGGGGCGAGCTCGTCCGCGCAGTTGCTGATCCACTTCGTGAGGTTGTCGGCGGCCTGGCTGGGGTTCGCTTAGCTGGCAGGAGGGTGCTGGCTCAGGGAGGTGGCGAGCTGGTCGGCTGTGATCTTGTTCCAGCTTCTGCGGGCAGCCTGTTGCTGGTGGTGGTGGGTCGTCGTTCTTTTGAAGGTGAAGTGGACGCAGCTGTGGTCCGTCCATTGAAGCTCTGTGGCGTGGCTGAAGTCGATGTCTGTGCTGGATGAGAAGACTGCGTCGAGTGTGTGTCCGGCGAGGTGGGTGGGGGTGGACACCAGCTGCTTGAGTCCAAGATTGGCGAGGTTGTCGAGCAGGGTGCTGGTGTTGCGGTCGTTGTTGTTCTCCAGGTGGAAGTTGAGGTCCCCCAGGAGGATGTAGTCAGCGGAGGGGAGGGCATGCGGGCTGACGAAGTCGGCGATGTCCTCGCTGAATTGGGTGCGTGGTCCCGGAGGTCGGTAGATCAGGGTGCCTCTGAGGGTGGTCTTCGGGTCGGTGTGGATCTGGAAATGCAGGTGTTCGGCGGTGGTCAGGGTGTTGTCGGTGCTGGTCGTGAGACGGATGGTGTTCCTGTGGATAATGGCGATGCCTCCTCCCAACTGGTTGGCGGTGCGATCCCTGCGGGTGATCTTGTAGCCCTCTGGGATGGCGATGGCGATGTCGGGAGCTGAAGAGGCGTTCATCCAGGTCTCCGTGAGGAAGGCAACGTCTGGGGCTGTGGTGTCGAGGAGGTTCCAGAGTTCGATGGCGTGTCTGTGGACGGAGCGCGTGTTGAGCAGGATGCACTTGAGGTGGGTGCTGCTGGTGTTCGACTTGGCGGGTGCTGGTGCGAGGCAGGTCCGGATGCAGGTGAACTTGCAGGCGTGGCAGCTGAAGGGTCCGTGGGTGCGTTGTGGTGAGGCTTGGTAGCATCCTGGGGGTCGACCGACGTTGAGTGCGCTGAGGTTGGCGGCGGTGTACGTCAGGCGGGTCGGTCGGGGTCCTTGTGGGCCAGGGGTCCTGGCGCTGGGCGCGGTCCGGTCGCGGACGGGCGCAGATGGGCTTACCTTTGGCGCGCCTTCGGCGCACAATCGGCGCGCCCGCTGCGCGTGACCGCTGCGCGTGACCGCTGCGCGTGACCGCTGCGCGTTCGCACGGTCGCCATATATGGCGAAGTGCACGGGGGGGCGGAGCAGCTGGGAGGCGGGAGCGGGGAGGGTACAGAAGGAAAAAAGGGGCGGGGTTAGCGGCGGTGGCGGGAAGCGGGGAGCGGGGAGGGAAGGTGAAGGCTAGTCGCAGGCAGCAAAAACACGGGATACAGAAGTCAAAAACACAACTATACAAACAATTCTAAGCAATAAGACAGCAGGGGCACAGGGAGAGAAGCGGACCACGCCGCTCGAAGGAGGGGGCGTGGCCACGCGGCGGCAGCCGGGCAACGAGGCACAAATGCGGGGAGGCACACGCAGCAGCTGGTGGCCGTGCGGCGCGGGGGTGTCCTAGAACTAGGTCACACTCACCTGCGTCGCACGGTCGCAGGTGAGTCAACCACATTGCATAGTGATGCACTCTTAAACTTTTGCAGCATAGCCCACAGGCACACAATGGAACCAAGGTTCCAGCATACCTGGAAAACCAGGAAACCCTACTGAAGATACACGTCTTCTAATTCCTACCTTTTATACTAAGAGGAGTGTAGAAAAATGTCAAAATACCTAGTCTGCAGGACAAACATGAACCGTGTTTAGGGGAGCTTTGGGCCTGCAAGGCCTCGAAGGGCAGGTTGCTGGCTGACAAATGTAAGCAGTAACAAGTCCAATTGCTTCTTGCCCTACAGCCAGCAGCATTGGCGTTCTTTGTTTATTGATACACTACAGCCAGCAGCAGCCTGGAGCACCAGCCTATGTTTTTTACACAAACGAGAAAGAAATGAAGCGAGTTTATATATTTTTTTATTTGTTCCTGCTCTCAGAGAGTCCAACTACATTGTGACTCTTAATGCCTTTTTGAGCTATGAGGCCAGGTGCTAAGAGCAGTGCCAAGGGTAGCAAAGGGCAAGCCAGGGGTCGCAGCAGAGACCCCTTGAGACCCTCAAACGATGTCCATGGACAGGTGCCCAACGTGGTTAATGCTTCCCTCAATACAGAACACCCTGGGTCTTCACAGGAGAGTGAGAGAGAAGTGAGTCAACCAAATGAAGCAAAGACTGGGGTACAAGTGTTCCGAGTGGGAGCGAAGAATCCTTCTACCAAGACCCATCAATCACCCAATGTGATGTCTCATCATCTGGGTTTAGGTACCCTCCTATCAAGGAAAACCGATCTATCGATTGATCGGAAAAAACCTTGACTAAAAGGAAGACTACGGGATGACTGGTCACCCTACATAGTACTTGCTTATATCCAGAGACTCACTTAAGGGCAAGAGGATTAGAAGGGTGTAGGTAGAGGATGTGATTTGTGCAGCGCAAATAAAGTGAAGAAAGTGGTGTTCTAAAAATGACTGAGGAGTACTTATAACAACTTTATTCATCAAGTCCCCTTGCCAATATTAAAAAGCAGAGTGCTGACGCTTGATATTTCCAAGACGTCAAACAGTGTGAAAGGTCGACATGTTTCTGCCCTCGCTGGGATCTAACTGTATCGGGGCATACTTCAGGACCAAGCTATAAACAAATACAGCTGCTGCTACAAAAAGTGAAAAGTATAATAGTGCAAAAATATTGTACATATACTCCACCGGAAATGTCCAACTCGAATGATTTAAGGGTACATTAACCGGAACCTGTAATAAACAAAACATCATGTGTATGTCAAACAATGCTCCATAGATTGCACTCACTCATACTCACTCTATACTTGCGTCAAAGAACGCTTACACATTTCTAATTATGTGGTGATACTCAAAAAATGGTTTATCACTTACCCATAACAATTGGGTGTCGCCCTCACCTCTACCTGGCACATTACTCTGGGAAGGGGGCCCGCTCTAAAATAAGGACAAAAAAAACAGTCAGTGATGTACCTACATCACAACTAAAATGTCTTATGTTTACTACACTCGCCCCTGGCTAGGGCCAATAGACAGCACCGCGCCTCAGGTCCAGTCCACACAGGGTACCCATCATTAAATTAAATAGGGTCACCATTGGTCAAAGGGTGTCACGTGGGGTTTTCTCCATGGCAGCGCACATTTACCCACGTCACACCAACCTCATTGTCTCATAAACTCTCTCTGTCTAAGGTACCCTACTGTTTGTTAAAAGCAAGTAAACACAGTTTTAAGAAAGCAGAGAGAAGTGGAGAGAAGTACAGGCTGAATCCTAGCTGGATTACTAATTGGTCATCATGTTCCCGCCAGCGATCCAGCGTGCGCCTGCTCAATCAATAAAATCTAAGTAGCTCTTGTAGCCAAGACTCACCTATCCGTCGGTACCCCGGGCTGTCTGGAGTAATGACCGGAGGAATCGGCTCCACCGGGACCAAGCACGGCGCGAGTCTAATCGTTAATCTGAGCCAACGCATCTTAACAACAGATGAGACCCAGGTCCTAGAGAAAGGACTTGGATTTGTGCCTACACATAGAGGCGATGCTTTCGAGACCAGACTCGAGCTGGCTGCCTTCTTTCGGAAAATTAGACTGCGTGCCTTTTTCAAAGATGAGACGGCCAAGGACGATGACCAAACCAAGGATAAGAATACCGGTCTACGTAATAAGTCAACATTCAATCCGCCGCAGAGTCTCACTCCACCTGAGGTTCTGACTTCTGAAAGAGCAGTACTTAATGACACAGAACGGATCTTCCACACCATCCATCAACAATATAACAATCTCTCAAAACGTGAACACCTAGCACTATCAACTTTGGCCAATGACAAGTCAATTGTCATTAAACCCGCCGACAAGGGGGGAGCGACCGTGATCCTTGACACAGACACATACAACAATGAGTGCAAGAGACAATTGGACAATAAGAAATTCTATCGTCCTTTGAAGATGGACCCCACTCATAGGCTCAGTACTGTTATCAAGAGAATGGCAGAAGAAGCCAAAGAGGAGGATTGGATTACGGATCAGGAGGCAGCATATCTGGTTACCACACACCCTGTGGTTCCGTATTTTTACATCTTACCCAAGATACACAAAGGAGTTACACCTCCACCTGGAAGGCCTATTATTTCGGGGATAGGCTCCTTATTGGAACCCCTGTCCACATTTGTGGATTTTTTCCTGAAACCCCTAGTAAAACAGATGGTGTTAGACGGGACCTGGAGGGTCGGACGAGGACAAGGGGAGAGGTCTCCGGGGAGAGCCGTCTCCAGCGATCGTACAGACAAGTAACTTCCCCTCCACAGATGTACACCACACAAGGATAAGGTTCAACATTCTTTATAAGCAAAACTTCAAGTACGGTGGAATGGTACAAGGAGGTCTGGACTCCGGGGTCCCCTCTATTCTAGTCTCTTGGTTGGGGAAAGGGTAGCGGGACAGTCTCGTTACCAATCTGGTAGATGAAATAGCTCACAATCCTCGAGCTCGGCGTTCTAGATGGTCGGGCCGCGGCGGAGCCAGCAGGTCCCGGGATGGTTGAAAGTAGCGACGGTCCGCGGCCGAGCCAGCAGGTCCCGATGAAGGAGGTGGTTACAAACGGTCCGCGGCCACGCCAGCAGGTCCCGACGACGAGAAAGGTTTCAGAAGGTTGCGGCAGCGCCAGCAGGCAGGTCGATAGTTCACAAGGCAGGGCTACGGCAGCGCCAGTAGTCCGTCAAGGATGAGTTCTTCACTGCGTCTCTCGACTCCAGGATACAACTGCCTTCCTGCTCTGGAGCTGCCCCAGTTATAGGTCTGGCGCCCTTTGATGTCCGGACCCTCGCACTTGGAGGTCGGGAGGTCCAGGATGAGGGAGTCCAGACACCCAGCAGGGGGGTGGAGCCAGCGCCCGGGGGAGCTGGGGCGATCGGCACCTGGCGGGGGGAGAGCCATCGACACCTCCTTCTCCCATTGACCCGCCAAGTAGTCCGCTCACCTCCTGGGTGGATGGTGGTGCCGGGATGTCGGGGCCTGGCCAGGCCCAGGGTTGGGGTCGATCGGAGGCCATGCGGCCTCGTGGTGCTGTGTCCAAGATGGCGCCCAGGCCGGGCGAGAGGGCCGGTAGGGAATCGGGCCCATGATGGGGAGATGTCCAGGAGCAGGGGTCCCATATGAGACGGGAAACGGGGGGTTGTTGCGTGTAACACCTGAAGAGCCAGGCTCTGGCCTGGTCGTGCGGGGAGGGAGCAAGCCTTTCACGGGGCCTGTCCAACATGCGTCCCCCCCAGCTGAAGGCGGGGAGAGTCACCCATCCTCTTGGGGACTCTCTTCGTCGAGGCGGAAAAAGCGTGACAGGCCATCTGCGTTGGCGTGGTCTTGCCCTGGTCGATGTTCCACAGTGAAGTCCATCCCCTGCAGGGAGATGGACCAACGCAAGAGTTTCGGGTTTTCCCCCCGCATCTGCATTAGCCACTGCAGGGGCCGATGATCGGTCTGTACCCGGAAGTGGTACCGAAGAGATAAGGCCGGAGCTTTTTGAGGGCCCATACCACGGCAAAGGCCTCCCTCTCGATGGTGCTCCAGCGTTGCTCTCGGGCCAGGAGCCGTCTGCTGATGAAAGCCACTGGCTGGTCAAGTCCTTCGGGGTTCAGCTGGGAAAGGACTGCCCCAATGCCATGGTCGGAGGCGTCCGTTTGGACGATAAATTCCTGACTGTAGTCGGGGGCCTGGAGCACAGGGGCGGAGCACATGGCGGCCTTCAGCTTCTCGAAGGCCGCTTGACAGTCGGGGGTCCAGTTGACTTTCGTTGGTTGGTTTTTGGATGTGAGTTCCGTGAGGGGCCCCACAATGCTACCATAGTCCCTCACGAACCGCCGGTAGTAGCCTGTGAGTCCCAAGAAGGCACGGACCTCGGTCTGGGTGATGGGGGGCTGCCAAGCCTGGATGGCAGCGATTTTGAGTTGCAGAGGGGCCACCAGACCGCTTCCCACCTGGTGCCCGAGATAGGTCACGGACCCCTGGCCAATTTGGCATTTGCTGGCCTTGATCGTGAGGCCAGCTCGTTGGAGGGCCCGTAGCACCTCTCGGAGGTGGTGGAGGTGGTCGGACCAGTGGCGGCTGTACACAGCGATATCGTCCAGGTAGGCGGCGCTGAATTCTTCGAGTCCCGCCAGAACCTGGTTTACTAGCCGCTGAAAGGTTGCTGGGGCATTCTTCATGCCGAATGGCATGACCTTGAAGTGGTAGTGGCCATCAGGGGTGGAGAAGGCAGATCGTTCTTGGGCCCGGGGTGTGAGGCCGATCTGCCAGTAGCCCGCTGTCAGGTCGAAGATGCTGAGGTAGCGGGCAGCTCCCATGCGGTCGATTAGTTCATCTGCTCGGGGAATGGGGTGTGCGTCTGTCCTGGTGACCGCATTCAAGCCCCGGTAGTCGACGCAGAACCGGAGTTCAGGCGTGGTGCCAGGGGCGGCCGCTTTGGGGACTAGTACCACCGGGCTGGCCCAGGGGCTGTCGGAGGGCTCGATGACCCCGAGCGTGAGCATCTTGGCCACCTCCTCTTGGATGCAGACCCGTACCCGATCTGGTACGCGGTAGGCCCGATGGCGGACAGGGGGGCTCTCTCCGGTGTCCACGTCATGTAAGCACCAGGGGGTGACCCCTGGGGTGAGGGAGAACAGGGTAGCGAACTGCAGCAGGAGGTCTCGGCAGCCTTGGCGCTGTTCCGGGGTGAGGGCCTCCGAGAGTCGGACCCCGTCCACGGAGCCGTCCTTCTCCTGAGTCCGTAGGAGGTCAGGAAGGGGTTTGGAGTCCTCCTCGGCTCCGCTGTCTGTTGCCATCAGGAGGCTGAGCTCCGAGCGCACAAAGTGGGGTTTTAGTCTATTGGCGTGGAGAACCCGGAGAGGGTTCCGTGAAGATTCCATATCGATGAGATAGGTGACAGGGCTCTTGCGCTCGACTACCTTGAAGGGCCCTGCCCATTTGTCTTGCAGGGCGCATGGTTCGGTGGGAGACATTACCCACACTTGTTGGCCAGGTTCAAATTCAATGGAGGAGGCATTTTGATCGTACCACCGTTTCATGTCTTCCTGACTGGCCGCCAAGTTTGCTTTTGCCATTTCCCTGAACCGTCTGGTCTGGTTGCGGAGGGTTAGGAGGTACTTGAAAACATCTGGAGGGTTCTTTAGAGGGGGCATTTCCCAGCCTTCTTTGACTAGGCTGAGCGGCCCATGCACCGGGTGTCCATACAAGAGTTCGAACGGGCTGAAGCCGAGGGACTTCTGGGGGACTTCTCGGTAGGCAAAGAGGAGGCACGGCAGTAGCACATCCCACTGGCGACGGAGGGGCTCTTCCAACCCCCCAATCATTCCTTTGAGCGTGCGGTTGAACCGCTCAACCAGTCCGTTTCCTTGGGGGTGATAGGGGGTCGTGAATCTGTAGGTGACCCCACACTGTTGCCAGAGGGACTTCATGTATTTTGAAATAAAGTTTGTGCCCCGGTCGCTGACGACTTCTCTGGGGAAGCCCACCCGGGAGAAGATCCCCATCAAGGCCCGGCCGACTACCGGGGCTGTCACAGTTCGCAGGGGAACAGCCTCGGGGTAGCGAGTGGCGTGGTCCACCAGCACCAGGATGAACCGATGTCCTTGGGCTGTACGGGGGTCCAGGGGCCCCACAATGTCTATCCCCACCCTCTCGAACGGGGTGGTGACCACCGGGAAAGGTTGCAGAGGTGCTTTAAGCTTGCGGCCGCTCTTCCCGCTGGCCTGGCACGTGGGGCAAGACCGGCAGTGCTGGAGTACGTCGTTCCTCATCTTGGGCCAGAAAAAGTGAGTCACCAGGCGGCTGTAGGTTTTGTCCTGACCCAGGTGGCCAGCCAGGGGGACATCGTGGGCCAGGTTTAGCAAGAAGTCTCTAAAGCGTAGGGGCACCACTAGCACTCGACTGGCCCCTAACTCTGCGATTCTCTGTTCGCTGTACAACAGGTCATTGTCCCAATAGACCCAATGGGTTCCGGAGGTATCCCCTGCACTCTGGGCGAGGGCTTGTTGGCGGAGTCCCTCGAGGGAGGGACAGGTCTTCTGCTCGTGGCGAAACTGTTCCTGGGTGGGCCCCCCCTCCTGACGCCACTGAGCCAGGCCGGGAAGGTCCTGAGGCTGAACGAGCCCCTCGGGAGTTTGCTCTGGGGGGACGGCACGGTCGGTATCTTCTACTGGAGCGACCGGGGGAGGAGGTGCCGGCCATTCATGTTCTTCGGGTCGGGGGGTGGCACGGGCAGCCATGGACCGGGTGGTTACGCACGCCCAGTCCGGGATGCCCAACATCCCCAGGTGCTCTCTCCTCTCTACGGCGGCCCACGGGGAACTCTCAAGATCATTTCCCAGGAGGCAGTCTACGGGGGCGTCATCTCGGACCGTCACCTTCAACATGCCGGAGACTCCTCCCCACTCGAAGGGGACGCAGGCCATCCGACATAGACTCTCCGAATTGTCGGCTGAACGGACAGGGCAGAGAACGTTCGGCAGGATCTGTTCTGGGGTCACCAGGTGACAGCGAACGGCCGTTACACTGGCCCCGGTGTCACGTAGGGCTTCGGCCCGGCGTCCATTAATGTTCACCCACTGACTGTACTTCCGGGTGTTGGCGGGTAGGGGGACCCGCGGGACCATGTCTCTTCCCCCTAGGCACGCTAGAACCATGGCGGCGGGTTCCCATTCTTGGTGTTCTTGCTCACATTCCTCGTGTTCTTCGGAGATTTGTTCTTCCCCCAGGGCGGCGGCAGCCATCTGGCGGGGTCTCGGAGTCTGGTGCTGTGGACAATTCGGGTCGTTTGCGTAGTGGCCGACTCGCTGGCATCGGTGACAGGTGACATTGGCTCTATATCCCGGCCGCGCCGGGGTGTTGCCCCGGTTGGCCGGGGGCGGGGTGCTGGTAACGGGAGCGGCCGGGGCGTTGTCTCTTCCTCGGCCCTGGCCCCCTCCTCCTCCTCGGGGACGGTGCTGACCGTGGTGGTTCCGGTTCTGTTCATGGGACCCATTTCGGCCCACTCTGGTAATTTCCCACCGGTCAGCCTCGGCGGCGAGCTGCCGCGGATCAGTCAATTTACTGTCGAGGAGGTGCTGCCTGAGCTCGACGAAGCAGTTGTTTGACAGATGCTCCCATACCATGAGATTGAAGAGTTGCTCGTAGGTCGATACGTTGCTTCCCTTGATCCAACCCTCGAAGGCTCGGCTGAAATAGTTCACGTATTCCACCCAAGTTGTACCCGGGATCCGGGTGCAGTCTCGGAACCTCTGGCGGTACATTTAGGGTGTGAGCCCATAGCGGGTGAGGAGGGTAGCTTTCATGTGGTCATAGGAGGTCATCAGATGGTCGGGAAGCTGTAGCAGGGCATCGCGGCCCTCATTGACGAACCTCCCCCATAGACCGGCTCCCCAGTCGCTGCGATCGATCCGGTGGGAGGTCATAGCGATCTCATAGGCCTTGAACCACTGCTGTATGTCGTCATCTCGGAAATATTCTTGAACGACATCCTTGGGGATGTGTACCTTCTTTTCTGTTGCCCCCGGGGTGCGCGGTTGCTCGGGCACCCCTAATTCTTTGTTCTGCTTGCGTAAGTCTATCTCAGCCAGTTTGCGCTCGTGTTCATACGCCAGTCTCTTCTCTTCGAGCTCTCTTTGTCTCTGTTTCTCTTCCCGTTCTTCTCGGAGCCGCAGGTGTTCCAGGTTCAGTTTCTGTTCGGCTAATTTGAGTTCGCCATCCATTTTGAGCCGGGCCATTTCTAGCTCATGTAGTCGGTTTCTTTCTCGTTCTTGGATCTCATCTTGCGAGAGACCCGTTCTTTGCTCCTCGGGGGCCGTGGTGTTTTTCTCTGCTGCTGTGACATTTTGGTCCGGGGGTCTGACGGCCCCGGTTTCTGCCCATGACTCAATGGCGTGCTTGAAATCGTCTTTAGTACTCAGACCGGTGGTAGCGATACCTAGTTCAATGCAGAATTGTTTCAACTCACGATGGCTGTACTCTTCCAATTTCTCCATCTGAAATTTCTCGGTGGATCCGCTTTCTTTAGTTGACATTGTGGTTTTGTTGTGGGGTGAGCTACTCTCTGTACGATTACGCGTCGATTCGGATCGCGCCGCCGGCCACCAATGTTAGACGGGACCTGGAGGGTCGGCCGAGGACAAGGGGAGAGGTCTCCGGGGAGAGCCGTCTCCAGCGATCGTACAGACAAGTAACTTCCCCCCCACAGATGTACACCACACAAGGATAAGGTTCAACGTTCTTTATAAGCAAAACTTCAAGTACGGTGGAATGGTACAAGGAGGTCTGGACTCCGGGGTCCCCTCTATTCTAGTCTCTTGGTTGGGGAAAGGGTAGCGGGACAGTCTCGTTACCAATCTGGTAGATGAAATAGCTCACAATCCTCGAGCTCGGCGTTCTAGATGGTCGGGCCGCGGCGGAGCCAGCAGGTCCCGGGATGGTTGAAAGTAGCGACGGTCCGCGGCCGAGCCAGCAGGTCCCGATGAAGGAGGTGGTTACAAACGGTCCGCGGCCACGCCAGCAGGTCCCGACGACGAGAAAGGTTTCAGAAGGTTGCGGCAGCGCCAGCAGGCAGGTCGATAGTTCACAAGGCAGGGCTACGGCAGCGCCAGTAGTCCGTCAAGGATGAGTTCTTCACTGCGTCTCTCGACTCCAGGATACAACTGCCTTCCTGCTCTGGAGCTGCCCCAGTTATAGGTCTGGCGCCCTTTGATGTCCGGACCCTCGCACTTGGAGGTCGGGAGGTCCAGGATGAGGGAGTCCAGACACCCAGCAGGGGGGTGGAGCCAGCGCCCGGGGAGCTGGGGCGATCGGCACCTGGCGGGGGGAGAGCCATCGACACCTCCTTCTCCCATTGACCCGCCAAGTAGTCCGCTCACCTCCTGGGTGGATGGTGGTGCCGGGATGTCGGGGCCTGGCCAGGCCCAGGGTTGGGGTCGATCGGAGGCCATGCGGCCTCGTGGTGCTGTGTCCAAGATGGCGCCCAGGCCGGGTGAGAGGGCCGGTAGGGAATCGGGCCCATGATGGGGAGATGTCCAGGAGCAGGGGTCCCATATGAGACGGGAAACGGGGGGTTGTTGCGTGTAACACCTGAAGAGCCAGGCTCGGGCCTGGTCGTGCGGGGAGGGAGCAAGCCTTTCACGGGGCCTGTCCAACAGATGGCAACGTACATTCAGGACACCAAAGATCTATTACGTTTACTAACGACCATGCAATATGATGACGACCAGGACTTCCTCATATCCTTCGACGTTGAGTCCTTGTATACATGTATACCACAGGACGAGACTCTCTCTGTGATAGAAACACTTCTGCTACAGACTGATTTGGACAGCATGACTCCGGTCAGTTTTATTATGGCATGTGCATCCATAGCCATGAAAGAGAACTTTTTTCAGTTTGGTAAAGACCTGTTCCTCCAAGTATCTGGCACATCCATGGGCAGTGTTTTTGCTCCATCGCTGGCGAACCTCTATGTTCATCACTTTGAGCAGACCCATATATTCAGTAACACCAACCCATTTCTGAGCCACATTGTGACCTGGAAACGTTACATAGATGACGTTCTAGTCATCTGGAGAGGAACATCCGAGACTATAAATGAATTTCACAACTGGTTGAACCATCGGAATGAATTCCTGAATTTCACTTGTGTATTCTCCAAGGAAAATCTCCCATTTCTGGATGTTAACATCTACTCTCAGAATGGATATCTGAGCACTGAACTGTATAGAAAACCAATGGTGAGGAACTCACTACTACATTTTCAGAGTTACCACCCCCAGGCACTTCGTGAAAATCTGCCATTTGGACAGTTTCTGAGAGTTCGGCGGAACTGTTCTGACAGTGCGAAATACAAGGAGCATGCAGCAACACTCTCTGGACAATTGCAGGAACGGCAGTACCCGAAGAAAACAATCAAAGCCTCACTGAAAAGAGCGTCCAATAACAATAGAGATGCGCTACTGGAACCCAGAGTAACACCTAGTGATGAGACAGGTACACAAAGGATGACGTGCGTAACCACCTTTTCAGGACACTCAAATGCCGTGAAGAAGAGTATTCTTAAACATTGGAAGATTTTAGAAATCGGAGGGAAGACATTACCCCCTCCGCTGTTTGCATTCAAAAGGAGTATGAATGTCAAAGATCGGTTGGTACACACCAGACCGCGCGAACTCAAACCTGACTCCACGGAACCAGGAATATGGGGATTGCGACCTGTGATGGGCCACTTCCCATGTGGCAACTGCTCAGTTTGCCCACTGACCAGTCATACCACTGAGGTAGACATAGGGACTGCCAGGCCTTGGACCCTAAACAAACACACAAACTGCAACACTGAGAGGGTCATCCACCTCATCACTTGTCCCTGTAAAAAGAGGTATATAGGGATGACATCTAGAAAGATCAAGGTGAGAATTTCCGAACACCGCAGCACTATTCGGTGTAAAAAAGGTGCAACCAAACTTACTAATCACTATATAGAGGCAGGACACTCTGATACAGAACTACACTGGGTGATTTTAGAGAAACCGTTTATTCCTAATCACATCACGGATATTCAGAAATTTCTCCTACAGCGTGAACAGCGCTGGGTGTTCCGTCTACATACTGATGTGGATGGGCTCAACGAAGAAATCCCGTGGCTGGCATTACAATAAATAACATCACTATACTTTAGAAGATACAGTACCTGCATACATCTACATGATATCTGAATAATATCAACTGTGGTAGTATTCACATATAGTAACCTCCTAGGTACAACATTGTCATATCAAGAGAAGGGGAGGCAAACTGGTGCATGTCCCCTTGCTAAGGATTAACAATACCTGATGCTTATTCAGAAGTATACTCCTTACACTTAGGAGGGATACAATATGGGGCTTTTTGGTAGGGATCGCGAGTCCATATAATCACCCTAAGGAATAGCGCCTTTTACAATAGAGAGACGCTCAATACCCATTGCAGACATAATAGACTGCCAAGTTAGCAAGTGCCAGATCTCCACCAGGCACTCAACACCTTTTCAACACTCATGACTTGCCATTCGATCATATATGGTACAAACAGTGTTTTCATTATTCACTAGTTGTATGGTAACACCAGGTAAAACTCATACATACTAGATTAAGAGTGAGCGAATCTAATAGGTACCCACACAATGATAACGACATCTCAAAAGTAAGTGCGGGTTGAATATTTTGCTCTGATTAGGGTTAGGAATCCCTTCTCACTCTCGCTGATTTTGTCTACACTCTTCAGCGAGTAGAAATCGACATATGAAGTAATATCCAAAGATATGAAAAGAACAGTAGCACGGACTCGGGCATGCTCGGTGCTAGGCAGTTTCGCTTCCTCCTACCGAGCATGTCCGGTGCAGTGTGTCGCCTTGCGCATGCGTGATGTCGGCTGAGCATTGGGCGTAGCGTTTGTCGCCACGCGCATGCGCGGTGACAACAGGAACACTGCAGGCACAGCCGCGGACGCTCTGTGAGGAGAGGACCCCGCGACGCGGGAAAGGCCGCCGATCTACTTAAAAACACTGCAGAATAGAACGTCGGTACCTCCGGTCATTACTCCAGACAGCCCGGGGTACCGACGGATAGGTGAGTCTTGGCTACAAGAGCTACTTAGATTTTATTGATTGAGCAGGCGCACGCTGGATCGCTGGCGGGAACATGATGACCAATTAGTAATCCAGCTAGGATTCAGCCTGTACTTCTCTCCACTTCTCTCTGCTTTCTTAAAACTGTGTTTACTTGCTTTTAACAAACAGTAGGTTACCTTAGACAGAGAGAGTTTATGAGACAATGAGGTTGGTGTGACGTGGGTAAATGTGCGCTGCCATGGAGAAAACCCCACGTGACACCCTTTGACCAATGGTGACCCTATTTAATTTAATGATGGGTACCCTGTGTGGACTGGACCTGAGGCGCGGTGCTGTCTATTGGCCCTAGCCAGGGGCGAGTGTAGTAAACATAAGACGTTTTAGTCGTGATGTAGGTACATCACTGACTGGTTTTTTTGTCCTTATTTTAGAGCGGGCCCCCTTCCCTGAGTAATGTGCCAGGTAGAGGTGAGGGCGACACCCAATTGTTATGGGTAAATGATAAACCATTTTTTGAGTATCACCACATAATTAGAAATGTGTAAGCGTTCTTTGACGCAAGTATAGAGTGAGTATGAGTGAGTGCAATCTATGGAGCATTGTTTGACATACACATGATGTTTTGTTTATTACAGGTTCCGGTTAATGTACCCTTAAATCATTCGAGTTGGACATTTCCGGTGGAGTATATGTACAATATTTTTGCACTATTATACTTTTCACTTTTTGTAGCAGCAGCTGTATTTGTTTATAGCTTGGTCCTGAAGAATGCCCCGATACAGTTAGATCCCAGCGAGGGCAGAAACATGTCGACCTTTCACACTGTTTGACGTCTTGGAAATATCAAGCGTCAGCACTCTGCTTTTTAATATTGGCCAGGGGACTTGATGAATAAAGTTGTTATAAGTACTCCTTAGTCATTTTTAGAACACCACTTTCTTCACTTTATTTGCGCTGCACAAATCACATCCTCTACCTACACCCTTCTGATCCTCTTACCCTTAAGTGAGTCTCTGGATGTAAGCAAGTACTATGTAGGGTGACCAGTCATCCCGTAGTCTTCCTTTTAGTCAAGGTTTTTTCCGATCAATCCATAGATCGGTTTTCCTTGATAGGAGGGTACCTAAACCCAGATGATGAGACATCACATTGGGTGATTGATGGGTCTTGGTAGAAGGATTCTTCGCTCCCACTCGGAACACTGGTACCCCAGTCTTTGCTTCATTTGGTTGACTCACTTCTCTCTCACTCTCCTGTGAAGACCCAGGGTGTTCTGTATTGAGTATACATGTGTATAGGGGATATTCACCCTGCAGGTCTATAAAATTATCCCTCAGACCCCCCAGTAAGATATTTGTCGTGATAGAATTGTGTGCGGCCACGGCCGCGGGTCTCATTTTAATAGCTCCGATCTTCTTTCGGAGTATCGGACTGCTCCTTCGCTCCCCCTGGCTTGGCCTCCTTTTATGGCGCGGCGCTCTCTGAACTAGTCCATTGCCACCTTTATAGCCACCTCTATTATATCAATTTAGGTACATTGTAGGATCTTAGGACCTGAGAATTTTCACAGTAGATACACATTCCGGATAGATCCTATCCCGCCTTTACTTAGATCATGGCGGAGAGACAAGGCCTAGCCTTTGATGATGCAGTAGCTGTGGACATATTGACCACACCTAGCATTATTGACAACACCACTAACCAGAGGACAACTAACACCGACGATTGGAATAAAGTTCTTATTCTAAAACGCTCACACTCACGAACCCAGGTTCACGGTGCAATCATGACGGAATATCTAAGGGCTGACTGTGCACCAACGGGCCTGATTTTAACAAATGCCCCGAGGTTATTCCTCGAAGATAAAGCTTTCCTCAAAGACTGGTCCCTAGTTGCATGGCGATGCACTAGGGACTGGCTGATTCTGATAATCACTACGGCCAAAAGGATAGCTGATAACATTCTTATAGAAATTCAAACGCTAGAGGCACAAATTAAATCAGTGATAGTTACTACAACTGTTTATAATAAACAATCCAAGGAGAATGACAAAACCAGTAAGGAGTTCAGGGATAACATTTTGGCAACAAAGATTACCAAATTCAAGAAGGATCTGGCAAAATTTACAATGGAAAAGGTATATCCATATACCAGCGATAATTATGTTCCACCAGTATACAACCAGCAAGGTAGGAGACCAGGTTCAAACTACTCTACCTCTGGGAGTGATGGGAATTCCACAGACTCTGACTCCTCTGCTAACAACCAATGGAGGGGTGGGAATCGTCGATCACGAGGATCAAGAAGAGGAAACCAGTTTCAACAACCTCCTCCACCACAATGGTGGCCACCTGGTCCATATGATTTTGCTCATCCACCGTTTCCGGGACAAATGTATCCCTATCAACCATTCACCAACTACCCACAACAGCAGCATTTTTTAGGCCAGGGCCAACGCCGCTCCAGAGGCAAGAGACGACCAACACAGGCCAATGTACACTGGAGCCCTCGACCGTCTTCACGAACCAGGAGCAACCAACAGGAATCGGCTCAACCGGGACCGAGCACGGCGCGAGTCTAATCGTTAATCTGAGCCAACGCATCTTAACAACAGATGAGACCCAGGTCCTAGAGAAAGGACTTGGATTTGTGCCTACACATAGAGGCGATGCTTTCGAGACCAGACTCGAGCTGGCTGCCTTCTTTCGGAAAATTAGACTGCGTGCCTTTTTCAAAGATGAGACGGCCAAGGACGATGACCAAACCAAGGATAAGAATACCGGTCTACGTAATAAGTCAACATTCAATCCGCCGCAGAGTCTCACTCCACCTGAGGTTCTGACTTTTGAAAGAGCAGTACTTAATGACACAGAACGGATCTTCCACACCATCCATCAACAATATAACAATCTCTCAAAACGTGAACACCTAGCACTATCAACTTTGGCCAATGACAAGTCAATTGTCATTAAACCCGCCGACAAGGGGGGAGCGACCGTGATCCTTGACACAGACACATACAACAATGAGTGCAAGAGACAATTGGACAATAAGAAATTCTATCATCCTTTGAAGATGGACCCCACTCATAGGCTCAGTACTGTTATCAAGAGAATGGCAGAAGAAGCCAAAGAGGAGGATTGGATTACGGATCAGGAGGCAGCATATCTGGTTACCACACACCCTGTGGTTCCGTATTTTTACATCTTACCCAAGATACACAAAGGAGTTACACCTCCACCTGGAAGGCCTATTATTTCGGGGATAGGCTCCTTATTGGAACCCCTGTCCACATTTGTGGATTTTTTCCTGAAACCCCTAGTAAAACAGATGGCAACGTACATTCAGGACACCAAAGATCTATTACGTTTACTAACGACCATGCAATATGATGAAGACCAGGACTTCCTCATATCCTTCGACGTTGAGTCCTTGTATACATGTATACCACAGGACGAGACTCTCTCTGTGATAGAAACACTTCTGCTACAGACTGATTTGGACAGCATGACTCCGGTCAGTTTTATTATGGCATGTGCATCCATAGCCATGAAAGAGAACTTTTTTCAGTTTGGTAAAGACCTGTTCCTCCAAGTATCTGGCACATCCATGGGCAGTGTTTTTGCTCCATCGCTGGTGAACCTCTATGTTCATCACTTTGAGCAGACCCATATATTCAGTAACACCAACCCATTTCTGAGCCACATTGTGACCTGGAAACGTTACATAGATGACGTTCTAGTCATCTGGAGAGGAACATCCGAGACTATAAATGAATTTCACAACTGGTTGAACCATCGGAATGAATTCCTGAATTTCACTTGTGTATTCTCCAAGGAAAATCTCCCATTTCTGGATGTTAACATCTACTCTCAGAATGGATATCTGAGCACTGAACTGTAGAGAAAACCAATGGCGAGGAACTCACTACTACATTTTCAGAGTTACCACCCCCAGGCACTTCGTGAAAATCTGCCCTTTGGACAGTTTCTGAGAGTTCGGCGGAACTGTTCTGACAGTGCGAAATACAAGGAGCATGCAGCAACACTCTCTGGACAATTGCAGGAACGGCAGTACCCGAAGAAAACAATCAAAGCCTCACTGAAAAGAGCGTCCAATAACAATAGAGATGCGCTACTGGAACCCAGAGTAACACCTAGTGACGAGACAGGTACACAAAGGATGACGTGCGTAACCACCTTTTCAGGACACTCAAATGCCGTGAAGAAGAGTATTCTTAAACATTGGAAGATTTTAGAAATCGGAGGGAAGACATTACCCCCTCCGCTGTTTGCATTCAAAAGGAGTATGAATGTCAAAGATCGGTTGGTACACACCAGACCACGCGAACTCAAACCTGACTCCACGGAACCAGGAATATGGGGATTGCGACCTGTGATGGGCCACTTCCCATGTGGCAACTGCTCAGTTTGCCCACTGACCAGTCATACCACTGAGGTAGACATAGGGACTGCCAGGCCTTGGACCCTAAACAAACACACAAACTGCAACACTGAGAGGGTCATCTACCTCATCACTTGTCCCTGTAAAAAGAGGTATATAGGGATGACATCTAGAAAGATCAAGGTGAGAATTTCCGAACACCGCAGCACTATTCGGTGTAAAAAAAGTGCAACCAAACTTACTAATCACTATATAGAGGCAGGACACTCTGATACAGAACTACACTGGGTGATTTTAGAGAAACCGTTTATTCCTAATCACATCACGGATATTCAGAAATTTCTCCTACAGCGTGAACAGCGCTGGGTGTTCCGTCTACATACTGATGTGGATGGGCTCAACGAAGAAATCCCGTGGCTGGCATTACAATAAATAACATCACTATACTTTAGAAGATACAGTACCTACATACATCTACATGATATCTGAATAATATCAACTGTGGTAGTATTCACATATAGTAACCTCCTAGGTACAACATTGTCATATCAAGAGAAGGGGAGGCAAACTGGTGCATGTCCCCTTGCTAAGGATTAACAATACCTGATGCTTATTCAGAAGTATACTCCTTACACTTAGGAGGGATACAATATGGGGCGTTTTGGTAGGGATCGCGAGTCCATATAATCACCCTAAGGAATAGCGCCTTTTACAATAGAGAGACGCTCAATACCCATTGCAGACATAATAGACTGCCAAGTTAGCAAGTGCCAGATCTCCACCAGGCACTCAACACCTTTTCAACACTCATGACTTGCCATTCGATCATATATGGTACAAACAGTGTTTTCATTATTCACTAGTTGTATGGTAACACCAGGTAAAACTCATACATACTAGATTAAGAGTGAGCGAATCTAATAGGTACCCACACAATGATAACGACATCTCAAAAGTAAGTGCGGGTTGAATATTTTGCTCTGATTAGGGTTAGGAATCCCTTCTCACTCTCGCTGATTTTGTCTACACTCTTCAGCGAGTAGAAATCGACATATGAAGTAATATCCAAAGATATGAAAAGAACAGTAGCACGGACTCGGGCATGCTCGGTGCTAGGCAGTTTCGCTTCCTCCTACCGAGCATGTCCGGTGCAGTGTGTCACCTTGCGCATGCGTGATGTCGGCTGAGCATTGGGCGTAGCGTTTGTCGCCACGCGCATGCGCGGTGACAACAGGAACACTGCAGGCACAGCTGCGGACGCTCTGTGAGGAGAGGACCCCGCGACGCGGGAAAGGCCGCCGATCTACTTAAAAACACTGCAGAATAGAACGTCGGTACCTCCGGTCATTACTCCAGACAGCCCGGGGTACCGACGGATAGGTGAGTCTTGGCTACAAGAGCTACTTAGATTTTATTGATTGAGCAGGCGCACGCTGGATCGCTGGCGGGAACATGATGACCAATTAGTAATCCAGCTAGGATTCAGCGTGTACTTCTCTCCACTTCTCTTTGCTTTCTTAAAACTGTGTTTACTTGCTTTTAACAAACAGTAGGTTACCTTAGACAGAGAGAGTTTATGAGACAATGAGGTTGGTGTGACGTGGGTAAATGTGCGCTGCCATGGAGAAAACCCCACGTGACACCCTTTGACCAATGGTGACCCTATTTAATTTAATGATGGGTACCCTGTGTGGACTGGACCTGAGGCACGGTGCTGTCTATTGGCCCTAGCCAGGGGCGAGTGTAGTAAACATAAGACGTTTTAGTCGTGATGTAGGTACATCACTGACTGATTTTTTTGTCCTTATTTTAGAGCGGGGCCCCCTTCCCTGAGTAATGTGCCAGGTAGAGGTGAGGGCGACACCCAATTGTTATGGGTAAGTGATAAACCATTTTTTGAGTATCACCACATAATTAGAAATGTGTAAGCGTTCTTTGACGCAAGTCTAGAGTGAGTATGAGTGAGTGCAATCTATGGAGCATTGTTTGACATACACATGATGTTTTGTTTATTACAGGTTCCGGTTAATGTACCCTTAAATCATTCGAGTTGGACATTTCCGGTGGAGTATATGTACAATATTTTTGCACTATTATACTTTTCACTTTTTGTAGCAGCAGCTGTATTTGTTTATAGCTTGGTCCTGAAGAATGCCCCGATACAGTTAGATCCCAGCGAGGGCAGAAACATGTCGACCTTTCACACTGTTTGACGTCTTGGAAATATCAAGCGTCAGCACTCTGCATTTTAATATTGGCAAAGGGGCTTGATGAATAAAGTTGTTATAAGTACTCCTTAGTCATTTTGAGAACACCACTTTCTTCACTTTATTTGCGCTGCACAAATCACATCCTCTACCTACACCCTTCTGATCCTCTTACCCTTAAGTGAGTCTCTGGATGTAAGCAAGTACTATGTAGGGTGACCAGTCATCCCGTAGTCTTCCTTTTAGTCAAGGTTTTTTCCGATCAATCCATAGATCGGTTTTCCTTGATAGGAGGGTACCTAAACCCAGATGATGAGACATCACATTGGGTGATTGATGGGTCTTGGTAGAAGGATTCTTCGCTCCCACTCGGAACACTGGTACCCCAGGCTTTGCTTCATTTGGTTGACTCACTTCTCTCTCACTCTCCTGTGAAGACCGAGGGTGTTCTGTATTGAGTATACATGTGTATAGGGGATATTCACCCTGCAGGTCTATAAAATTATCCCTCAGACCCCCCAGTAAGATATTTGTCGTGATAGAGTAATGCATCCCTCACCCAAAGGCTCTTTCTTGACTCCTGGCAAGACTGTGATAGTTTTCATTTTCCGATGCCCCACCCATTAACATTTACATATGTAAGTTAGCATCATGTGTCTAACTAATGAAGTATACACTTATGCTTTTACATTATTCTTACTCTTCATGTGATTATTCATTTATACGTGTGGTGATATTCAGTTTCCTTAGCTTAGCTTGTGTGCCTCCATTTTGAGTATTCCTCTGTGTCTGCGAGTCGCACTCGCTCACTCCCCCCTCCCGTAGGAATAAGAAAAACCCTAATGCAGCAGTTTTTCGTTTCTCAGCTAGCTGTGGCCGAAACTAACAAGTTCCTTATCAGTAATGTTCTCATGCACCAGAGACGCTGAGGCCCGGCTCCGCGGCCTTGGGCAGAGATAGCCAAATGTTGCCTTTGCAGGTGCAGATGCCTCTTGTATGATGCATTGTTCCTCTCTCTGGGGTTCCGTACTTTTCCAGAAGGGGCGTGTTTTGCTTCACTGTACCATGTTATAATGTATTGCTGTGATGATATGAGTTAGTCCTCTCGGCGCACTCTTTGGGGTGAGGTCGGACAGGGCCCTCTCATATGGGAGTTTGTGGCCTAATAAAATTACCTTGTTTATTCTTCTCCACTGTCCGGCTGACTTCTTACTGAGTAACTATAGGTGAGTGTGGTAAGTCACTCGGGTGGATTTGAGCCACTCTTATCAGATGGCGCCCGAACAGGGACCCCGCGATAAGGATCTTTCTCACCCGTAGGTGGGTAGCAGAAGACCGGGGACCCCCTGGTTGGCACGGTGGGTCTGGGTACCCACTTTGATACCGAGCTTGGTTCTCGCAGCGCTGCCCCACCTTGTTGATCGGGAGAGGTCCCGGTTCGGGATCCTATGCCGGGGTCCGGAAGGCGGAACTTGGAGCTGACCGTGTTGGTCCTGGCAGCCGGAGGTGGAGAACGGTAGAGGTCGGTACCGCATACGGAAGGTGAGTGGTCCGCCTGCTGTTTGAAGGAGCTGGAGTGCTCCGAGAGACTGGGGTGTCTCTAATGGTTTGAGGAGCCGGTGCGCTCCGGGGGCTAGTGTGCTCCGGGGAACTCAGAGTGCGGGTGGCGCTCTGACAGACTTGACGGGAGGTGTGGGGACGTTTGTTCGCGGTCATCCGACCGGGTGGCACTGTGGTGAAGGCGCGGCTCATTGCGGTGGGTCCCGGACCTCACCCCGAACGCCTAGGGTGGCGATTTGGTAGGTGTAGGTTCTGGGCCTCCTGTGGTAAAGTGCGCAGCGATCCGTAGTGTCACCCGAGTGGTGGATGTGTCCCCTGGCCTCAGAACAGTTAGTATACTGTTCGGTCTGCGGTAGGGTCCAGGTTCCCCAGGACTTGGTCGACGGGCCTTGTCCCATCTTGGTAACACGTGTTTGGCAGGATTTTGATGTATAGAATGTATGTGTGTTTTTGAATTTAATGTATACAATATATGTGTGGATGTGTTAGGAGCTATTGTGTAGTAGGAAATTAGTGAACAGAGGTAAGAGAATTTGTGAGAAGGTGCGATTACATTGGTGTAAAGATGCCGTGCTTCAGTAAGTTGCGGTGTTTCGGATGCTGCTGTCGCGCATCGGACTTTAGATTGGCCGAAAGCCAGCCCGCCCGGTGGAGGGCTCCCCTAATTTCGATATGTATGTGAAACATGGATTGCCTCCGATTTTGTTTGGTACTTTGTGGCACAGATATACCAAAGACAATGTGGATTTGCAGTGGCCATTGACAGGTTCTTTTGATGTGGCAAAGTTAGACTATTTACAAGACAGACTGTTCGCTAGGCGTAGTCGTCAGAGCATGTTTGATTCATTAAGGCTGTGGCAGAAGGAAGTCAAAGAACGTCAGTTGAGGGAGGAGAAGGTGGCCCAGAAGAGGGCGGCGCAGACAATGGCACAGAAAGCGAGGGAGCATACAAAGAAGGAGAATGAGCAGCGGATCGAGCGCGCAGATAGGTTTTTCAGGCTGAAGGAAAATAAAAGTTATGTAGTGCGAGAGGATGAGCAGGACGAGGTGGATGATGTTTTGAGTACCCGACCCCCTCCCCCTTATGCCCCGCAGCCATTATATCCCACGTTGCCGGGTTTGGCTTCCTCCGGTGGGGTTTTGGACCCGCAAGCAAGTGCCCCACACCCGTCTGGTGTGTTGTCTTCTGTCTCCCCATCGTTGCCAGCGCCCCTTGTTTCTTTGCTCGCGACAAGCTCACCCGCTCCCTCCCAGTTTCCCTCAGCACTCCCTGCTGTCTCTGCTAGCGCTACTCCCAGTCAGGGGTTGTTGACACCGAATAGAGGTATGGGGAGTGGGTTGCTCTCCCAGGTGCGAAAATTGCTTACACGCTCTACAATTGGCTTAGATGAAAAAACGGTGGTGGCTAATCAAGCTTGTCAGTGGGCCAGGAATAATATTTATTCGTTTGAGGACATTTGGTACACAATGAAAGATTTTGAACCTCTGATGCAACAGCATGCTTTGTGGCATATGTCGACAACGTTGATAGCGCTATGGGAACAGGGGTATGGAGGAGCAGCACCCGCGATTTTACATGATATAAAGGATGGAGCCTATAGGGCTAATACTGGGGTACGGGAGGTGATGCGAAGTTCAAAATACCTGTTAGAGTATAGAAATGAATTACCATCTGCGGGTACACCCCATTTTCCTGGGATACATCCAATGCGTGAGGTACACCCTATTTTTCACCCTGAAGCCCCCGAAGTGGTAGATCCAGTAACAAATGTTGTCACCAGGGCTCGTATAGACGCCCATTTTCAAGAACAGTGGGTATATACGCCGTGGAAAAGGAGTGAGGTGTTAGCTTTAAAGGCTCAGTTGCCAGATTCCAGAAAAAAACTGACTGCCTATTATAAAGAGTTGACAGAAGCTGCATCCTCGACTGTTATGACTTTAGCGGACATTGAATTATTCTTTGGATTGTTAGTCCCGGTGGACGTGTGGAGGCAGGTGAAGGGCACTGATCATACGGAGGAACTGGGTGGTACATGGGTGGAATTGCAGGATTGGGACAAGGAACGAAAGCCAGGTGAGAAGCCGAAAGCAGAGATTTTAGCTTTGCCGGGGCGGATTATTAAGTATATGCATTCTCTCATCCCCCCAAAGAAGGTGGACTGGGATAAGTTGACAGCCTGTAGACAGAAAAAGGATGAAGCTGTCTCTGATTTTTTTACTAGGTTTGAGGAGACTTTTATGGACTTCAGTGGACAGGACATGTCACAGGACGGAGGGTTACGACTTTTCGTTAACAGGTTCGTAATGAACTTGTTACCGGAAATATCGGCAAGGTTACAGGCGTCGGAGAGTACGTGGACGACGTCCACTCCCTCTGGCATTCTAAGCATGGCTCAGTATTATGAACATAGAGAAAATTAGAGTAAGGACAAGCAAGAAAAGAAGGCCAAGGATTTGAAGACAAGGGTTTTGCTACAACAGGTGTCTAAAGGTCGGGGCCGAGGTGCTTCACCTGCGGCAGCGGGACGAGGGGGAAGCGGTTACGGAAGGGGTGACAAGAGAGAGCGATTGGGACAGAATCAGTGTGCAAAATGTAAACAGGAGGGGCACTGGTGGAGAGATTGTCCTGAGTTTCAGTCGAATGCGGGCCAAGGCAGAGGGCGAGGCCGAGGTGATTTTCGAAGACATGATGGGCAGTCTGAGGGTGTAGGGAGACAAGGAGGAAATTGTTTCGATGGCAACAGGGATCGACAACACTTTCAGAGGGAAGGTGGACAGTACTACAATGATGATTATACGATGGATGATTTGACAGGATTCTCCCATAACTAGGACAGCGTAGGACAGAGCGAGGGACCAGTTTCTGTGGATGTTGATCAACGAGTACCCTATGTGACTGCAGATTTGTCAGGGTCCCAACAGAAATTTTTGGTAGATACGGGTGCTATGAAAAGTTCAGTGGCTCATTCTCAGGTCCCAGGGGCAGCTCTGTCTGGCAAGAATAATATCTCCGTGAGGTTCTCAGGTACTCCGGTGATCAGCCCCATCTCTACACCACTTGCTCTTACGATTGGCCCTTTCACTGTAGATTCCCCTTTTCTACTGACTTCCAATTGTGGCGAAAATTTGTTGGGTTTAGATTTGCTGGAGAGATTGCATGCCACCATTTATTGTTCTCCGGACGGTGTGTACCTCACATTGGGTCCTACCGTTGCGCGTGCACAGCAATGTTTTTCCAAAGATGAGCCTCTGCCGGCTGAATTTGAAGGGGTCCCAGAGAGCTTATGGGCTAACGGCGATACGGATGTGGGAAAAATGGATATTGCCCCTGTGTCCATCAAGGTTAAAGCGGGAGCTCAATTGCCCAGAATACCCCAATATAGGATAGGATAGGATGTGAATTTGTAGAGCGCAAATTGCTGCCCGGAGGCGTCCAAGCGCTTAGATATAGGATATCTAGGGATGGCGAAAAAGCCCTATTGCAGATAATACAGGACTTGATTCGATCGGGGTCGTGGAGGAGACGGACTCTAACAGATGTAATAGTCCTATTCTTCCGATTCTTAAAAGACGGTCAGCTGATGCCAAAGATGATACGCCTGATGTCTATAGATTTGTGATTGACTTACGCCACATTAACAAGGTGGTTGAGCCCCAGTACCCAGTGGTTTCCGACATTACAACGATTTTGACAATGATTCCCCCATCGGCTAAATATTTTTCTGTCCTGGATCTGAAGAATGCTTTCTTCAGTATTCCTGTACATGAAGATAGCCGTTATCTCTTCGGATTCTCATTGGCTGGCTGAAGTTTTAGATTTAGGAGAATTCCTCAAGGATATACAGAGAGTCCCAGCATTTATAGCCAGGCATTGAAAGCTCAATTGGATGATTTGGAACTACCCGCAGGCAATGTTTTGTTACAATATGTGGATGATATTCTCATCGCATCGGATACCGAGGACGGTTGTCGGGATGCTACGGTTAAACTGTTACATCATTTGGCACACAAGGGCCACAAAGTCTCCCTTCCTAAATTCCAATATTGTCGAACGGATGTAACCTACTTAGGTCATCTCCTTTCGAAGGAGGGGAGGAGGTTGACACCGGAGCGCATAAAAGCGATAACTAACATGGCTGTACCTAACACGCAGCGAGAGGTGCGCACATTCTTGGGCATAACTTCGTATTGTCGCCAGTGGATACCCAATTATGCTTTACTAACAAAACCCCTATTGTATCTGACTACTAAAGAGGTACGCGAACCCCTACCCTGGACCCCCACATGTCAGGAAGCCTTTGAGTCACTAAAAACTGCTTTATGTTCTGCACCTGTTTTGGGAACACCTGATTACCAGAAGCCTTTTGTGCTTTATGTACATGAGGCGGAAGGTTGCGCGTTGTCTGTCCTAACACAATGTTTTGGGGGGAAACAGAGACCTTGCGCCTACTTTTCTGCTATGCTCGACAATGTGGCAAGAGCGCTGCCGAGCTGTCTGCGGGCCACGGCGGCTGCTGCGGTCTCTATTAGACAATCGGCAGGGCTCGTGCTGGGTTCAAACCTCACAGTAATGGTAACGCATGCTGTGGATATTCTATCGAACAGAACGCAGACGCAGCACTTAACTAGTGCTCGCCTTACTGGTTATGAAATGACACTATTTGCACCCCATGTCACGATAAAGCGATGTGCCACTCTGAACCCAGCCACGTTGCTACCCATCCCATCAGACACAAAGGACGATGAAATACATGATTGTTTGTTTCGGACAGAGGAGGAGACGAAAGGGAGAATTGACTTGACCGATACACCCCTAGATGATCCTGATGTGGAGTTGTATGTTGATGGGTCTTGTTTTAAACTTGCAGACGGTACGACGACGGCAGCATATGCAGTTACGACATTACAGACAGTAGTGGAGACTTCTAGGATTCCATATCATTCGTCCCAGGCTGCAGAAATAATAGCCTTGTTGCGAGCGTGTGAGTTGAGTGAAGGACTGGATGTGAATATCTACACTGATAGCCAATACGCCTTTTGCGTGGCTCATAGTTACGGGCGACTGTGGGCAGAACGGGGGTTTTTTACATCACATGGACAGAGAATTCAACACGGCCCACTGATATTACGACTACTCACAGCATTGACGCTACCCAGACGACTGGCTGTGATAAAGTGTAGTGCACACAAGGCGGTGGTGGATGATGTAGGACGTGGAAACGCGTTCGCAGACCAGACAGCAAAGGAGACAGCTAGGACGAAACTCCCACGAATGTTTGTGGCAGGACCAGCTAGATGGGTACCAGATGTTAATATGTTTGCAGATACTGTGCAGAGCGTAAAGAACATACAAGAAAAGGCGACTGAGGACGAATTGAGGACATGGAAGGATGGTGGGGGGCGATTGGATTCTGATGAATGTTGGACAGATGTGACAGACAAAAGACGATGGTTACTCCCAAACGCATATGTCCTCCCAGTGGTGACAATGGCTCATGGGCCAGCACATATTAGTGCCAAGGGTATATGCAAATTACTGGACCCAGTGTGGAGAAACAAGAATATTTCTAAAGTAGCTACCCATTTAGTACAACAGTGCATGGTATGTTTGAGACATAATCCAGGAAAGGGAACACCTGTCCCAGTGGGCAATTTCGCTCCCCCTTCTTTCCCTTTCGAGGTGATTCAGATGGATTATATTGAAATGGAAAGGGTTAACAACCTCAAATATGTCCTGGTGGTTGTGTGCTCTTTTAGCAGGTAGGTGGAGGCATTCCCAACAAAAGATTGTACGGCCATTTCCACAGCCAAGATGTTGATAAAGGAGTATTTCTCCCGGTATTGCCTGCCTCGAGTGATCTGGAGTGATAATGGCACATCCTTCAATGCTGAATTGATGAAGCAGATATATAAGGGTCTGCAGATTTCTCAAAAGTTCCACGCAGCCCAACACCCTCAGGCTGCGGGACTGGTGGAGAGATTTAATGGAACGCTAAAATTGAAGATGGCCAAAATACAGGAGAGTACAGGACTCCGTTGGCCAGATGCCCTTCCCTTAGCCTTACTTTCTACCAGAGTGACAGTTAATTCCAAAACGGGTGTCTCCCCTCACGAGGTGGTATTCGGCCGCCCCGCTAATGTGTGGGGAGTACCAAGACCAAAATGTTTTTCAGAAATTGAGTACCCTCTGTTGATAGACTACTTGTATGCTTTGACTAAAGATCTTCGTTCTATTCACCAGCAGGTAGCAGACACCCTGAAGCCGTTGCCGGAGGGGCCCGGACATGCCATACAACCCGGGGACTGGGTTGTAGTGAAGAAGTATCAACAGAAGTCTTGCCTGGAGCCGAGGTGGTCGGAGCCGAAGCAGGTGCTCCTGACCACACGCACCGCACTTCGAGTTGAGGGTCGAAAGGCGTGGACGCATGCCTCATGTAAAGAAGGTTCCACTGCCATTACCGTATGACAAATGGGTGAGAGACGGCGTTGCTGATCAAGAGTGTGAAGTGATACCAAGATACACACCTTTCTCTGATGCTTCACTGAGGGGAGAGGAGCTGAGTACAGTAAAGAGAAAGAAAATAATTGTTGCAAGCTCCGAGGTTCCCATTGAGAAAAGTGACCAGACATCAGAGGACGCAATTCTTGCCAAAGACATCCCCATTCTGTTCACAGATCCTGAAGTGCGAGGGAGCACTCGTTATAATCTGCTGCCCAGAAAGGAGAAAGGAATGAGGGACTGAACACTGGAAGAAGGGCTTAGATAGGGTGCCTGAACAGGAAGAGGTGTGGACAATATCTCACAGAATAGCTTAGTGATAGGGATGGACTAGCAAGAGCCCTGGTGTTTGGCCGAAGATTCTGTTTAACGAGACATTAGAGCGGTGTCTGGGCCCAGATTAGTGCTCCTGAGTTGCTACAGCTGTGCAACTCCAACGAGGGATTAGGGAATGAACAATAGAAGCCTACCTGTGAGGCTTTAACGAACACAGGGACGAAGATCCCTTTTTAAGGGTTGAAGAACCCCTCAGGCCGGTTTTGGAGTGCCTGGGACTATTTTTCTAGTTTAGTTTTTTTGTTTTTTTTTTTGATTTTTGATAAAAGAAATGTACCCCTTTGGTTGTTCCGTCCCCGACGAGGAGCAGCCTTTTGCAGCTTCTCGTAGACCAGAGCCTGATTCCCCATGGTTGGCTTTATCACGCAAAGGAAAAATAGTGGTCATTGTAATACTGCTCATTGCATTCATTGTGGTCCTTGGAATATTGTTTTTTATGGACAAAGTCTATCCTGTACATGTGTTTGCCCCCACGCCTTCTGCCATCCCCGAACATAACATGATTACTGTTGATTATGGTGAACAAAGTTTACGCAAAGGCTATAGAGATAATGTTTTTATTAAGACTCTACATCATGCTCATGCAGTATATAATGTGACCGATTGTTGGGTTTGTGGATTGTTACCTTCTGCTGCTTATAAAAAAGATAGATTCCTAGCACTTCCCCTGACACCGGTGAATAGTTGTGTGGGGTGGTACACTTTGATTGGTATGGTCAAATATTTCCAACAGCCGGATTTCCTATCTCCCCGACTATCAGACAGAGGATCTACTATGACAATGCGGGTATGCCCTATGCCCGCTTCTTCTCTTGGACAGTTGTTTACTGACGGACGTTTTGACCAAACATTTTTGGAGACATGTTCGAAGAAAGTAGGACGATTCATGACTCCCAATGACACTGACAAAGTTAGGGAGAGTTTTCTACAGTTAAATTCCTCTCTGTCGTATAGACACCCCCCAAAAGGGAACGGTAGCAATAAGTCTTTGATGCCCTTAGCAGTTGTGGGACCGTCACCATTCTTTTGTATAGCAGGGAGGGGTCCTATAAAGGTTGGGAACAGTTCTTGCAACATGACTGCATCGATCCGCCTGCCTCTTAGTCCTTCTCTAGTAACGCCCCCCAATATTTACTTTGTATGCGGAGACAATGGGTATCTATGGCTGCCCGAGGGTTGGGGTGGAGTCTGTTATCTGGCCTATATGCTTCCACCTGTGTACGTGGCACCTTCTGACTATCATAAGACTCATCGTAGGTTCACCAGCCCGCCAGAGCAGCGCATAAGGAGGGCACTCCAGGTTGAAGATGTAGATCAGACTGACACCTCTTTACAACAATGGACAGATTTCTCTAAGGGCTTATTGCCCTTTTGGGGTCCGATATTTAACAGTAGGGCCATCCGTAGATTGTCGAGGGTGATGGAGAAAGTGGTCAATACTGAAGCAGACATTGCTGCTAATATGTCTGTTGAGATGCAGGCTATGAGATTATTCACGATCCAAAACAGGATGGTGTTAGACGTCATCCTTGCTGATAGGGGCGGAGCCTGCTGCGTCATCGGGACGTCTTGCTGCGTGTATATTCCAGATTCAGCCCCGACAGTTAACTTAGCGGTCCAGAAACTCCATAGATTAGCGACTGAACTTCATCAGGACACTGGGACATGGTCATTACAGGGGTGGCTCTGGGGTGTTTTCTCCTCATGGGGCTGGAAAATACTAATGGGGATAGTAGGAGTAGTGGGTGTACTCCTAACGTGCTGCCTTTGTGTTTACTGCCTCCCCCTTGTTGCTCAATGTGTGCTAGTAATTTACGTCCCTCAAGAAAGGTGACTGGTCAATATCCTGCTTCTACTGAAATTGAACTTCCAGATATTCGCTGGTTGATGCTTATTGATAATGATATTTTTGATTGAAGTATGCCCCGCCCCTAGAATGGAGTGTAAAGGCGCTACCTTCTTAGCTAATAAAGGCTACGCTCCAGTTAGCCAAATGATGCTAAAAGGAGGGTCTGATAGTTTTCATTTTCCGATGCCCACCCATTAACATTTACATATGTAAGTTAGCATCATGTGTCTAACTAATGAATTATACACTTATGCTTTTACGTTATTCTTACTCTTCATGTGATTATTCATTTATACGTGTGGTGATATTCAGTTTCCTTAGCTTAGCTTGTGTGCCTCCATTTTGAGTATTCCTCTGTGTCTGCGAGTCGCACTCGCTCACTCCCCCCTCCCGTAGGAATAAGAAAAACCTTAATGCAGCAGTTTTTCGTTTCTCAGCTAGCTGTGGCCGAAACTAACAAGTTCCTTATCAGTAATGTTCTCATGCACCAGAGACGCTGAGGCCCGGCTCCGCGGCCTAGGGCAGAGATAGCCAAATGTTGCCTTTGCAGGTGCAGATGCCTCTTGTATGATGCCATTGTTCCTCTCTCTGGGGTTCAGTATTTTTCCAGAAGGGGCGTGTTTTGATTCACTGTACCATGTTATAATGTATTGCTGTGATGATATGAGTTAGTCCTCTCAGCGCACTCTTTGGGGTGAGGTCGGACAGGGCCCTCTCATATGGGAGTTTGTGGCCTAATAAAATTACCTTGTTTATTCTTCTCCACTGTCCGGCTGACTTCTTACTGAGTAACTATAGGTGAGTGTGGTAAGTCACTCGGGTGGATTTGAGCCACTCTTATCAACTGAACAGATCTCGTCACAGCTGGGGAAGCCCAAAGTGGACCATAACGATTGTGTGATCACCCACTGTCCCTTCTTGGATAGGGTAATCAATGAGGCCATCTCACCATAGATGCACAAGAAGATGAAAGCTATCCCTTTCTACATGACTACCAACCAGTGTACGGGCAACGCAGCGCTACTGAGACATCAACCTTTCCGCTGGTATTTGAGGCATCCAGAGGCCAAACATTGATGATTCTAGTTTCCTCTTTGCGCGCATCCTCTTGGCATCCTTGGGTACCATTGGCCTTTAAGACCTACTCAAAAACCATGACTAGAACAGAATGTGATCTCAATATCATGTGTTGCCAATGACCTTCAATCACAGCATGAAGCCCCTGACATACAAGAATGGCAACTTTGTTTAGTTTGTGGATGATACTCGGCTCCACCTGACGGTCTCATCCAGATGCAAAACTTCTGAAGGACTACCTTGTCACTATTTAAGCGGAGAAATCAAAGACCCAGCTCAAGCTCTCCCTTCAGAAGAGAGACTTTGCGCTGATCCCCAGCATCAGCAAGCACGAACAAGGGCAGTGTTGGTTGTCAGCAATGAAACTCAACAGCTGCACTCCAGGAGTCACCGGCAGCATCAATCCATGGATTTATGTATCAGCACCAGCCTACGCGTCATAGTCCCTGCTACACAGAAGACAAATACCGCCTAGCATGAACTCTACTCTGCACTTGGGTTACTTTTCTCTCTGAATTAAACTAACATACTACCACCCAAGGACGGGATCTCTTTTATCTCTATAGGATATTTACTTGCCTCTTAAGCAGCCTGATCCCCACCTGCCTCATGAAGCACACCTTCCATGCTGCAGTGCATCTAATTAAAGATCAAAGTAGTTTGCCAGGCTCACACCTGCCATGAGAGAACTCCCCTAGTCTCTTTCTTCCCATCCGCACCATGTTCAAAGGATATTGTGTCATCTACAAAGCCGTAATCTCGACACCTCACCCCACCATAACAATGCAAGATTAACATCTCTGTTGGGCAAAGCAGGAACCACTTCACTAATGTCTGTAGGCTTGAATACAAGCATTGCAAGGAGTAGACAACAAAGACATGATCTGAAAAGCCATTCCCATCCAGATCAGCCAAGCTCCCTCTCTCATCAACTTTCAGAAGGAGCAGAAGTTCCATCCCTTCAAGAAAAATCTTTTCCTTGTGCAACTTCTTCAACAATAGACCTCTGTTGGATGCAATCCTTTCTTGCCCACAACTCGCTACCCTGCATATACTATACCCTATACTAATTTGTTGCTAGGTTCATACAGATAAAGTATATTGCCTTTTTACATTTCGCTTAGAGACAGATACTAAAGCCTGATAAGTGAAGGTTGTTGCTTTTTGTAAACATCTCACAGTCCAGGGTCATACTTCCTGAATGGCCTTCATCCTTGCTGCAGTGTAATTTGTACTTCAAAGGAAAGCTCGCTGCTAGTAACCAATGTTTATCTCAGCGGATAAAGTCCAACCAATGATGTCACGCCTAATTTTGTTGCTTGGCAATGTGTAAATCATCGGTTCTATGAATCGCAGTAAGTTATTTCATGAAGTTTGTAAACTGATAAACTTCACAAGCTCTTAAAGGAATCACTTCCTTAGTTATGTGGCGGAACATACAAGCTCCCCCGCTTTTGTCTACACAGGGTTGATAGGCCTTGATGTGGTCAGAATGTATAATCATAATGTTTTCATGTTTTCTTGTACTGAATAAAATGCATTTATTTGTGTGCCTTAGGAGGAAGTCACGTTGAGATTTTTAGGTCTCGTCCTAGGTCTAGGACCTCTCCTCTCAAGCCCAGTGAAAATTGATGCCAAAATAACCAGGTTTATTGTGCTAACCAATGAGTCACTCTCTAGCAATCCATCTGTTTGTCAGAAAAAAGCCTGTTCTGGTTTACGAAAATGAGGGGACGACGGTGGATGGAGGATCCCACTGGACCGATGTTGGCACATACGGTATCAGTCTCTCTGACTTACTTCCATCTCCTTGCTTAGTGGCTTGGTAGTGTGAATCTGAGTCAACTGGATTCCAGCCCGATCCCAAGTCTGGTGCCAATGGGGTTGGTCCTTCGGTAGTGCTTAAGCCAGCAACATCCTACGCTATCCATTCTCTGCAGCTTTATTGAAGAGAGCAGATGAATACACCAGAGCGCAGGATGGTGTTGTCAGTAGACTGGTTTTCGATTATCTCTTACAGCCTTGTAAATTGGGTGGGAAGTCAAATTCTCCCTCTCTCAAAGTTGGCAGTTCATGTTGCACACATCAGGGGCGGCTCTAGGCTAATGGCGGTCCTGGGCAGGGAGCGTAGGTAGAGGGCCCCGGAAGAGGGGGTAGGGGCGGAGTACGGAGGCCAGTGTAGGGGGGGGTCAGGGTGTTTGGAAGTGGAACAGAGCCGAGGCCGCCACATCCCTGCCAGGGGCCGCCACGCAAATATGTATCCATCCTCAGAGGATTATTATATTAAGGATACATATTAGCGTGGTGGCCCCTGGGGTGTGGTGGCCCTGTGCAGGTGCACAGCTTGCAAATGCCTAAGGCAGCCCCTGCACACATGCTACCATACCCCTGCATTCCATGCACCTGGGCACTGTAAATGCTGAGCTTTGCAGGCACCAATGGCCTGCAGGTACGCTGAAGAAAATGCGGCTTTCAACATTGCATGAACAAGTTGCCTATGTGCATGTTTAATTTCTGTGTATTTCATTTTCATAAAATAGTCGAAATGGGGTTTACTTAATGGTGTTGTTTTCTTGTACTGAATAAAATGGTTTTTTTTGTGTGCCTTAAGAGGAAGTCATGTTGAAATTTTTGTGTATGTTGTAATATTCAAGGCTGTTGTTGACCAACCCACAACTGCATTTTTGTTCATTTTGAAATGGCATATTGCTTAGTGTGCTGCAAGAGTGCAACGGCATTTCCAGTGCTTAATTTGTAAAATAATAAGTGCAAGGGATCTACGTTTTGCTCAGGAGCCAGTAGCCAATGCCAGGAATAACGGGGGTGCCGAATATCATTGCTGCTTAGTATTGATTGCAAAAAACACAGTTGATGGACAGAATGCAGAACAATGTCATACATTCACCCCAGTACAAAGATCTGGGCCTAAATCCATCGTTTTTTGCACTCCACACCACCCTAGGTCAGACAATGGCTATATGCAAATCAGCCTTGACCCTGTGCCTCATGGGAACAGTCCAGCCCGAACTTCCAAGCCATGTCTTTCCTAGACCGGAATCACGCATCCAAGGACCGGTTTCTGGCTATCAGCCTTCTTCAGCCTGGATAGCTTGACTCCAGTGATGTGGAGAGCCTGGGACTCACGTCTGAGTATTCCCAGCCCACTTGGGGTGAAAATAGCAAAAAACACAGTTGATGGACAGAATGCAGAACAATGTCTTACATTCACCCCAGTACAAAGATCTGGGCCTAAATCCATCGTTTTTTGCACTCCACACCACCCTAGGTCAGACAATGGCTATATGCAAATCAGCCTTGACCCTGTGCCTCATGGGAACAGTCCAGCCCAAACTTCCAAGCCATGTCTTTCCTAGACCGGAATCACGCATCCAAGGACCGGTTTCTTGCTATCAACCTTCTTCAGCCTGGATAGCTTGACTCCAGTGATGTGGAGAGCCTGGGACTCACGTCTGAGCATACCCAGCACACTCGGGGTGAAAATTGCAAAAAACACAGTTGATGGACAGAATACAGAACAAGTATTGATTCCACATTATACCTCTTTAATCCACCACTAGACACTCCCTGCCTCTTTATCTCACTCTTTCAGATTCCTTTTATCTGTTTTTATCTTTTGACTGTTTTCTCCTTCTGCTACTCCCCCCCTAGGTGTTTTCGCGGTCTTGCTCTGGGTGAAAGTCTAATGAGGAAAAGTAACTGGTGGCCCCCAGAAATAAATGGTGGTGGGCCCCACCTACAACCACTGGTTCAAATTAAGACCTGGCTCATTTCCCTTGTTTGTTAGCTAAAGGTGATTTAACAATTATTCATGATTTAGGCATTTCTTAAAGTAACATTTTATGTAGCACAATTCTACAAAGCTTATGATGTGTGGACACCCTATGATACCATTTCACACTAGGTCGAGTGTGTTGTTTTTCACATCACTAAACCCTAAAATGTGTCCTTTCTGGGATGTGTGCTGGACATTTTGCTTGTTTGAATCTGACCGACTACTTTTTTCCTTTTGTAATGATTCTTAATTTTGAATACACCTCTATGGTTTTGACTTTGAATATTGTTATATGAAGGTTTTCTTTATTTATTCAAGCGCCTCCATCATTTGGTGCCCACACGGCACCAAACCTGTGCATCAGCTCAGTCTGTGAGCGAAACATGTTAGTCATTATTTTAAAATTGCATTACACGTAGTATGAGACAGGCTGCTACGAAATCCACAAACAGGCGAACAGGATCGGTGTGCCTCCCCCCTGTCCTCCCCTGCTTTAGCTGCTATATGGGGGTTGGGTTCTCTATGGGACTCTTCTGTCTGCAATTGAACAGACAAAGGCCCCTTATTAATGCTAGAATACAGCGACAATAGAAGAGCAGCAGGAACAAGGACAAACGCGTCTGGGTGAATACAACAGGACAGGAAATAAGGAATATCTGAAGAAAGGCTGAAGAGAAGAAAGTATGGATGCATGAGTAGATGGATGAATGAGTTTATGGATGAATAAGTGGATGAAAGGATGAGTGAATGGATAGGTAGATGAACAGGTGAAAAGATGGCAGAGTAAAGGAATGGATGAGTGAAAAGATCCATGAATGGATGGCAGAGTGGATGGAAAAAGGATGATGGCAGGATGAATGGTAGAGTGGATGGGTGGAAGAGTGAATGGATGGATGGCAGAGTGAATAGATGGATGGTAAAATGGATGGATGGATGGCAGACTGAATGGATAGTGGCAAAGTAAACGCATGGATGATTGGATAGCAGAGTGGATAGATTGATGGATGAATGGCACAGTGGATGGATGAGTTAATGAATGGATGGCATAGTGGATGGATGAATGGATGGGTGGATAATGGATGGAAGAGTGGATAAATGGATGGATGGCAGAGAGGTTGAATGAGTGGATGGGATAGATGGCAGGGTGAATAAATGAATGTATGGCAGAATGTATAGATGTATGGCAGAGTGGATTGATGAACAGCAGAGTGGATGGACGGATGGCAGAGTGGGTGGATTGATGGATGAATGGCAGAGTGGATGGATGGTAGAATGGATGGATGGCAGAGTGGATGAATGGCAGTAGATGGATGGATGGCAGAGTGGATGGATGGATAGAAGGATGGATGCATGGATGGAAGAGACAAGGAAGATTTTCTAAGAAGGGGTTGGCTCACTTCCTTCGCTTGCTCAGTGTCATCAGTGGGGCTATTTTAATTTTCTGGCTACTCCCTTGCTTCTAAAATGTAGATTGTAGTATTACCCAGACAGTATGTAATGCAAATTGTTTTTATAGCTGTCTTTTAAAAGCATGCACTTCACAACTTACCTTGTAGATCCCTTACAATACCTCTCAAAAAGAATAAATCTGTCATCAGGAAGCTTCAAGTGATTCCATTAATTAACGCCAATACCGGTTCCAATCACCCCTTACATTTGCAGATTAACCAGTTGTGCACATTTCCATTTCTTTCATTCAGCTGCACCCTGGCATGAAGGCTTGTTTAGCTGTCTGCCCCTCCATCGGTTTCCTAGCTGAGGAGACCCCTTGCCATAAACTTCAGCGGAAGCATTTCAACTCTCAGAAGTAATCGTCTCATGACCATTATCTTTTCACAAAAAGTAGGGGAACTGTTCTCCTAAACTTAAAAAAATGTGTGCTCCTCAGATCTCCCCAACTTCAACCACTGGTCAGCTGATTTCCTCGTCTGGATCAGTTTCAATACTGGACATCTGTAGGGATCGCTTTTAACACTGCTAAGGGTTTCTGGGCGCCATCTTGCTTTTTCTTTGCTGCATGGTAGCTTTCCTTCACCGACAATGTTTTGTCTGAAATATGGACAGATGCAATTATCATTTGGTTCCCTGCAGTACCTCTTTAATTCACATATTTTAGGATATTATGATGACCATTTGCTCTTCAGGATTAAATTTGATTGTGGTGATTGACCTGGGGTTTGAAAAACTTGCGTGTTATCCCATGGACTCATGGCCGTGCCCTATTCCTCAACAAAAGACCAGCTCAAGAGTGGGAAAGACACAGATAGTCCTGTGAATAGACTAAGTGACACCGAACTTACACAGATCCAGCATTCATGCTTTTGAAACTGAAATGAAGAGCCCTTCCTGAATGAATGAGTGCTGTAAGAGACAAAAAAGAACCTAACAAGAGAAAAAATCAGTGAGCACACATGTCCACCACCTTGATGTCAGCCAGCCATTCATGATTAATGCAAGCAGGGCAAAGGTCACTTCCACTCCACTACCCACAACACACCTGTTCATGTTCTCTTGTTTTAGAATCATGTTTCACTATATAAAATAGACAAGGCCTTAGGAAAGGGAGGAATGGAGTCAGCATTGGTATCTTTTCAGGTCTAGCCTGAGACAGCGCTCATGCACTGTGTTGGACAGGCCTCGTGGCAGGCCCGATCCCTCCCCGCATGGCGGGGCCCGGACCCCGGCTCCTCCTGGGTCCTAGACGAGAACTATCCCGGCAACCCACCGGGGCAACCCACGGGCCGTCACCGACGGAACTCCAGCTCCTGAACACCCCGGTATCGGCTGGCCCGGGCCCCTTTCAGTACCTCTGCCCCCGGCCCAGCCGCCATTTTGGACACTACACGACAAGGCCGCGTGGCCTCGGATGGACCCCAACCCCGGGCCTGGCCAGGCCCCGACATCGAGGCACCACCATCCACCCAGGGGGTGAAGAGACCACTTGGCAGGTCAATGGGAGAAGGAGTGTCGATGGCTCTCCTCCGCCAGGTGTCGATCGCCCCCAGCCTCCCCGGGCGCTGGCTCCACCCCCCTGCTGGGTGTCTGGACTCCCTCATCCTGGACCTCCCGACCTCCAAGTGCGAGGGTCCGGACATCAAAGGGCGCCAACCCTATAACTGGGGCAGCTCCAGAGCAGGAAGGCAGTTGTATCCTGGAGTCGAGAGACACCGAGACGAACTCAGCCTTGGAGGCCTGCTGGCGCTGCCGCGGCTCCTTCTTGTGAACCCATCTTCGAAGCCTGCTGGCGCTGCCGCTGCTCCTTCTCGTCCACCATCTTCAAAGCCTGCTGGCGCTGCCGCGGCTCCTCATCGTGAACCATCGTCAAGCCTGCTGGCGCTGCCGCGGCTCCTCATCGTGAACCATCTTCGAAGCCTGCTGGCGCTGCCGAGGCCCCTCATCGTGAACCTTCTTCGAAGCCTGCTGGCGCTGCCGCGGCCCTCATCATCGTGAAACCATCTCCGAGCCTGCTGGCTCTGCCGCGGCCCATCCTTGCGAACCCTCCAGCTCGAGGATTGTGAGCTCCATATCCTACTGCTCTCGTACCGGACCGGTACTAAGACTGTCCCGCTACCCCTTTTCCCCAAAAAAGACTAGAATTGGCAGGATCCTCGTATCCTGGTCCCGCTGTATCGTTATCACCTTACTTCAAGATTTCTATATAAAGTGTGCAGAACCCATCTCTGTGTGGTGTCCATCTGTGGGGGGGAAGTTACTTGTCTGTACGATCACCGGAGAAGGCCCTCACTGGAGGCTTCTCCCCCTGTACTCGGCCGACCCTTCGGGTCTCCGTCTAACATTGGTGGCCAGCGGCGCGATCCGAGCCGACGCATAATCGTACAGAGAGTAACTCACCCCACGACACACAGCAGCCATGACGACAAAAGAGAGTGGAACAACCGAAAAATTCCTGATGGAGAAACTAGAAGAATACAGCCACAAGGAACTAAAACAATTCTGTATAGAACTGGGCATTGCTACCACAGGACTGAGCACGAAAGATGACCTCAAACACGCCTTGGAGTCTTGGGCAGAGACGGAAACGCCCTTACCCCAAAACCAAAGCCTCGAGACCACCGAAGCAAGCACCGCTCCTACAGAGGAAAGAAGACCGGGCCTCTCGTCCGAGGAGGCCCGAGAACGGGAGAAGAGCCGGCTTCACGAATTGGAACTGGCTCGACTTCGCTTAGATGGAGAACTTAAATTGGCGGAACAGAAAATAACACTAGAACACTTACGGCTCCGAGAGGAGCGGGAAGAGAAAAAGAGTCAGAGGGAGCTGGAAGAGAAAAGACTAGCCTACGAGCATGAGCGCAACTTGAAGGAACTAGAAATCCGGAGACAGAACAAAGACCTCGGAGTCCCCGGGCACCAGGGCCCCCCTGTCCCTACGGACCCCAAGGTCCACATCCCCAAGGATGCCGTCAGAGAGTATTACCGGAACGATGATATCCAGCAATGGTTCAAAGCCTACGAAGTAGCAATGACCTCCCACCGGATCCCACGGAGCGACTGGGGAGCCGGGTTATGGGGGAGGTTTGTCAACGAAGGGCGAGACGCCCTGCTGCAACTCCCTGACCATCAGATGACATTCTACGACCACATGAAGGCCGCCCTCCTCACTCGATACGGGCTCACGCCCGAGATGTACCGCCAGAGGTTCCGCGACTGCAAACGGATCCCGGGTACAACTTGGGTGGAGTAGGTGAACTTCTTTAGCCGAGCCTTCGAGGGGTGGATCAAGGGCAGCCAGGTGACCACTTACGAGCAGCTATTCGACCTTATTGTATGGGAGCACCTCTCCAATAACTGCTTCGTCGAGCTCAGGCAGCACCTCCTTGACAGTAAACTGACTGAACCCCGAAAACTCGCCATCGAAGCAGACCGATGGGAGAGCACGCGAGTTCCTCGAAGTTGGCCCAGCGAACAGAACAGGGCCTTCCAAGGGCCCCACCGCCCCCGAGGGGGAGGAGGAGGCCAGGGTCGGGGCCGAGACACCGTCCCGGTGGCCACCACCAGCAACCCCCCGCCCCCGGCCGGAAGAGGAAGCCCTCCGATGCGACCAGGGTTCCGCGCCAACGTTACCTGCCACCGATACCAACAACCCGGCCACTACGCCAATGATCCCAACTGCCCGAGAAACCAGAGTCCCATGCCCCGCCAGGTCGCTGCCGCCGCCCTGGGGGAAGAACAGGCCCAAGAAGACACCGAAGAGTACGAGCCCGACCAGCCCGAGTGGGAACCCGCCGCCATGTCCCTGGTCTGTCTAGGGGAAAGAGACCTGGTTCCCCGGGCGCCCCTTCCCGCTAACACGCTAAAGTACAGCCAGTGGGTCACCATTAATGGACACCGGGCTGAAGCCCTCCGCGACACCGGGGCCAGTGTGACCGCAGTCCGCTGCCACCTGGTGACCCCGGACCAGATCTTACCAAATGTACTTTGCCCAGTACGGTCGGCCGACAACTCCGAAAGCCTGTGCCGGATGGCCTGCGTCCCCTTCGAGTGGGGAGGGGTATCCGGCATGCTAAAAGTGACTGTCCGCGACGATGCCCCAGTAGACTGCCTCCTGGGGAACGACCTCGAAAGTTCCCCCTGGTCAGCCGTTGAGCGAAGAGAGCACCTGGGGATGCTGGGCCTCCCTGAATGGGTCTGCGTGACGACCCGGTCCATGGCCGCCCGCGCTATCCCCAGCCCCGAAGAACTAGAATGGCCAGAACCCCCTCCGCCGATCGTCACCGAAGGAGCAGCCCCGGAGCCCGGTTCCCCGGAGTCCAGCGAAGAAGGATTTGATCGGCTCCGGGACCTTTCAGAACTGGCCCAGTGGCGTCAAGAGGGTGGCCCTACTCAGGAACAATTCCGACAGGAGCAGAGAACGTGTCCCTCCCTTGGGGGACTCCGATAGCAAGCCCTCACCCAGAGCGCAGGAGACACCTCGGGGGCCCACTGGATTTATTGGGACAATGACCGGCTCTACAGTGAGCAAAAGATTGCCGAGTTGGGGGCCAGCCGGGTGCTGGTGGTCCCCCTCCGCTTCAGAGACTTCCTCTTGAACCTAGCACACGATGTGCCTCTTGCCGGACACCTGGGGCAGGACAAAACATACAGCCGCCTGGTGACCCACTTCTACTGGCCGAAGATGCGGAATGATGTAGCTAACCACTGCCGGGCCTGCCCAACCTGCCAGGCCAGCGGGAAGAGCGGCCGAAAACTCAAAGCACCCCTGCAGCCTTTTCCCATCATCACCACCCCATTTGAACGGGTGGGAATAGACATTGTGGGGCCCCTGGAGCCCCGGACGGCACAAGGACACCGGTTCATCCTGGTCCTGGTGGACCACGCCACCCGCTATCCCGAGGCCATTCCTCTTCGGACCGTGACGGCGCCCGTGGTGGGCCGAGCCCTGATGGGGATCTTCTCGCGGGTGGGCTTCCCCCGAGAAGTCGTCAGTGACAGGGGCACAAACTTTATCTCCAAGTACATGAAGTCCCTATGGCAACAGTGCGGGGTCACCTACAAATTCACGACCCCCTATCACCCACAAGGAAATGGGCTGGTAGAGCGGTTTAACCGCACCCTCAAGGGGATGATCATGGGCCTGGAGGAACCCCTACGTCGCCAATGGGACGTGCTGCTCCCGTGCCTCCTGTTCGCTTACAGGGAAGTCCCCCAGAAATCCCTGGGCTTCAGTCCGTTCGAACTACTGTATGGACACCCCGTCCGAGGCCCCCTCAGCCTGGTCAAAGAAGGATGGGAGGTGGCCCCTCAGAAGACTCCTCCGGATGTATACAAGTACCTCCTGACCCTCCGTAACCGGACCCGGCGATTTAGGGAACTTGCCAGGGCCAACCTTGAAGCCAGTCAAGAGGACATGAAGCGATGGTATGATCAGCATGCCTCCTCCATCGAGTTCGAGCCGGGACAACAGGTCTGGGTGATGTCCCCGGTTGAACCTTGCGCCCTACAGGACAAATGGATGGGGCCCTTCAAAGTAGTAGAGCGCAAGGGTCCAGTCACCTACCTGATCGACATGGAGTCACCCCGGAACCCCCTACGGGTCCTCCACGCCAATAGACTCAAACCCCACTTTGTGCGCTCGGAACTTAGCCTCCTGATGGCTACCGACAGTGGGACCGAAGAAGACTCCGAGCCCCTCCCTGACCTGCTGAAAACGCTCGAAAAGGACGGCTCCGTGGAAGGGGTCAGACTCTCCGATGCCTTGTCCCCGGAGCAACGCCAAGACTGTCGAGACCTCCTGCTCCCATTTGCTGACCTGTTTTCCCTCATCCCCGGGGTCACCCCCTGGTGCCTTCACGACGTAGATACCGGGGATAGCCCCCCTATCCGACACAGGGCGTACCGAGTACCGGATCGAGTACGCACCTGCATCCAGACAGAAGTCTCCAAAATGCTGGCTCTGGGAGTGATCGAGCCATCTGGCAGCCCCTAGGCCAGCCCGGTCGTGCTGGTCCCCAAGGCTGCCGCCCCGGGCATCGCCCGCGAGCTCAGGTTCTGCGTGGACTATCGGGGCCTGAACGCCGTTACCAGGACCGACGCTCATCCCATCACCCGGGCAGATGAGCTGATTGACCGCATGGGGGCCGCCCGCTACCTGAGCATCTTCGACTTAACAGCGGGCTACTGGCAGATCGGCCTCACCGCAGGGGCCCAAGAGCGATCCGCCTTCTCTACCCCGGATGGCCACTACCACTTCAAGGTGATGCCATTCGGCATGAAAAACGCCCCCGCCACCTTCCAGAGACTCGTGAACCAGGTACTGGCGGGCCTCGAGGAATTCAGCGCCGCCTATCTGGCGATATTGCTGTGTACAGTCGCCACTGGGCAGAACACCTCCACCACCTCCAGGAGGTCCTGAACGCCCTCCGGCAGGCCGGGCTTACCATCAAAGCCAGCAAGTGCCAGATTGGCCAAGGGTCCGTGACCTACCTGGGACACCAAGTGGGAAGCGGCCTGGTGGCCCCCCTCCAGCTCAAGATCGCTGCCATCCAGGCCTGGGAACCTCCGGTAACTCAAACAGAGGTCCGAGCCTTCTTGGGGCTCACCGGGTACTACCAGCGTTTTGTAAAAGACTATGGCAGCATTGTGGGGCCCCTCACGGAACTCACATCCAAGAAGAACCCCAAAACCGTCAACTGGACTCCTGAATGTCAGGTGGCTTTTGAGAAATTGAAGTCCGCCATGTGCACCGCCCCCGTGCTCCAGGCCCCCGACTACAGCCGGGAGTTCATAGTACAGACAGACGCCTCAGATCATGGCGTGAGGGCCGTCCTCTCCCAACTCAACACCGAGGGAGTTGACCAACCAGTGGCCTTCATCAGCCGACGCCTGCTGGCCCAAGAGCAGCGCTGGAGCACCATCGAACGGGAGGCCTTCGCCGTGGTGTGGGCCCTCAAGAAGCTCCGGCCCTATCTCTTCGGTACCCACTTCCGGGTGCAAACAGATCACCGACCCCTGCAATGGCTAATGCAGATGCGGGGAGAGAACCCAAAGCTGTTGCGCTGGTCCATCTCCCTGCAGGGGATGGACTTCACTGTGGAGCATCGGCCAGGCCAAGACCACGCCAACGCAGATGGCCTGTCGCGCTTCTTCCGCCTCGGCGAGGAGAGTACCCAAGAGGATGGGTGACTCTCCCTGCCTTCAGCTGGGGGGGACGCCTGTTGGACAGGCCTCGTGGCAGGCCCGATCCCTCCCCGCATGGCGGGGCCCGGACCCCGGCTCCTCCTGGGTCCTAGACGAGAACTATCCCGGCAACCCACCGGGGCAACCCACGGGCCGTCACCGACGGAACCCCAGCTCCTGAACACCCCGGTATCGGCTGGCCCGGGCCCCTTTCAGTACCTCTGCCCCCGGCCCAGCCGCCATTTTGGACACTACACGACAAGGCCGCGTGGCCTCGGATCGACCCCAACCCCGGGCCCCGACATCGAGGCACCACCATCCACCCAGGGGGTGAAGAGACCACTTGGCAGGTCAATGGGAGAAGGAGTGTCGATGGCTCTCCTCCGCCAGGTGTCGATCGCCCCCAGCCTCCCCGGGCGCTGGCTCCACCCCCCTGCTGGGTGTCTGGACTCCCTCATCCCGGACCTCCCGACCTCCAAGTGCGAGGGTCCGGACATCAAAGGGCGCCAGCCCTATAACTGGGGCAGCTCCAGAGCAGGAAGGCAGTTGTATCCTGGAGTCGAGAGACACCGAGACGAACGCATCCTTGGAGGCCTGCTGGCGCTGCCGCGGCTCCTTCTTGTGAACCCATCTTCGAAGCCTGCTGGCGCTGCCGCGGCTCCTTCTCGTCCACCATCTTCAAAGCCTGCTGGCGCTGCCGCGGCTCCTCATCGTGAACCATCGTCGAAGCCTGCTGGCGCTGCCGCGGCTCCTCATCGTGAACCATCTTCGAAGCCTGCTGGCGCTGCCGCGGCCCCTCATCGTGAACCTTCGTCGAAGCCTGCTGGCGCTGCCGCGGCCCTCCTCATCGTGAAACCATCTCCGAGCCTGCTGGCGCTGCCGCGGCCCATCCTTGCGAACCCTCCAGCTCGAGGATTGTGAGCTCCATATCCTACTGCTCCTGTACCGGACCGGTACTAAGACTGTCCCGCTACCCCTTTTCCCCAAAAGAGACTAGAATTGGCAGGATCCTCGTATCCTGGTCCCGCTGTATCGTTATCACATTACTTCAAGATTTCTATATAAAGTGTGCAGAACCCATCTCTGTGTGGTGTCCATCTGTGGGGGGGAAGTTACTTGTCTGTACGATCACCGGAGAAGGCCCTCACCGGAGGCTTCTCCCACTGTACTCGGCCGACCCTTCGGGTCTCCGTCTAACACACTGTCACTTACGACAAAGTAGTGTTTCTAAAGGAAAACCTCTTAAAAGATGTTTTTAGCCGCCTGTTATGTATGTATGTGTATACGTGCTGTTAGTAGTTCATAGGATGTACGATTCAATAAAACGCCATACCATACTCATACCTTGATATACTATACAACTGCAGCCCATGACATACCACACCATAGCATACCATACCACACCATAGCATACCATACCATCTTGTACAATGACAGGCTATACCATATCATGCTATCCAATCAAATAATCCTCCCCTCCTTTTACCTCTTCCCACCCCTAAACCCTCATCACGCTCACCTCCCTTTACCTCTACCCACTATTAACCCCTAAAGTTCACCCTCACCTCCCTTTACCTATACCCACCTCTGAACATCAAGTCAAACTCACCTCCTGTTAGACATGTCGGCCTTAGGATGGTCTTCCCCCAAACCTTTTTCTTTGCTCCTCCATATTTGTCTGATCTTGTTTTTGTTGTCTGTAGGACTCTGTGCACTTTACAGATAACTCCCTAAAACGTAGTAACATTGACTTATCACCAGCTGGCATATTTGATTTACTTATAAGTCCCTAGTAAAGTGGTACTACATGTACCCAAGGCCTGTACATTAAATGCTAATTGTGGGCCTGCAGTACTGATTGTGCCACACATTTAAGTAGTCCTTTAAACATGTCTCAGGGTTGCCATTGTAGCCTGTGTGTCTGCTATTTCAACCTGGCAAAATAATCTTTGTTGCAGGCCCAAATTTTCCCCTTTAATATATATATGTCTATATATATGTCACCCCCAGGGTATGCCCCAAGCAGCCCACAGGTCAGGGCGCAATGTGTTTAAAACATAGGGCATGTACTTTTAAGTTTTACATGTCCTGATAGTGGAAAACTCTTACATTTGTTTTTACTAATGCAAGGCCTCTCTCTCCCATAGGATGACATTGGAGTTACCTTATTACATTTAATGAGGATAACTTCCAAAAAGGAGTAGGTAAACAGTTTATGTTTGGTGTCTTCGGATATATAATGAAAAACCCACTTTTATTATATAGACAGAATTTGTATTACAATTTTTAAAATGCCACTTTTAGAAAGTTGCCATTTCCTGTCTTAGTCATTTCGAGCTCACGGCCTGTCTCTGGGTCACATGACTAGGTGTAGTTAGCAGCTCCTCTTTGTGTGTTCCTTGTAGACAGCCAATTAGATGTGTCTGGATGGACCATCACTGGTAGGGTGGGAAAGTGAAGCTGGACACAACCCTACTTACACCTGAATAGGCTGTGTCATGCCTTCACACAAAGGATTGCATACTCCCTTAGTCTGGAGCCAGGGCGGGGAGGCAGGAAACCTGAACACTTCAAAGGGAATTCTCTAAATGTTTCTCCCACTTCAAAGGCACCAGGTATAAATATTGGACCACAGACACCAACTCTTCAGTACACTTCTTGACCTGTGGAAGACTCTGCAAGGAAGAGGGACGGTTGTGCTGCTGTTCCTTTGCTGGACTGCTGACCTGAAAGACTGCTGCCTTGCTGCCCTTTTGACCTGGGTGAAAAGGACTGGACCTGCAACCTGTATCCAAGACCACCAGTGTGATTCCAAGGGCTAGTCTCTTGTAACCCGCACCTGGGCTCAGAAACTGTGAGTCCTACTCTGACAAGTGGTGATACCCCAGTCCTAGACCCTCGGAAGTGGGCCTTAAGGTCCAGCCCATCTATGGATCTAGCAGAACTGAAGCATCTCCTCTCCTTCAGGATTAAACCCTGAGTAGAACCAATGTATCACCTTTGCTGTGAGGACTCTCCCAGGGCAAAGACTTTGAATTGCCCTCGCAGCCCACAGCCCCATCGGAACAGTCTCTATTTGGCACATCCTCGATGCAGGCTGTTTACATCACAAGCAAATCGTCAACGGCAGTCTCGGCTACAATGCAGAACTTCGCATCACAGCCCGCAGCTTTTTTTGGAACAGCCGGTGCACAGTGCATCCTTCACGCAGAACTTCGCATCGCAAGCCCCCATTGAAGGCCTCCTTGACAATGACACAGGGCCTTTCATTGCAGCCTCAAAGCTCCCCGGAACTGACGCTGTGCGACGCATCTCCGACCCTGACTTCGCATTGCCTTGACTGTGCAGCGCTTCCTTGATATGGGACCTCGCAATTCTCTACAACCAGGATTTAAAGTACTCTTGTTCAACGGGCCTGTAGCCTGCCTGCACTCCATCGCGGTCGGCTTGAACTTGTGACTTTGTCCCTGTCTGACTCAACTAGACAACGAACGGGCCTAACTGGGTCCCTGTAGCCTGCCTACACTCCATCGCGGTCGGCTTGAACTTGTGACTTTGTCCCTGTCTGGCTCAACTAGATAACCATAGTTGGGACTAGGTGCTTTTGGGCACAGTTTTCACTTAAATCTTTAAAACTGCATATTTTTGGTTCTACTGATTGATGTATCCTTCTAGTTTTGTTTTATTTATCAAAACTTACTCTAGTTTTCTAATCTGTTGTGGGATTCTTGTTGTTTTGTGTCTTCACTTTATTACTGTTTGAAGTGTAGCACAAATACTCTACACATTGTTCCTAAGTTAAGCCTGACTGCTCTGTGCCAAGCTATTGGAGGGTTTAGCATTGTTTAATTTGGGGTTTGCTTGTGACTTCACACTGACATGGATTGTGGTTCTTGCTTGAATAGGGTTTCACCCCTCTAAACCAGTAACCCAATTTCTTACACTAGCATTCAGCGGTGAGGGTTTTAACTTGTGTTTGTGCAGTGCCCTACAGTAATTTTGTGTTGCACTATAATCACGGAGAAATAATTTAAGACCATTTCGAGCTTTATAAATTCTCCTTGATTGGTTCCTTTTTTTCCAAAACAATCTTGTTGCTACCTGAGTGTCTATGACAATACCTGCATTAATGGCATTTGAGCTGGCCCACTTGGAATATTAAACTGTGGTTAAGCTAAAACAGTTCTGCAAGGAAAGGGAAATTCCTACCATGAAGGGCACCAGACGTGGGAGGTGCCGAAAGCTGTGAGGGTGGTTGGAGGTTCACCAGCCACTAACAGCTGCAGAGGAGCAGGAAGAGGAGGGTGATATGGAAGAGGGGGATCAGGACCTGGATAATAAGCCCTGAAATACAGCCTTCAAGGAGGGGGGGGACTCATACCCTGAGTTGAAATTCCCTGCCAGAACAGGAAGCAGAGTGCCCTCACATAGCCTGTCCCCACCAGAACTGGTGGACAGGAAGGCAGAGAGGCAGTTCAGGCTACAGATGGCTCAACTCAGGATGGAGGAAAAGACACTGGCCCTGGAGGAGAAAAGATTGGCTCATGAGAGAAGCCTCAAAGAGCTGCACCTTAAAGACAAGCAATCAGCGTCCAGCAGCAATTATGGCCGCATGAACATAGTGCCTGAAGCAGCCAAAAAGGTCTGCATCTCTACAAATCTTTAAAATTGCATATTTCCGGTTCTACTGATTGATTTTTGTCATTCTGGTCTTGTTTATTAATTAAAACGTACTCTATTTTTCTAATCTGGTGTGGGATTCTTCATGTGTTGTGTCTTCACTACTGCTTGAAGTGTTGCACAAATACTTCACACATTGCCTCCAAGCCTGACTTTTCTGTGCCAAGCTACTAGAGGGTTGAACACAGGTTAATTTGAGGTTTGCTTGTGACTTCACCCTGACAAGGATTGTGATTCCTCACCTGAGACACTGTATGCGCTGTCGCTTGTGAAACATTTTGTATACTTAGGGGGCATAGAAACTACTTATTTCTTATTATTGGTTGGCTTCATCATCACTCTCATTTGCTTGCTTCTCTTTGGTCAGCAAGTATAGGCTTTACTTTCTCTTCATGTGTTTGTGTGTACCCTGGAGCATGGCCCAGTGTCCTTACACTGCTTGCCACTGTCAGAGGCAATTTTGTTATTTTACTTACACCCCCCTCCTCCCTTGTCCTACCTCATTGTTTCTTGCCTTGTCCCCCACCCTCCTCATGTGTTATTGCTTGTCCAGTCCACCCCTTCCTTATTTGTGCGTGCCCCATCTGCCTCCCAGCCCCTCCTTCTTCGTTGCGTGCCCCCTCCTGTTCCGCCACAAATAAAAGTGACCAAGAGTCACCCCAATGGGTGTCAAGATGCTACCAAGTTGCAAATGGCACTGATATCCTTGCTCAGCATGGCATTTTTAGTGCTGTCTTATACCGAAATGGCAATTTTCAGCTCGGATGTAAGCTAATTATACATTTTTCTTGTGAAGGCAGCAAATAATCTCATACTAAGGAAATGGATCAGCGCCACGTCAAAGCCCTTTTTTTTCTAACATTCAGGCATGCTGCACAACATCTGAATTGATATACAACATGGCTATAAGAAATTGACCAAGCCAATAGCTCTCCCATAGGCGAAACATATTGGCTTTGCCATTGCTTGTTTTCTAAAGCATTCTGAGAGTTTCGGTTTGTTTTAGGATTTTGGATGTATACGGTCACCCACGAGATTGGTTCAGGCTCAGGTGGTCCCTAAGGGCCAGGATCCTGTTGCCAGTGTTTAGCTTCACAATTGCACCCCTGGTTAGGACATTAACACATGTTGAACCCACTTGGAAAGGAAATAGACCTTACCAAGAGTAGCGCCACTACTCACTACAAGGGGTAATTTTAATTTCAATGTGAAATTTAATATTAAATATTGGAAAACTGATTTTAACTTTTCCCTGGGTCTTTTTACCTGTTTTCTATGCAGTCCCAAATCGCGTGACTGGCTTTGTACTTCGGCTGTACCCATCAGAATGGGTCCACTATCTTGCGTGAAACATGCTTTAGTCTTTCGGGGACCTATAAAAGCGGCAAACCCATCTGCGACCGTCCGTGCTCCGACTGTGCTCTGCGCCAGCCATGCTGCCGGTGGGAATCTATTTCACTACTCTAGGATTAGCTATTCCTGTGATGAACTGCTACATATTGGTAAGCAGCCCTCTTCATGTTCCACTGCTGTTATAGCCAATCCAATATGTAAGGTTCCCAGAGCTGCCCTTGTGGGTCCTTTGAAATGTGGCTTGTTGAATGTGAGATCTGTCCCAAAATATGCAGAGAACTTACTGCTTGACTCAGGGGGTGTTGGCGCTCTATTTATCACTGAAACGTGGACCAGCCCAAATTTGACAATTTATCTTGACAGAGCCTGCCCTAAAGGATTTAAAATCTTCCACAAACCTCTGCCCATTAGGAAAGGGGGCGGTATTGGTATTCTTTATAAGGATAAGTGAAACTTCTCCATCTTTCCCAATGGATGAAGTTATCGGATTCAAAATGTTAGGCTTGTGGTTGAAAAGGGGAATGCCGCTGCCATGCCCCTTTACTATAGGCTGCCGAGCACCTCAATCTCTCTCCATTATTCTTTTGTTAGAAACCATAACTAACAATACTTTGACGCATGCTAACTTTTTCATCTTAGGAGACTTAAATCTCTGGGTGGATAGAGATTTATCCCCAGTACATAGGGAATGGATGAGTTCTTGTGAGAACATCGGTCTCCACCAGCTGTACAAAGCCCCACACATATAGGTGGTAACACCCTCGATCTCATATTCTCTCTGGTGGACTGATATCAGTGGAGGGAATTTCTCCTCTGTGTTGTACAGATCATTGTGTAAATTAAAAAGAACTAGCTACAACATAGGTGCTCCTAGTGTATGATTGTTCATGGGAAACCACATTGGTTTTTTTAAGAAGACCCTCACTCACCAACCTAGCTGGTGACATGCTTCATCATTGGGTCCCACCCAAGGTCCCGAATATTCCTTGGGTGTGCTTCGACTCCTGGATACAGTGGATCTGGTTTTGTGCAGTGAGTGTGCAGTGAAAGGTAAATGAATATGAATTAAAAAACTGTCCTATGGGTCCCAAAAAGAAGAAAACAAACTATTTTAATACCAGGGCCCTTGGCAGGGGTTAAAAACGCGAGGCGGATATCCCTGGTGGTCTTTAACCCAAGGAACATTTGGACCTTGGGTGGGACCCAATGATGAAGCATGTCACCAACTAGGTTGGTGAGTGAGGGTCTTCTTAAAAAAACAATGTGGTTTCCCATGAACAAACATACACTAGGAGCACCTATGTTGTAGCTAGTTCTTTTTGATTTACACATAAAATATCGGCAAGTGAACTGGCTCCAGTACCTTTCCTCTCTCTCCCATTTGATACTCGTGTTGGACAGATCATTCACGTATATCCTTTTACTTACATGTGGGTAAGGAGGCTCGTCACAGGAATGCCAAAAACTAAAAATAGAGCCTGGCACAAACTTCCTGAGCTTTGCTCAGGTCCTATCTTTAACCTCTCCAAGACGTTCAAACCTTTAAAATCTATAGGAATAAATTGTCAAACTTTTGAGTGTGAAATCCTAAGGGCACATGATAAGCAGATTCCCTTAGTTACCCAAAAACCTCTCGCTGGGTCTTCTGCTCCTTGGTACAAGGCAGACCTAAAGGAGGATAAATTAGTCTGTAGGCAACTTGAAAGGAAATGGCGATGGCACTACATAAAGATAAACATGATCTTAAGATTTCTCTAAACGACTATAAGAACAAAGTTAGGAAAACAAAAGCCGACTCTTACTGCAGGGTAATTGTGGGCATCTCTCACAAATCTAAAAAGATCTTTGATATACTTCGCGATCTTACAAATCCGTCTTGTGTAAAGCAAGACATTACACCATCGCAGAAGCTACATGATGACCCATCAGACTTTTTCGAAAAACACATCAAGCTTATCCTAAAAGATATTGATAGCTCTCGTGCCCTTGATTCCCTGGCTTCCAACAAAAACTGTTTAGTTCTGCTCACCTGTCTTGTCAACAATGGCACTAGTGAGACTCCCACGCCTTGGAACGACATACCACAATTATTATTATTATTATTATTATTATTAAAAAGGATTTGGTACCGCGCACATACACCAATTGGTTTCTTGGCGCTCAAGACCGGGTAGATGGAGAACATTCAGGGGCCGGGCAGCTAGGCATGCGCCAAACGAAACAGATAGGTTTTTAAAGAGTTGCGAAAGCAACAATAGTCGGTAGACAGACGAATGGCAAGAGGGAGGGAATTCCAGTTAGCCGGAGCAAGAAAGGAGAAGCAAGCTCCTCCATGTTTCTTGCGGTTAAATCTAGGGGTAATCAGGAGGTTGTGAGCTGAGGATCTGAGGTGACGGGAAGGGACATAGGCAAGTAAACAAGAAGAGATGAAGGCAGGAGAGCATGAGAACAGGGATTTGAAAATGATGCAGGCCATTTTGAAAACACACCGCTGTGCAACAGGGAGCCAGTGTAAGGTTTTCAGCAAAGGGGTAACATGCTGATATTTAGGCTGCCGAAAAATAAGTCTGGCTGCCTGATTCTGGACCAGTTGAAGTCGGGAAAGATGGCAGGCAGGGACCCCCACGTATAAACAGTTGGCATAGTCTAGACGTGAGGTGATGAGGGCCAGGATGACAAGAATAAGGGCCTCTTGAGATAGAAACCTGCGAATCTTCCCAATACGGCGAAGGTGGAAAAAACAGGCTGACGTGACGGTGTTGATGTGAGGCCGCATTGAGAGGTCACTAGAAATAGTCACCCCCAGACTCTTCACTGAGTTCACAGGACAAGGAGGGGAACCCAAAGCTGCAGGCCAGAAGTTGGGAGACCAGGGAGTAAGAGGACCACCGGTCACCACCAGCTCCGTTTTACTAGGGTTGAGCTTAAGTTGACTAAGGTTCATCCACTCATAGATGAAGAGCATGGCATTTTGAAAATTAGAACAAGAAGAGGGAGAGGGATTGAGAGGGAAAATAAGCTGCAGATCATCAGCATAGTTAAAAGCAGTAAGTGAAAACTGACGAAGGGAGACAAGAAGAGGCTGCATGTAGAGGTTAAACAGAAGCGGGGATAAAGCAGAACCCTGGGGGACACCACAAGAAAGAGAGGATAGAGGGGCAGAAAAGAGAGAAAGCCGAACAGATTGAAAACGAGAATGAAGAAAAGATACCACCCATGACAGGGCCAAGCCAGAAATGCCAGCGTTTCTGACACGGTCGACCAAGATACCATGGTCGACCGTGTCGAAGGCGGCTGAGAGGTCTAAAAGTACAAGGGCCTGGGACAAATTCCTGTCAGCTCCTTGTTTCAGTGTGTCCATGACTGCCACCACAACTGCCTCGGTGGAGTGGGCTGGTCTGAACCCAGCCTGTCGGTCGTCGAGGAAATGAGTTTCCTCGATGAAAGCACTGAGGCAGCGGGTGACATAGGTCTCTAAGACCTTTCCTAAATAAGGGAGGAGGGAGATGGGGCGGTAATTGGCTAACGTGGAGGGGTCAAGACCCGGTTTTTTTAAAATGGGGACCACCACAGCGCTTTTAAAAGCATTAGGGACATAGCCTGACAAAAGAGATTGATTTAAGAGATCAAGAGGAGGACCGGGGCAGGCCGTGAAAGCCGCTCTTAAGATGGACGTGGGGCAGCAATCGTTAGGCGAGCCAGAGCTCACTGTCTGAAGCAATGAGAGAAAAGTATCCAGGGAGATGGGGGGAAATTTAGAAAACAAGTGGGGATTCGGGGGAGGGAGAACAGAATCATGGGGCAGAGTAGAGAGGGGAATGTTATTTTTGATTGCGGAAATTTTGTCAGAAAAAAAAGAGTTCAGAGAGTTACACAAGGCTTGTGTGGGAAGGGGCTGAGGGGTGACCCGATCAGGAAGGGAGAGCTCGGCTACAATAGAAAAAATTTCTTTGGTCTTGGATGCCGAGGTCAAGACCTTCTGAGAAAAATAAGATAATTTGGCCGAGATAATCGACCGTTTATAAGCCTTTAGTAAATCGGAGTACGTGACTTGGAGTAAAGGGTCATAGTTCCGCCGCCAGCGGCGCTCAGCCTGTCTGAGGCGGAGTTTGTCCGCCTTAAGAGTGGGGGTAAACCAGCGCTGAGCGTCGTGGGGGCGTTTGGACTTAACAGTTTTGATGGGGGCAACAACGTCGCAGGCAGAGGACAGCCATAGATCAAGAGAGGTAGCTTGGGAGTCCAAGTCAAGATAGTCAGGGGGGGATGATGAAGCAAGAATAGAGTGGAAATGGGGAATGTCAGCATGTTTCCAGTTTCGAACCTGAAGGTTATGGGGGATCGGAGGACGGGTAGGCAAGAGTAAATGCAAGGAGAACGAAATAAAAAAGTGATCAGACCAGGGACAAGGGTAAACCAAGGGAGAAGGGATGTCGAGGTTACCACAATCTTCTAACCTTTCCAAAATAAGGTTGGACAGTTTCGATCCTATCACTAGGGAGGTCTTTAACATGTTGTTTAGATCTGTTGGGTCCGGCTCCCCTCTAGACACTCTACCCCAGAAGCAAAGGAAGAAATGGGAAGACAAATTATCATCTTCACGACTACAACTCTGTAATCAGTCCCTCGAATCTGACGTGGTGCCTGCAAATATGACACTTTACGATGTACGCGTTACAACGTGCCATTACAACACATTTTTTACATTGCAAAATCCATTACAATGCATGTCGTTACAACGCATAATCCATTACTACGCAATTACTATTCTAACTCCGCTGGGGCGTTACTTTGGGGAATGCGTGGTAATGGATTATGCGATGTAATGGATTTTGCATTGTAAAACATTTGTTGTAATGACACGCGTTGTAACGCATGCATTGTAAACAATCTTTCCCGGTGCCAGCATGCTGGAAAAAGACTATAGTTAAGCCACTATTTAAAAAAAGCCTCAGTGGACCCCGCAATCGTGGCCGGCTGCAGTCAATAACTCTTCTTCCTTTTCCAGTAAAGATACTGGAGAGACATGTCAGCAAAATCCTGTCCTTTCATCTTAAGGATCATTCACGGTTAGAAGAGGGGCAATTTGGCTTTAGACCTGGCACGGCACAGAGTCCACACAACTCTGCACTTCTGATGAAATACGCAGGCTGATAGATAGCGATAATTCAGTGGTTCTTGTTGTTCTTGACTTTTGAGCAGCCTTTGACACAGTGAATTACCATGTCCTGCTTTCTAAATTATCTTCATTATGCATTGGTGGTCAAAATGGCTAAAATCATATTTACAAGAACGCTGCCAAACTGTGGTCATACCACGTTTCTGCTCTAAATTTACAACAACTCAAAATGGTGTTCCACAGGGATCTTCACTCAGTCAAATTTTGTTCAATGTCTATATTAAGCCATAATTTTTGCTCATTGAAACCTATCAGATCTAGGTTATTACCTACGCAGATGATACGCAACTAACTGATTCTTTCACTTAATAACAACCAGGTGGACTCGATCAGTAATTTTCAGGCATGCATACTAGACATTTCCAATTGGATGAGCGTAAACTCCCTGATGCTGAATGGAGGTAAAACTGATCTCCTCTACTCTTCTGTTAGTAAAATTCCAATATTTGTGCCCTCCAATATTTGGACTTTGCCACCGAGACCACTGTTGGCGCCTTGGAGAAGGTCTGGAATCTTGGACTATCGCTGGATGAAAACCTCTCACTTGAAAAACATGTGAATGGAGTAGCAGGGGTCTGTTTCACTCTTGTTAGAGGACTTTGGAAATTGTTTCCAATGCGGCCTGCTCAAGCAAGATCTCTACGTGCCAGATGTGTAGTACTCAGAAGGCTGGACTACTGCAATGCCCTCCTTTTGGGAGCTCCCAATACCTTATCAGGAAATTGGGATGAGTCCAGGTGGCCCCAGCAAAATGAACACTAAATACACCCCAGAATTCTTCTACTTCAGGTACTCTTATTGCTGCCCGTCAAGTAAACTGTAAGCCTGACTATGGGACTTCCCAGCATGTCAGTTGCAACTATTGCATTCTGTCCAATAAGATGCAGCGTTGCAAGCTGTGGTAAAGGTGCACCGTATCCAATTGCAGATGAGAATCACATTGGCCACCAGTTGGTGAACAGATGAGTTTCTTTTGAACTGTTGTCCCTGTCTTCAAGTGCTCTCGTGGCATGCATCTTGATGGGAAGATGCAACTCTAAGCTCCTGTACAGGGCCTTTGAGCAGCTGTTGTTGGTGGCTACCATCTTTAAGTCCAACAACAGAGGCAACCAAGGGTGCCACCAGACACTTGTTGGCACTGACTACTGCTGGACATCTGGGCCTCATTCACAAAGACTGTTGCATGAGTCAGTGTGACTTACTGTAGTAGTACTGCTGGCTTACTCGTGAAATGCAGGAGTAACCAGGAGGACTCCTGGCTTACCTCTGGCTTACTCCTGAAAGTCAGGAATCCTACAAGAGTAAATCAGCAAAATATTTGTCAGTCGAGTCATTGGAGTCTGGCTGTCCTCAAAACCTTTAAACAAGCAGTGAAACGCTGCTATGTCAAGGTCTCTATCTGTTCTTAGTCACAGCCCTCCCTCCACCCCGCCCCAACTGGATATACATTTTGAATTACTGTGTTTGTATGTAGTAAACAAATGGAAATTAAAGAGCTTAACAATATCATGGGGTGGTTAATTAGAACAAGGGGTGAATAACACCCACTGTAGTTATTTATGTAGCTGCTAGTAGTATGTAGGTGACTTTGACCAGAAGTGCCTTACATAAGTCAGTTGAGGCACTCATGGCTTAGTAAAGATGATGGGATGAATGAACCGTTAAATGAGGACTGGAACGTCTGTGATGCAGAGTCAGCAGTGCTCCAACAGAAGAAGAACAGCAATTACATAGCAGACATGTTTGCAGTTTTGGTGCAATGTGGGTTGTTTGTTCAATCTGGAGATTGCACTTCAGGATGATGGAGAAGCAGAGGGAAAGATATTTTTTCCCAAGAAAATCTGCATTCAGCAAAGTCCTTTTGTTAAAAAAATGTAATGGCAGAACTAAGGCACAGTCAGAGGCCATGGATATAGAGCGTCTCAATTGACTTTTCCACCCACTATTTAAATTCAGGAGGTCCAAGCAAAATATCCTAGTAACGCTAATTCTCCAATCACAGAAGAGCAGTTTCTCTTATTAATGTTACACTGCCATCTAGTGGTCATGTATTATATTTCGCAAAATGTAGTACACGAATGTTGCAATACCTGACGAAAGAAGTTACCCTGGGTGCTTGTTGTTTAAATCTTTTTATTAAGGTTTCTCATATCACGCCCCCCCCCGAGGGAGGGGGGGGGGGGGAGGGGCAGGCCCGGCTCCAGGAATTTTTGTTTGGGTGGGCCAAGGGCACATTTGGGTGGGCCACTGCGGGCTCAATGTGTCGCTTCTGGAGGTAGCCTACAAATAGAAAAAACTGTAGTCCTGCGTGTGATAGAAGGGGATAACAGGAGATTCAGGGCCCTCCATTATTTTCCAAATCTCTTTCTAATCGTTAACACTCTCAAAAAGTGTTTTGATCCCCATGTAAGGTCCTTTTGATGGGCAGAGGAGGTTTCTGAGGTGGGAGTATCAGGCAAGTAACACTACTCAGCCTGCCTCGTTGCCAGCCTTCAGAGAGAACTCTTCATTATTACCTCCATCTGACCCCAGACTCTGCAGTACACTCCCTTCCAGACCTGATCATCAATTTTCTACAATCTCTCTACCGTGCACCTTAACTCACAGCTAACCTTGGTCCCCAGCCCCATATCAGGCACCACTTGGTTTCATTCTCCATAATCCCACTAAAAAGATTTGTAAAATCACCTTCAAACTGAAAACCCTGAATATAAGAGTAAATATAATTAGCACACACTTTAAAATATGTTACACAGTGGCCCTAATGACCCAACTGCTAATTAAATAAGCAAAAACATTACAGGGTCTATTATAGCGCCGGTGCAAAAGTGTTTATTGGTGTCCCACCACTGACCTCTGATTCGATAGACAACTTTACTACCACCCTCCAACAGTGCACTTCATCTCTCCTTAGCCCCTTTCAGTCATGACCTCCTCATCAGACTCCCTCCCTACCTGCTCCCCACCAGTGTCCCTCATCACTCCAAAGCCCCTCCCCATGACCACCTCCTCAGACTCCCACACAAATACCCTCCACCAGTGCCCCTCATCGCTCCATAACCCCTCCCCCATTGACCTCCTCCTGAGTCCCTCACTGCCACCCTCCACCAGTGTCCCTCATCACTCCAAAGCACCTCCCCCATGACCTCATCGGATTCCCTCATTGCCACCCTCCTCCCAGACTCCCCCACTACCACCCTCCACCAGTGCCCCTCATCTCTCCGTAGCTCCTCCCCATGACCTCCCCCTCCTTGGATTCCCTCATTGCCATCCTCCAACACTGGCCTTCATCTCTCCGTAGCCTCTTCCCCTCATGACCTCCTCCTCAGACTCCCTCCCTACCACCCTCCACCAGTGCCCCTCAGCGCTCCATAGCCCCTCCCCATTACCTCCTCCTCAGATCCCTCCCTACCACCCTTCACCAGTGCCCCTCATCACTCCAAAGCTCCTCTGCCTCATGCCCTCCTCCTCAGAGTCCCTCCCTACCACCCTCCACCAGTGCCCATCATCACTCCAAGCAACACCCCCTCATGATCTCCTCCTCAGACTCCCTTCCTACCCCTCCACCAGTGCCCCTCATCACTCCAAAGCAACTCCCCCTTATGACCTCCTCCTCAGAACCCCTTCCTACCACCCTCCACCAGTGCCTCTCATCACTCCAAAGCCCCTCCCCCATGACCTCCTCTTCAGACTCCCTCACAAACAACCTCCACCAGTGCCTTCCATCTCTCCACATCTCCACCCCTCATGATGCCCCCTCGGATTCCCTCATTGCCACCCTCCAACAGAGCCCATCATCACTCCATAGCCCCTCTCTCATATGCATTTTATTTCTTGTATAGCGCTACTCGTAGTGTAGGGTATCACAGTACTGTACATCACACACACATTATGCAGACACAATGATTCATAAAAGTATCCAAATCAGCCTATAGGGAATGTCACATAAGCTAATGAAGATTACCAGGTGTAGGAATCACATCTCATCCATACTGCTGGGCAATATGTATTAAGAGGGTTGGGTCTGGAGAACCACAAACACAGGATTTAAAGCATACCCCAGTGGTTATGTAATGTAATGTAATGTATAGGCATTTATATAGCGCACTACTTACCCGGAGGGTCCCAAGGCACTTCGACCGCTGCGAAACCCTTCCTGGCTTCCCTGAGAGATGGTCCCTTAATGGGTATCTCCAGGGTGAGACCAGGCATCCCCGGCGGTCTGGTGGGGCCGTTAGTGAAGATGAGGCAAGCTAATGCCCAGAGTTGCCGAGTGTGATCGCTGATCAGAGTGGGCACCGAGGCGAGAGAATTATCGAGTCCGCTGACCCTGGTCCAGAAACCTGCCGCGCCGGGAATCGAACCCTGGTCCCGGGCCGTCCTCTGCCGCCTCTAACCAGTGAGCCACACTACTTCACCATGGCTGTACTGATTAGAAATTATATCTGCCCAAACTCTGTATTGCAACATTAGAATAATGAAATACTGGGAAAATTCGAACTAACTAGCAATACAAAAAAAAAATCTAATTATACCATTCTGGTTTGTATACACTTCTTTGATCACACTGTCCTATGTATCAAAGGATCTCTGTGACAAAGGCAGTAACCCACTGAGCTATCCACGTTAACTATAGTTCTATTGCATTTAAATACTACAAACCAAAAAAAGAACGCTCTCCAGCAAGATCAACAATCCCCAAGGTTATTTGGACATTTAGTTGTCGTGCATCCTTGCAGAACCACTCATGAATGATACCAACGATTTAAACACACGATGTAAATGAAAATGAAATAAACATGGCGTTCTAAGTATGTCTTTCTCACAGATTTAAAAAACACAATAGCCACACATTCTCTTACCTGCTCCTTACGAACTCTGTCACAGCCGGATCGGTTAAACAAACAGCTCAAGGGGTCAGGAAGGTCAGGAAAACGAAACGGCAAAACAAACTCCTCTTTACCAGCAGAAAAGAATTAATTATCCACAAATCCAGTTCCAACGAAAGGCTTTGTCCCCTTCGCAGTGCCCCTAATGTACCTGCACGAGTCGGCGGGGACACAGCCCACCTGCCTAATAGGAGAGGCGTGATTGGGGGTGCGAGCCCAGGCCCAATCACGCAACTCCTAAAGAAAGATAACGTTCGAAGAACGTTTTAACTTGCAGTGGCCATATTCGGCTGGCCTTGCTGACATCACTGCCAGGGCCAAGGTTTATGTTTGGGTGGGCCAGGCCAAAGTTTGGGTGGGCCCGGCCCACCCGGCCCACCCGCTAGAACCGGGCCTGGGGAGGGGAGGGGAGGGGAGGGAAAGGCAGAAAAAAGATACACATTATTACACACATTAGAGGGTTACACAGCAATGGATAGAAGTACATGTAGTGGTCTTCTCGTGACAAGTAGCTATGACCTCATGTGACTTTGCTGCAACCAATGGGTCCGTTGGGCGTTGGCATGTGAAGTGGAGTTTGAATGTATTTTGCCAGGGTCCTCGACTCCATGTTCGGAGGGTGCGTGTCAGTAGAGGCGTGTGTAAGTGTCGTCCCCGTGTGTGTCGTCGTAGATCTCTAATCCCGTGATAGATACTGATGAGGGAAAAATGCGCCGGTCTCGGAACTACAGACCTGTAATTAAAAGAAAAACGTGTAACCGTAGGGGAAACTTTTCCTAGTGTACCATGTGGCGAAGGACGTGTGTAACTCACCGGTCGGGGTCAGCGGGCACGGTGCGAGGAGGGCAGATCCATGAGCATGGGCGTAGGAGACACTAAATTTCTGGGGGGGACAGGGACAACCTTGTGGACTTTCCAGTGACCCTATACAAATCGCCCATTGTGCGAGACCGTACGCGCGTTAAACGTATACAATCGCATAGTTATGAAGAGAAATATTGAGAAAGGCAGGCAAGTAGTCACAGTCTGCAAGTATGCTTTATTTTTATTTACATTCACAATAAAGACCAAATGGGAAAAAAATATGTATATGAATCTTGCATCTTCATGCACCAAGAAAACAAAGGCGGGACAAAAAAAGGAATAATAAACTAAACGCTCTTAGCGACATTCCTACATCTCAAAATGCAATCGGACAAATTAGAAATAGTTTTTCTTGCTGCAGGAATCTGTTTTAAAATTATGAACTTTATTTTGAAAAGCCAAATAATTTCTTGCGCCGTTCATTGCAGAGTCCATCAACTCTCTTATGTTGCTGCAAAGTGGAGGGCCCTGTGCAAAGGTTGACTGGTCACCTTTCTCAATGCTGCATTTGTATGTTACACTGGTACTAACGAGGCAAAATCTTTGCAGAGACTGGAGGTATGTGTAAAAATGTCAAAATTCACTGGAAGTAACTTATTCCTTAAATTATTAATTGTTCTCCTAAAGTAAGAATTTTAAACAAAACTAAAGTCATGTGTTTTTCACATGTCTTATAAAAACACATGTAATGTGTGTCACAGAACATATCCAATCACAACAGGATTTTGGTTTTCTGGATCATTCTATTTTTTCATGTCAGCTGATTTCATTGCTGTTTTAGTAGTAGTAATTCGCACCCCCCCCTTCCCGGACGATGTCACTGTCATGTCATACCTGTGAAATAAGACCAATTAAGTACGGAATGGCAAGTTTCACTGTTGTCTAAGCTGCATGCCAATACATTTAGTTCACAGCAGCACCAACCCACATGGCTGGGCTTCACCTTTGAGACTTTTGGATACAACGCAAGGGTGGGCAAAGGGACTAAAGTGATGAGCTCAAGAAAAAGGCCAGATACCAAGTAACAGGAAAAAGTGGCTGAATACCAGCACAGTCCCACTTTCCTTTGCAGTGTAGGGTGTTGCAGTGACGAACAGCCTACAATAACACCAGTGTCTGTGGGGGGCTGCTTGCATTCTTGGGTCTGTGCTGAGCACCCCCAGCTGTTCAGAGGCCCCAGCTGACGTGGTGTTATGTACTGGAGTCTGTCACCAGGCAATGTCGGGCCTAGACAGGCTGAAAGACATGAAACCTATTGAGTGCAGTGCATTGAAGGGTGAATGATGTCTGTGTGAGTGCAGGGTGAGCAGTGTGCCTGTGTGAGTCCAGGGTGAGTGATGTCTTTGTGAGTATAGGGTGAGCAGTGTGCCTGTGTGAGTCCTGGGTGAGTGATGTCTGTGTGAGTGCAGGGTCAGCAGTGTGCCTGTGTGAGTGATGTCTGTGACAGTGCAGGGTCGGTGATGTCTGTGTGAGTGCAGGGTGAGCAGTGTGCCTGTGTGAGTCCTGGGTGAGTGATGTCTGTGTGAGCGCAGGGTCAGCAGTGTGCCTGTGTGAGTGATGTCTGTGACAGTGCAGGGTCGGTGATGTCTGTGTGAGCGCAGGGTGAGCAGTGTGCCTGTGTGAGTCCAGGGTGAGTGATGTCTGTGTGAGTGAAAGTTGACCAGTGTGCCTGTGTGAGTCCAGTGTGAGTGATGTATGTGTGAGTGCAGGGTGAGCAGTGTGCCTGTGTGAGTCCAGAGTGAGTGATGTATGTGTGAGTGCAGGGTGAGCAGTGTGCCTGTGTGAGTCCAGGGTGAGTGATGTGCCTGTGTGAGTCCAGGTTGAGCAGTGTGCCTTTGTGAGTCCAGGGTGAGTGATGTGGATGGGTGAATGCTGGCTTAGTGATGTGTCAGGGAAGGGTGAGTAATGGGTCTATGAGTGCAGTGTGACTGTGCCTATGCGAATGCAGGGAGAGAGATGTATCTGTGCAAGTGCAAAGAGACTTGTCTGGCTACTCCCAGAGATGTATTGGCCAAGATACCTCTTTCTCAAATGTGCTTAAGAATGCACTATTTGCCCACTCTTTTTTCAAAATGTTCTCGTGGGAGAACCCCCGAATCCCCCATAGGTGGTTGGGCCTTGCTCGCTGCGCGCGCTCGTCACAGTGCAGTATTTACGCCTCACCACTTTCAAATGTCACCAGCCGCCCCTGCCTTTTAAATGAAAATACACTATGAAAATTACAGTGTAGGCATAAGGTGATCACATATCATTTCACACACTGACAAATCTGAATACACAATGTAATACAGCAATGTCTAGCACCATCCCCTAAATGAATATTAAAAAAAACCTTTTGACCTAATGTCAGATGTGTCAGTACGAATCTAGTTATACTGAAAACATTGACAGTCTTAACTATCACAGTAGTTTAAGGAAGAAAGTCTTGAAAATTTCCAAAAGGCTTCCTCAGAGTTCTTAAAGAACACTACAGCACACACAGAGAATTATATAAGTGTCCAATCTGCGGCTGGGCTGCGCCGCGCCGGGACCGAGAAGAGACCTGCACCTGGTGTGCCCAGAGAACCAAAGGTGTGTGCGGAGCTGCGACTGTGTGAGGTGACCTGGGGCCGCGATGTATACACTCACTGCACAGAGTGCATGCCAAGAACAACGGTGCGGGACGCTGCTCACAAATGGACAGTGACAAGAATGACAGAACAGAAGGTAGCGCTAGCAACCCCAGCCTATGCGTTAAAAACACACAAATGTCCATTTTCGCAGAACAATCTCCAAAATCTTTCCCCATCTTCCTACCTCGCAGATATTTCATTCACCCCTTGAAAGCCTTGTAAGCAGCCGTCTGATTAATTCCCGGTCCTTATGAGGTTAGATTTCTCACGTCCGCGCTCATAAAACTAAATCTACTTTGTAAGCCTCATTCAGATAATTAGAAAAGTATCACATTTAAGCAAGAATATTGAGCCACAATGCCTGTGAATAGCCGAATTTAGAGACCGGCCTGCAAACACTAGTCCGCGGTGACATTTACACAATTCCAATCTAATAATTACAGAAACACGACGTGAAAGGGCCCTTTGTTATCGGGAGTTATTCAAAGTGCGGAATTAAGGCAGAACATACATGGGCACAATTTAAACTAAATGCGACGAGGAGAGGGCTTTCACGCACTATAAATAAAAAAAATAAAAAAGCAGGACTGGCAGCAGAGGTGAGGGCGAGGCAGAGCCGAGGCTCAGCTGCACTCCAGACTCCACTCAGTCACAACTTGTAAACCCCACACCCCCACCACTTTCAGTGGCGTAACGAAACTGGAGGGGGCCCCCCTGCAAAGTACATAGAGGGGGACCCCCACGCATCACTGCCAAGGTGCTAGGTTGCTTATGTGTGACATTTCAATGGCTGAAGTGTGCTTATGCGTGACTTTGCAGTGCCTTATGTGTGACACGTTGAGTGACACTTTATCGCAGGTCAAAGTAGCTGTGCCTGTGTAATAATGTTAATTTCAGAATGTCCTGAGAAACCCTGAAAGAGTGGAGTAAAGGCGTATGTAGGTAGGAATGTGCTTGTTTCCTGCAAAAGGGACAAAGCCTGGTGAGTGTTGCATGTGTCCCAGTCTAAATTATAAAAAATATAAGAAAATACCCCAAGTAGCAGGCTGGCTATACAGGGATTTTGCCAGGATACAACATCTGTAGTAAGCTCTGGTGTCACCATGTGCTGAGTTCAGCCACACATACCTGCAGTAAAAAAAACGCAGCAAGGCTGAGACTGTAACAGCTAGGGGATGGTATGACCAAGACATTACAAACACAAGGAGATGATGGACAGAGCACTGAAACATTTCAGACACTCACCCCCAGTCACAGATCTGGGTTGAATCCATCATCGTTCTTTAGCACACTTCGCCACCCCAGTTCAGAGCCAGCCATATGCAAATCAGTCTTAACCCTGTGTGTCATGGGAACTGTCCAGACCGAACTGCCAAGCCAGGTCTTTCCTGGACCGGAATCAAGCATCCTTGGAACGGTTTCGGGGTATCACCCATCATCCGCTAGGTTAGCTTGAATCCAGTGACAAAGTGAGCAAGGGACCCACGTCTGGGCATACCCTGCCGGCTGAGGGCAAACAAAGCAAACACAAGGAGATGATGGACGGAGCACTGAACATTTCAGACACTCACCCATAGTCACAGATCTGGGTTGAATCCATTAGGGTTCTTTAGCTCACTTCGCTACCCCAGTTCAGACCCCGCCATATGCAAATCAGTCTTGACCATGTGCCTCATCGGAACAGTCAAGACCAAACTGCCAAGCCAGGTATTCCTTGGACCGGAATCAAGCATCCTGGGACCGATTTCAGGGTAACACCCCTCATCAGCCAGGCTAGCTTGAATCCAGTGGCAAAGTGAGCAAAGGACCCACGTCTCGGCATACCCCTCCCATTCGGGGTGACAAATACAAAAAGAACAATTGATGGACAGAATACAGAAACAATGTCAGATGTGGATCCCATGCTCTCCATGCCACTGGAGTCAAGCTATCCTGGCTGAAGGGGGTGTGAAACCCCGAAACTGGTCCTAGGTTGCTTGTTTCCAGTCCTAGGAATCCACCCACTGTCATCTCTCATTCACAAACAAACTGGTTGTGTTAATAATGACGTCTTTTTTTCAGGCAATGCAGTTAAATATATAAGGGTAGCACTATAACTGCCTTTCCACTTTCTGCCTCCTTTCCCACCACATACTGGAAGTCATCCACCACCATCCATATCTGGGCTCCCCATCCTCTCTCTCCTCCAGCGAGTCCGTATCTTCATGCCCAGTGTGTCAGCCATTCAGACCTGGTGCTTTGGTGAGGAGTCAGCACTTTTATCGCATGAACAAAGTAAATAAACTCTTGAATCTTGCCTCTACAAAGTTGATTGGGGAGTCCGAGCCAAAGGGACAGAAAAAAACAGAAGCACTCCATGAAGGACTACAAATCCTAGTGTGTGAGTGAATTCTATGTTTGATCCTTTTTCTATCATTTCTTGTTGCCTCAACGAACACATTAAACAAAATGGTAAACAAAATCTAGCAATAATTGGGGTACATTGGTCCAATCACAGGCTTTTGCCCCAGTGTCACAGCACCTGCTGCACTGATTATCGATGGGCCTGCTCCTTCCTGCAGAATCCAATGATACTGGCCTATGGCCTAGTTGTGTGCGATACAAGTGATATTTGGCAACACCAAGAGAACCCTCATCCCGTGATTTCGGAAACCTTAACCCCTCCTGCCCAGATATCGGATAATTCCTGTCCATTTCATTGGCGCTCTTTTTGACTCACCCTCATATGCAATAAATAAATTGAAGTTTCATTAAAACAACTAGGAGTTTCCCTCAAAACTAGAAAGCCCAGAAGGGTTTGTTGTATGTTTGTGACATGGGTTATTACATCAATGTATTTTGTGGTTTCCCTCTCTGCCACAGAACTTTACAGAATGTATTTTACACACGTCACGGTTACAGAGCAGTCCTGGATGTTATTGGCTTGATGAGGATGAGTAGCAGAGACAGCCCCGCTGACATCTGAGCCTGTTTATTGTACATTTGATAAAAAATATCCACAAAAGGCACGCACGGTCCTGCATCACCACAGTCCTCCCTACCCCACAAACACCCATTGGAGTTTACAGATACAACATGCAGAATCTTTGTGTTTTCCCAAAGGCACTGACTCCATTGGTTGTTCTGCAAGGGCTGGGTGACCTGTGTTCATCTGACAGCCTTTCCAGATTTTTAAGGCTCATAGTCTATTTTAGGGGCAGATACAGAACCTTTAACTTTTCACCTAACACAATTCATTGGCCATCCTATGAATATTTGCCAGCTACCTTTACAGGAACCTTTCACATATGAAAATAAAAAATGTTCAATAAAAAAAAGCTGTGCAATATTGTAGGGGGTGGCTGTTTTGAATTGGGGTGGGAAGCTGTGAAGTATTTCCTTTGCAAATTTCTCAATTCCTGAGAAAACTATCATTATTACCAATTGTAGTTGTATGTTGGTTTTCAAGTTAAAATAAGACATTTGTCAACCAATTAAGTTGCTTAATGGAAAATTAATCTACATGCAATGCACCTTCATTTTTAGTTCCAACTACTGCTTTCAAAGAAATGTTTCCGTTTTGTGGGTAAAATGACACCACTAAACGTTAATGAAACAAGAACCTTCTAGTTGGGCAAGTAGGCCAATAATCTGAATCTACGGAGACTTTGCTCATGTAATAAAAAATGCGCTACCCGTGCTTTGATGTGCCTGAATAAAATATCAGGGAATTCTGATATCCAATACTGTCAGTATACAAGAGAATTTCGTTTCAGGCTTTGGCTTACTTGAAATTTGACAGTGTTCTGCTGCTGATTTTCAGCAGAGCCCACTGTGCAGATGCTCTGGGAGCTGGGACGGCTGACCTGCCTAGTACCTGCTGCTGCAATCTGGGTGTTCAGTCCAGGCTGCCAACATGTGCCCTATGCTCAGAGTTCACCCAACCCTGGAGAAAGGGCTGAGCAGAGTTCTGGGCGCAGCGCTTACCTTCTCACTTAAGAGCTGGCTCTCAACATGCTGCTGATGCTGAGACAGCCGTCCCTGCATCTGGTACACGTGGTCGCCCGGGTGTGGCAGTGACACTGCTGTTAAGTTTCTGGGCTCTCAAGGCACCACCCATTACATCCTGTTCCGTCAGACAGCACGATTCAATCACAGCAGCACAGGGGTCCCGGATTCGAACAAGATGTGACAAAAGGCATGATAGAAATAAAATTGTAACAATCCGGGCCCAGAGACGAATTCCATGGCAAACATAGTAATCTGTCTCTGGGCCGGCTTGTACACCCCTGGAAACATTTAAATGTGTAAACAGACGAGCTCTGAATGCGCACTTGCCGGAATGACTCTCCAAAGCTCCTTTACAAAGGGACAGGGGCCCAAATGCGTGATTATCTTTTTTATTGCAGTGATTCGAGACGTGACTTCAAATGCCTTAGGCATGATGCTTGGCAGCGCTGGCCCACGCTGCCTACCCAGTCTGGTGCTCTTGGGCCTTCCAGTGCACAGTGCTGAAGGGGGCCCCCCTCGAGCTCGGGGCCTCCCCACACTGCACACTGCATGGGCTGCATGGGCTGCAGGGGTTATTGTTACGCCCCTGACCACTTTCAAATGTCACCAGGCGCCCCTGGCAATACAGTGTAACAGCCCTTGCCCCTACTTACAAGTTAACCGAGCGTCAGAGCGTGTTGCTGCCTGCAGCCCTTCTGTCTTCAAGCCTGCAACAGAGAAGTCCGATGACGAGGTCAGGTCAGCCAGCAAATCAACCAGAGCACTGGCTACAGGCAGCTGATGTGAGAACTAAATCATTCCTGGAGCCTCAGGGGTGCTGAGCCACACAAAGAGTTCAAAAGGGCAGTGGCAGGGGGGCGAGTGGCCTCTGACGTCACCTTATGCTGTGACTATCGGATCATTGGCGGCTCACAGACAGGTAACTGGAGAGGCGCCAGGTCAAGTGCAGGGCCATTGATCCGATAGTCACAGCATAAGGTGACGTCAGAGGCCACTCGCCCCCCTGCCACTGCCCTTTTGAACTCTCTCAGCGCTGATGGTCTGCCAATCTCCCTCTCAGGAGGTAGAGGGGAAATTTGTTTGACCCCTCGGACCCCCCACCCTTGTCCCCTGTGTCCCCCCCACTCCAAAATCTGGGGGGGGGGGATATGTCCCCCGCGTCCCTCACAGTTCCTACGCCCATGTCCATGAGTGAAATGGCCAACGGGGGGGGGGGGGGTCAGCGTGATCGAACTGCTAGAGGGGCCTACTGTCGATCTGCTCCGCGCCCTGGGTGCTTGTTATGGTTTATTTTATTTTGTTTCTGTTATAAATGTCTACTAAATTTTGCACTAATAACTGCCGTCTACATGTTCACTTTGATCAATGTCAGCACGGGATGACACATTCTAATACGCTAACCACGGTTAAATTACAAGCAGTGGCAAAGCCAAATAGGTCTGGAAATCCTTTGACATTTTTCAATGTTTTTTTTGTTGTTGTTTATTTGTTGTGTTTGCAAAACTTTATTGTTTTAGAAGCTGTTGGTCTCTCAATCAATGAAAACAAGTTTGGCTTCAAAAAGCACACATTGCCAAAGAGGTTTCCTGGCACTGAAGGGAAACTACTTTGAGTGTGGATGTGCTGATTGCCAAAGGTCTGACTGCGTGTCCAATCACCTCCATGAGTTATGCTGTAGTGGGCGGAAGGAACATGTGAATGACACAATAACAGACCAAAGGAGGAAGAGGGCTGTCAGAAAGTCAAAATAAGTAAATATATTATACATATAATTTTAATAAAATCAAACACTCTTAGCTAATGCCAGATCTAAAACGTGACATAGGGCCACTTAAAAGCTGTGAACGCTTTCTGTGTGACAGTTTGCTGTACCCTACGTGAAAATGCCCGAGTCCACCTCTCCTTGCCTCCAGTGCTTAATTTGTAAAAACATAAGTGCCAGGGTTATTGTTAGGAGGCCACTGCAGCTTGCACCACACATTGCCCCTGATATGCTGCCAATGATAGAAACCTTAAAGAACACAACTACTAACCATCACACTCCTAGTTTAAATAGTGGCCACTTTCTTGGTCTACTGAACCATCTGTCCAACCAGCCTACACCCAAAGATCCTTGCTTGTTGAAGCTCGTCTTATCCCTGAGCAGGCCAGACTTTTTGTTTGCATATTTATATAGCGCAAACTCGACCCAAAGGTATTGGAACGCTTTACATGAGCACCCTATTTACATTACACATTCAGGCACAGGGAGATTACGTGATTTGCCCAGACTCACAGGATGTGGACGCGACACCGAGGCTCGAACCCTGGATTCCAGCACAAAAGTCAGCAGTCTAGCCGATGGACCACATCCTCTCCCCTATCCTGTGGCTGTTTGTCTATTGTAGCAGTGGTGATCATTAGAGGTGTGTGTGTGGGGGGGGGGGGAGGGGGGGCATTTGTTGGACAAAAATTGCAGGTAAAGTTACATTTGTTTGTGCTAGGATTGAGTGGTGTAGAGGGGTAGTAAGGGTTTTATTTTATTGTTTATAAATGGGTAGTGCTGAGGGACAGTCAAGGCTATTTTCTACTTAGGGTAGGGTAGTGTTGAGGGGTAGTAAGGATATTTTAAAGGGTGAGTAATGGGTAAAGTTACGGGTTAGTATGGATACAAAACATTTACTTGTGTATATATATGCTTGATAATTCGATGTAATGTGTGGTTGTGGTTTGCATTGTAATGTAACACGTCATTGTGGTGAATGGGAATGACTTGTAAGTGTTGTTGTTGTGCATGTGATCTAGCGATCTGGGACTAATGCAGTTCTACAGACAAGCCCAATTTCATTACCCAACAAATCCTTTCATGCTGGGTTAGTGAAATTTTCCAAACTAATACCAGACGTACCAATATCCTACCTGCCTGGCTCTTTAACAGTGCAGACTGGTTGACTCTTCATCAAGAGACTGAGAACTTTAGGTACCACTTTTCTCATGCCGCCCCATGCAGATGTGTAGGTGTGCCATATTATAGGGTCAGTTGTGCTGTTATTGAAAGAGATCCAAAATAGATGTTAATGGAATCTAATTTCCTTTTTAAATTGCCTGGTGCATACTTCCATGATATATAGTTTATACATTTTTCAAAAATCCCCTTGTATACCATCCAAGTGTAATCACAGTGAGAGCTCACACTTGCTGCTACTTCACCCTCTAATTCGAAGCTCTAAACAAGCAAAAAGGAGCAATCTCCCGCGAGATCACTCGCACGTCCTTCCACCTACATCTAGACTAGATGACTTGTTTTTTAATTTTTGCAAAGTTTATGTGTCAGTTGCAGCTTTGTGAAAAGGTTCTACCAGATGAGTAAATCTCTCATTCTATGTTTGGTTTTATAAATGCTGCATGCAGCATTCTCGTGCCAGAGCGAAGACCTGATGAAAGCAATATGGACTATGATGCAAGAAATAGAAATGATGGCTTTGTGATTGGCTGAACTGCCACTATCATGCTTCAGGAATAAAGTGTAACTTATCTACAATATCAGCTCAACAGCATTCTTCCCTGAACTCTCTAAGCTTGATAGGCCTAGCCTATATGCGGCTTAGGACCTGCCTCTTTGACCCGTCTTTTTGTGGCGCCTGGGAGCCCAAGCTACCTGCAACCATTTAGCTTCTGGTTGGTGTCCCTCAAAGCTCAGTCTTAGATCCTCTCCTTCTTTCTTTCTGCACTCCCTCACCAGGTGACATCACCTCCTTTTCTGGTTCCTCATGGTATCTGTACATGGGCAACATCCAGGCCTTCTGTTTCCCTCCCATCCCACACCCCTCCAAGCATGTATCCCTCACTCTCTGAGCAACATTCATTGATGGATAACTCTACGGACCCTTATTTACCCATCCCAGACAAAGGTCTTGCACTTTCAATCGTTATTGAAAGGTTTTTTGTAACCAACCCTCTACTTTCATAGTGACACCCTAACCTAGGCTTCTCCAACGAGTAGCTCGTGAGTTACTGGTAGCTCCCCAGCTACCTGTCAGTAGCTCTCCAGTGTACATCTCAGCCGTCCAAACTGTAACTTTTTCCATGGTTAAATTAATGTATGTATGACAACATTGTGTATTTCCAGAACTCATAAACTGATGTTAAGAGAACAATGGCTTGACATGGTGAGTGTTTAGTGATAAATCATGTGCAGAGACTTATTCCTAATATGATTACTTTTGTGCCAGGGGCACTGCAGCTCTTGCTGGCATGCATTACCTAAGTATACGCATTCCAAACTGGCAAATAATTTTTTACTTTACTCCTGGCTCCCTACTGATGCTCTGAGGTGATCACTGCTGGTAAACCTGGGCATGGTGGTCAGTGCCTGATGTGGTGACTATTACAACACTAATAATATTAGTAGCTCGCAATGATTTTCGTTTAACATAAATAACTCTTATTACTCAAACGGTTGGAGACCCCCTAACCACTTCCTGTTCTGTCAAAACATTTGGCGGTCTTTTTAGTCCCTCCTTGTGCATGAGATCCTAACTACCACTCCCAGCCACCAGATCACAACATCAATTGTGAAACATACAAGAAATCCATCCACTTAGGCCATTGAATACACCTAAAACATTGAATACTCAATAGTACTTGGTAAACTCAACTACTGCAATATTCTGCTTATAGTCTGCTGCAATATACAATACTCCTTACACTTCACCACTAGAACTGCATTCACCCTCTTCCTCTAAGTCGGCTTCCCCTCAACCTGTGGCCACAAAGTGTGCTGGTACTCTGCAAAAAACAGGGTCCTTGATAAGCTATCAACACTAGTTTAGAGTCCTGTCCGGGGAATCTCACCTGTCTCTGATATCATGTCCCACTATGCTCCCACCTGGAAGCTGAGAACGGCTAACTCTAACCCTAACCTACTCATCTCACCTAAACACTTTGGGCCTCATTTATGAGACTCCTTGCGCCTCTATTACATCACTTTTTGTGACATTCCCTGGCGCAGAAGCCTGTGTGATATTTATCAGGCAGCACTAAGCCACTTTTTTTTACTTATTTCAATCAATCAATCAATCATAAGTTTGTTAAGCGCGAGTACTCACCCGTAAGGGTCTCAAGGTGCTGGGGACCAGGGGAGCTGCAGGTTCCAGTCCATCAAGGAGGAGGTCTATCAAAGAGCCAAGTTTTGAGGTTTCTCGTAAAGATGGGGAATGATGTTGTCTGTCTGAGGTGGAGCGGTAGGCTGTTCCAGGTTTTGGCCGCGAGGAAGGAGAAGGAGCGGCCTCCCGATCAAGTCTTTCTGGTGCGGGGGACCACGGCATAGGAGAGCTGGGCTGATCGTAGGGTCCTTTGGGGTGCGTGGAATTCGAGTCGGCTGTTCAGGTATGCTGGTCCGGTTTTGTGGACAGGGCCGGACTGACTACTGGGCAGTTTGGAATGCTGCCGAGCTGGGGGCTGATTTCACTGCGGTGGAGGCTGATTTCATTCATGGAGACCTGCGTGTACTTCGAAATAATTAAAGCAAAATGAATTTCGTTTAGCACACGCATGTCTCCATGAACTAAATCAGCCCCCAGCTCAGCAGCATTCCAAACTGCCCGGTAGCCAGTCTGGCCCTGGTTGTGGAGGGCTTTGTGTGCATGGGTGAGAATCTTGAAGGTGATTCTGGCCTCGATGGGGAGCCAGTGGAGTGTGCGCCGGGGCTGGGAGATATGGCAGTGTCTTGGCAGGTTGAGGACCAGTCTTGGGGCAGCGTTCTGGATGTTTTGTAGCTTGCGGCAAAGTTTTTGTTTATTCCGGCGTAAAGTGCGTTGCCGTAGTCAAGTCTGCTGGTGACGAGGGCGTGAGTGATGGTATTTCTGTGCAATCTGTGAAATCATAAATCTGAGGCAACATCAAAAGCTTATGCCTCCCCAGGGGAGGAGGAAGGGAGGCCCAACGAGGATAAATATCTTTATTTCTCCTCGTTTTTCCTTTTTCTACGTGTGCTGCATTCTGCAGCACATATCGAAAGAGGAAAAAGCCTCTTGTGATTATTTTTGTACAGAAAGGTTTCCCTTCCTTTCAAAAATAATCATCCCTGCATCGCAGGCACCCTTGCACCATGGTGCAAAGGTGCCTGCGCTGGCGCTCGCGCTGGCGCAGAGCAGCCCATTGTGCGCCGGCACAGGGGAAAAGGACAGGAATGCTCCGTATCTAATAGATAAGGTGCATTCATGCCCTTTTCTTTTGCAGGAAGGCCTGCTGCGCTTCCCTATGGCAAAACCTCATAAATGAGGCGCTCTGTGTTACACCTGGGTTTAAGCCAGTGCTTAATTTGTAATAAAATGTGTGCCAGGGTCCTAGCTAGTAGCTACTGCAGCTTTAACAACCCATTGCCTTGCCAGCACTGCAAATGACAATACCTATGCAACTACCAATCATAACACTCCTACATGTGTGGTTAGTCCGACTATTCCAGGCCCCAAAGTTATAAGAATAGAATGGGTGTCAGGAATTAATCGTTTTTAATGTATATTGGATGAATAAACAGCTATTGTTCTGGTCATCTCTAAATTACACAGACAGCACCACCATGTGGCAGACTGTCATAGCGCAGGTGTTCATAATTAGGTGCCTATGCCGACCACCGGAAACCACCGGCTCAAATTAAGCACTGGTTCAAGCTTGTGGAAATCTCCACTGAATCTCAGGTAAGCACTTCACTTGAGGGCCTAAATTCCATATCTGACGCACTGTCCCTGTTTGCACCAGGCACATCCTTAACTAGATGAGCCTGGTGCAGACTGGCATAGTGCACCTGCCGTACCTTGACAGGTGGCGCCATGGTGGAAGAGTTGGCGTTAATAAAAGGCAAGACCACAGGGCAAATGCCCGTTGCACCCCAGGCAACTTTGTAAAATATGGCCCTGGAGTTTGAAAAAAAAACATAAAATATAATGCTTTGCTATTAGGCCAAGAGTGATTACTACCCAACTCTGCCCGCAAAGCTATAAACATGTGAATTCATAGTTGTGTGGCTTGTTAAATTTAGGTAAGTGCTAACATGATTCTTTGTTTTCCTCTTCAACTGTCACTATTGCTCACTTTGGTTCATATAAAGCATCCCACTTTCCTTTGTGCTATCTACTAATAAGTTACTTTGTCTTCTATTAGAAATGTTATTAGTACTAAGTAACGAATGAAATATATGTTTTATTGGTGCACCATTAAAAAGAAATCCAGTCTTCACAGAAACCATTCGAGGCAGGCAGTGAATTTCCTGCCCAAGATTCGGTGACACTATCGGACCCCATTAAAATATTTTATTACACAGGATGCTTCAAGCCTGCATTGCAGTATTAATACTGCCTATGATCACGTTTGAAAGCGAGCAGAATAAATGAAAATATCTGAAATAAGCACTTAAGACACTTTTTTTGTTCAGGACACGAGCAGAAAGCTATTCAAAACGGATAACTAAAACCAGATCAAATGTTCAACACCTTTAACTGGAGGTTTATTGTTTAATAAATCCATGCAAATAGCTGCCAAATTCCCCATGTATGTTCTGTGTGACACCCTATGTAAATTCTGTTTTTTTAGTCACCAAATGTTGCGTTCTGGCATACATACTTTTGCATTTACAATTATAAGTATAGGCTTAAAACACAAGTATGCTAAATGCTGCATGTTGAAAAGCCAGGACTGTCTGAAGCTGTCACACATGGTATGGAGCCCTTTGCAGCTATGCTAATGCCTATATGTAAATCGTGTCCCTCCCACCCCTGCCGACATGTGCACCTGTGTGTTGTACATAGGTACCTAAACACAACAAAGATGCCTTTAAAAATTGTTCCTTCAACACATAGCTTTCTGACACTGTAAATAAAAACATTATCTAAATTAACCACTGTTAACATTACTCAGTTAACAATTTTGTGTTTCCTGATTTTTCTCTTTAGCAGGTCTCACAGGGTGAAGTTGGAGCATATTTACTTTCAACGTTATGCTATTTTCTGTGCCGTGAAACAGGAAAGATAAGATCTCCTTACTTTCCTGCTCCATATGCCATTTGTTAAACTTCTCTTTTTACTTTCCTGGAACAGTTTAAAGTTGGTGTGCAGTCCCACACAGACGACCCTGAGGTATTCGGACATCAAAGACTTGCACTCCTTTACCCCTGTCCAGCAATGTCTTTTATTTATCCAATATTGGATTTATGACATTTATTTGAATGACAAAACTGAACTAATCTAGTTTGAGTGCAGCAAAAAGGCTTCCTCATATATATTCCCCCCTTTGTTCTTTCATTTACAGCTCTAGCCCTCCAAACGTGCAAGAACCTTGGCCATGGTGGTGGGTGCTACGTTGTGATTGGTTCCCAGGGTGAGCATTGTAGTGAGGAGTTGCTTTTTACAACTAACAAACCCATGGTCTATTTGACCATTCTTTACACTCACCTATTGGACAGTAACTTCATACCAATGCTCTTGTAATTATCTGCATGGGCTCCCACACAACCTTCCTTAGGTGCTTCAATTAGTTCAGAAATCAGTAGTTTGTCTGGTGGCAGGTCTCTGTAATCGGACCCACGTCTTGCCTGCCAGAACAGCCATGCACTGGTTACTCTTAAAGGAACAGATCCATTCAACATTTCTTGCCCTGCTCAAATATGCTGACACAGAGTGCTTAATTTGAGCTGGTGATTTCTGGTGCTCATCACTGGCACTTAATTGCTGGAACCTGCAAATATGATAGCTGGCACATTGTGGCGCTATTTATGTAATTTAAAGATGAGCAGAAAACAGTTGGTAATTCAATGCACATGAAAAACAACTAATACCTGCCAACCAAGCCATTCTTGAAGATTTGGGGGCCTCGAACAGTCTGAATTGTCAAACTTGTAGCAGTGTGATGGTTAGTAGTTGTGTAAGTACAGTGACAATGTGTGGTGCAAACTGTGCTGGCCTCCTGACGAGAGCCCTGGTTCTTTTTAAACAATTTTTTTTTACAAATTAAGCACTGGGCATTTTTACTGTCTTAAGCTCCCTTGCCCTCATTACGAGATAAGGGCCAAATTCTGAACACATTTGCACATTCTTAAATTTCCACAAATGTGGTCAGTTGCACTAAGAGTAGAAAGAAAGGCTGACATTACATTCTTTATCTCCTCACAAGTCCCAGAATGCAAATAAAAAACAAGACAGGACTGGGTGGGTTGCTGAAGCTTAGCAGTGGAGACATTATTACCTCTCTGGCCTTACCCTCTTCCCACGAACTGCACATTGACCTGCCACCCGTTACACATCACAATTTGCCCTAAAATGTACATGTCTTCGTGTCACCTTGGTGGCTCGCCTTGCAATTCCTGATGCACATCAGTCTCTCAGGAGATATCCCCTTGTATTCCCCTGTAGCGCATTACTCAATGCATCCCTGATGCGTATCACCTACGGCTCCCATAGTGCACATTGCTCTTTGCTGAACTGAATGAATGAACAAATGAATACTTTATTTGTGCAGTTAGTCAAAACCATTACAAAACGCAACATATTTAAAAAGGAGGAGAACAGCTTATAGAAATATAAAACAATAAATATTTGTTCTAGAAATTATTAAAATCTCAGATTGCTAATGTTTATAAAATGAGACAGTATTTTGTAAAAAAATAGAATGGCGGAGCAAATCAAAGGTTCAGTGTTAGCCGGACAACCACGACCCGGGCCCTCCCTTCTAAAGAACTCCAAAGGTTGCGCCTTACTCGTGGAGCTGAGCCCTTCAATAATGAGCAAGTGAAATAAACAAATTTCCCAAAACTGGCCATATGCTTTAGAATATCCAAAGTATAAAGTTGTTGGACTGCCTCTTTTGCTGTACGGGTAGGAGGATCGGTCTAAGATAAATTCTACGAGCTGACTGAAGGGCTGGACAGCAAAATAGAATATGGGCCAAGGATTCTCGTTTATAATTGCAGAAGCGACACTCCCTTATGCCTGGCCTTATGTTCACAGTTGGGTATAGTTCTTTTAAGGGGAGAGGATGGGTAAACAACCGTTACAACACAACTATTACAACGGACTACTTTTACAACGCAACTACTACAATGCAGGATCCTTTACAACGAATGCCTTTACAACGCATGGCATTACATCGCAGATGCTATTACAACGCATGCCATTACAACGTAAGTATAGGTAAGTATATCATTTTATTAAAACATTTATTTAATTAAAAAACATTTTTTAAATTAATTAAATATTATAATTTAATAAATATAAAAAATAAAAATAATTATTAATAAAAAAAGTACTTTAAATAAATTAAATAAATTCATTTAAGTAATTTTAATATTAATTAAAAAAAGTTCTAAAAATAAAAAATATAAGTAATTTTTACCCCTACACTATCCAGCACTTACCCTACTATTACACCCCCCTGGAGTTAGAATAGTAATTTTTACCCCTACACTATCCATCACTTACCCTACTATTACACCCCCCTGGAGTTAGAATAATAATTTTTACCCCTACGCTATCCAGCACTTACCCTACTATTACTCCCCCCTGGAGTTAGAATATTATTTTTAAACACCTACACTATTTTTAATATAGCCGGGGACACGCCGGGAGGCGTCACCAGGCGCTTTATAAGCCCCTTTAATAATAATAAATAAATATATATATATATATATATATATATATATATATATATATATATATATATATAATTTTTTTCCCAAATACATTAATAAAACATTTTAATTATATAAATTAAATAAATTAAATATTTATTAATTACATTTTTATTTAAAATTATATACTTACCTATACTTACGTTGTAATGGCATGCGTTGTAATAGCATCTGCGATGTAATGTCATGCGTTGTAAAGGCATTCGTTGTAAAGGATCCTGCGTTGTAAAAATTGCGTTGTAATGGTATGCATTGTTAAAGTATGCGTCGTAACGTCATACATCCATGTGTGGATCTCCATGACCTAAATGCAGCAATATGGGTGGACATGCATCATTTGCCTAACATTGGTGATATTTGGGCTTTGGTCAAGGGGGTTAAACCGGTTTCCACATTAGACTGGTCTTCTGTGTACCACCAGATCTTGTTGTGTCAGGAGTCTAGGCCACTAACTTCTTTCTTACATCTGATGGGGCATACTGGTTTGTATGCATACCCTTTGGATTGGCCTCAGAATCAGCATTTGTCCAAAGGGCAATACATGATTTGTTCCATGATATGCCAAATGTATCATATTTCTAAGATACTTGCAAAAAACAAGGGCTCCCTGCATACGCTAATGAAACATACACCCCTAGGTCAGGGAAAATACACAATGGAGAAAACAACCTAGGCGGAAGTTTTAAAATTGCCTACACAATGGTCACAGGACAAAAAACAGAGGACAGGCAGTTTCCAAGAGGAAATTAAACTATTTTTGTATGTACTAAATAAATTTTATTTTTAAACAAGACAGTATAAAAATGCATATATTTCAACAACAAATAAAATTACATTCCAGAGACATAAATCACAATAAAAAATACATAAAAATTTCTTCTACAAATTACGGAAGGATGGTGTGTCAAGTTGTATGTCAACGCGTTTCGGCGGCCAGCGCCTTTATCAAGACAGAAGACAACTCTCTAAAAATAAAAACATATTTTAGTACAACATTTAAACAAATTTACAACTGCATCATAATCTAAAATATTCACATTTATCAATCTATTGTAACAAATATTTTTTTAGTTAAAACAAAGGAAACTGCTTAATAAAGGGTTCTTGTCCTGTTATTTAAGGCAATATTTGCACTCAAAAGATGGGAGCAAAAGTTAATATTAGCCTCCAATGTAGCTCGCAAACTCATATTTCTAAAGGACAATGTTTGACCAAAGATAAGAGCAGTATGAGAAGTAAATAGTGTACATCATGCACAATTCTATTTAGTCTTATGGCGGGTCTAAATTCATCATTGTTAAGAACCGACACTGTGCAATACATGGTAGTCATACTTTCATGCTTTCAACAAAATACAATTATGGACAAATTCCTACTGTTTGAAAAAGAACTATAAAATTTAAGGATACAATGATAATTATATCTCTACAGATAAAACTAATGAAAACAGTATATAATAGAAACTGGAAAAAGCATTTCGATAAACATATACCGCTTTCTACCCATTTCATTAGAGAATAGTAAAGAATGAATATCTGATTAAGACCAACATATAATCTGAAAAGCCAGAAAGATAAAACTGTCAAACATTGTCCTTTAGAAATATGAGTTTGCGAGCTACATTGGAGGCTACTATTAACTTTTGCTCCCATCTTTTGAGTGCAAATATTGCCTTAAATAACAGGACAAGAACCCTTTATTAAGCAGTTTCCTTTGTTTTAACTAAAAAAATATTTGTTACAATAGATTGATAAATGTGAATATTTTAGATTATGATGCAGTTGTAAATTTGTTTAAATGTTGTACTAAAATATGTTTTTATTTTTAGAGAGTTGTCTTCTGTCTTGATAAAGGCGCTGGCCGCCGAAACGCGTTGACATACAACTTGACACACCATCCTTCTGTAATTTGTAGAAGAAATTTTTATGTATTTTTTATTGTGATTTATGTCTCTGGAATGTAATTTTATTTGTTGTTGAAATATATGCATTTTTATACTGTCTTGTTTAAAAATAAAATGTATTTAGTACATACAAAAATAGTTTCATTTCTCTTGGAAACTGCCTTTCCTCTGTTTTTTGTCCTGTGACCATTGTGTAGGCAATTTTAAAACTTCCGCCTATGTTGTTTTCTCCATTGTCATATTTCTAAGATGACATTTTGATTTTTGCCAAGGATAAGGAGATGCATGACAGTGTGTTCAATGAAGTATTATCCATTTTGTAAAGATATGTGTTGACAATCAAAATGGAAAAATGCAAGATTGAAGTGTGAGGTATGGATGAACATGTGTGTTGCCTAAGGTCAAACGGAACTATAGAGGATGCTCTGTCTCCTGTAACCGAGGATCAGCCGCAATCCTTCCTGGACTTAGCAGAATATTATTCACATTTCATATCCAGGTTTGCTGACAAAACAGTGTGCATGAGGAAAATAATGAATAAAATCAGCAAATTTAAGTGGGGTGAGAGATGTGAAAGTGATTTTGAAAAATTGAAAAAAGATATAGGATCTGCCCCTTCAATGAAACCATTTGACACTCAAGACGAGTCAATAATCAGCACAGACATCAGCATTAGCAGTTTGGGGCTATTAGTGCGTAGGAATGGAAGTGAAGTTATGCACCGAGACCATGAAGAGGAGTGGAGGTATCTTACTCCAACATTGAACAAGAGGCTCTGGCCCGTTGGTGGGGAGTCGAGCATTTTCATTCATTGATAGATATTTTCACTACAAAGGGGTCAGGTAAAGTTTCTGCCAGGATAGCAAGGTGAATGATGAGAATGATGCAATACACATACACTGTGGAGTATGTACCGTGAAAGAAAAAAGTGTTGGGCGACTGTTTGTCAAGGTTGCCTGTCAATGGTTTGGAAGTAGAGGAAGTGAATGAAATGGATTGGATGGTGGCTGGAGTCAGTGTGGTGGTTAGTGGACGCATTGCACATGGAAAGTGAGTGCAGGCTGTTAACTAAGATGAGGTGTTGCAGGAGATCATAATGTATGGGTTAGAAGGATGGGCCAGAAGGGGTGATGAGTCGGATCATGCTGAGAATTTCCCTCAAATAAGTGATGAATTGTGAATGTTTAATGAAGTCTTAGAAAAGAGAGACATTGGTGGTGCTTGAAGTGTTGCGTGAACACATAATGCATTTTGTGCATAAAGGTCATGTAGGTATGAGTGCAACCAAGTGCAAGCTAAGCTAAGAGAGTGGAATATCAACCTGTGTCCACTGACAAAATGAATGTTTGTGGAAGAAAATTGGTTTGGGCATATCTGGACCCTACAGTGTTTTGGAGTTGGGTGTTGCGTAAGCAGTTGTTGCAATGGATGATCATTCCAGGTGGCCAGAAGTCAAGTTTACCAATCAGGTCATCACTCATGAAGGGATCAATTTTCTTGAGGAGATTTGGAACCAAGAAAGGGTTCCTGAGATTATAGTGATCGATAATGGGGTACAATTTGTTTTGTGTGACATGAGTAATTTTTTGGTAAAATGGGGAGTAGGACATATTTGTTCTGCTTATTACCCCTGAGAAATGGATTGGCGGAGAGGTGGAACAGGACAGTAAAAGAGGGATTACAGTTGGCAGTGTATCAGGGTGAATCGTGGAAGGTTGGTGCAAACACTTTGATCAGGGCATATGGCACTACTCCCAATCGTGCCATGGGTAAGACACCATTTGAGTTGATGAGGGGATGGAAAACAATGATGATTTTGTCCAAAGGAGTGCAAAAATATAGCTTGGATGGGGGTGTTGGAGTTGGAGACACAGGCAATGTGTTTGGTATGACTATATATCGGTTGGTGATTGGGTGCGTCTACAAAGTGGGCACAAGCGGAGGAAAGGGTTATAGAAGTTGTCTGATCCTTTGATGGTAAACAAGGTGAACCCATACACAGTGTTACTGAGTGATGAGAATGTGTTGAATCTGAAAAAAGTTGATAAGTTGTTAAGATGGCAGTGTAAGCAAAGAGAGTATGAAGTTCCTCTGTGTATGGAAGGTAGAAGACCAGGAGGGGGCAAAGCGTAGTGAGTCCAACGGGACCACTCCGTGTGTGCAGAGAAAAGGGAGGGGGGATTCCCTTGTCGGTACTAGGGCTCTCACACACCCAGCAAGCTAGGTGTCATGCTTCTTCATATGAGCCTGCCCCTCGTCAGGTCGGCGCTGCATTACCTGATGGGCACACAAACCGGGGCTCTTAGTCGGGGATCTTTTGTTCCTGCCAGTGGGTGCAGTGGGGGTAAGAGACCTAGTGTGTAGATGTGGGATGTAGGTGGATGTAAAATAGGTCAGTTAGTCTTAAACAACTTTACTTAGGGTGATCAACCCTTGACCATACTCTATATCTCTTTAATGTTTTTATCTTCTCCCTAGGACCCAACTGGTCGTTTTTCATACCGCCGACTCACGGTAGCGAGTATATCTCACATACAGACCAGGTGACACAGACAGTCCTTATGGCTACATCTGCATTGATGCCATCATCCTTGTTTTATTTTTACATTTCTAGGCCTTTTGAAATCACCATAGGCACTGGATATAGTTTATCTTATGTAGTTCACTGTCCCACACAACGTGATTCAGGGACTACATCAATTGCACACTGAGTGGCCCACGACTATTGAGGCCTTGTAAATAGCACTATATTCCATAAGCACTATAGGTTGTTTGGGCAATGGGGACGCAACATATTGTGATACCATCATTCACATGCCAATATGATTTTGTTTTTCTTAATTTTTTCTATAGGTCAACTACCTGTGTTCTGGGTACGTAGAAATGTACTTACCTCTGTAGTGTAGATAGCATTTTATTCGATCCTGAGGAAGTGCCCTGATTTATAGGACAACTAAACACCACTGGGTATGGGTTCCCAAGCAGCAAGGCCAAACCCTGCCTTATGTATACTACAAAAAAAAGCCAATGCTGCCTTTCTTGATGAACTATCTATTTATCTCTCTCACACACGAATAGACGACCGGTGCCGCAGTACACAGCCCACTGATAGAACAATAACAACCGCGGGTTAATAATTGCCCGATACCCACGATTTGCACATTCCAAGATGGCGCACGCTCCAAAGATAGAAACCATGTGATGCGGATATATTCCGAAACTTAACGCGGAAGAAGCAGAGACTGCCCGGGATCGATAGACCGGAGCCTGACTAAGCCAGGAACCATATCGGACAAAAGGTGAGCACCATGGAGCTTTTTGAGGCGCGGTCAAACAGGGTAATGTCGCTAAACTTAAACTCGCCCGGAAAGAACAGCCAGACGCTCTGGTATATAGCGTAATGGATAACTATCAGTGTTCCACTGCAATATGAATGAGAATGCATCACTTTACCTTGCAGGTGCATTCCAGATCTACCCCTTCAAAATTCACGTCTGAAAATAAAAACAGCAAATAGGTAAGATATATAACTTACTAACCTTGACGCCACAGACAGTGACAATGATTTTATCCACTAGTAAACAACACACATTTGTTTCTTTCACAGAGTAGAGCGTGAGGAATCGCAGTACGAGACCAGTGAGTGTCTTTTGGTGTATAAAGGTGTTTTGGATGCAATAGATTGAGACTATATGGCAGTCTTGCTGAAATGTATGTTTATCATTTAGGTGGTCTCGCGCCGCGGTTTTTGGTGATCAAATGCAATTGATTTGATTCACTACTAGAAAGGTAAGACACATACAGGTGGTTGTTGAGCCTACTAGCAGTCTTGTTTATGGTCAAGGAACAAACACCTAATAAGGGTCTAACCCCCCTTTTCTTTCCATTCACAGTATATGGTCCTGATGAAAACTCTGCACTAAAGAGAGCTCGAAACGCGTAGACCTTGTTATTTACAGCCATAAGAACATCAAATACTATTCGTATTAAGTTGATTTTTTCTTGAAGCTACATTCTATGCTTTGTAAAAAGTGTATATAATTTGTACATGATTTTTTGTATAAAAGGGTTTTATACAAGAGTGTTGTGAGTGTGAGTGTGTTTGGAGTATGTCAGACAAAGATCTGTAGTGATAGTGTGTATGAGTGATATGAAGGGGATGTGGTATAATAGGGAATAACAATAGGTTTGTTTGTGTTCCGTTTTTTTGAAATGTGTAAAATTTGAAAAAATGAATGACAAAATGACAATTTGAAATGAAATAAAATAAAAAGGATTTATTCACAAAAACCAGGTACTGCTCACATAGTGTTCTATTCGTGTGTGAGAGAGATAAATAGATAGTTTATCAAGAAAGGCAGCATTGGCATTTTTTTGTAGTATACTGATCTATAGGACCACAATGGCACGAAACATGTTGATCACTTGAGAGCTTGACATACACTACTAGATACATCATTACTAGTCCTGTGCCCCTCTCAGTCTTTTAACTAGGCAGTTTACCACCCCCAATAAAGTTGTTTAGGACTAACTGACCAATTTTACATCCACCTACACTCCACCGGAAGGAACAAAAGATCCCTGACAAAGAGCCCCGGTTTGGGTGCCCGTCAGGTATTGCAGCGCTGACGTGATGAGGGGCAGGCTCATATGATGAAGCATGACACCTAGCTTGCTGGGTGTGTGAGAGCCCTAGTTCTGACAAGGGTATCCCCCCTCCCTTTCCTCCGCACACACGGAGTGGTCCCGTTGGACTCACTACACTTTGCCCCCTCCTGGTCCTCTACCTTCCATACACAGAGGAACTTCGTACTCTCTTTGCTTACTTGTCCTCTTGGGGCAGGTACGCTGGACCTCGTTAAACACGCCCCCCAGTCCCTCCTTTTGGTGAATAAGATGGCAGTGGCTCACTCAGGAGATGGTTCAATGTTCTAATGGTATTCTGAAAGATTCTTCTCCTGTTGGGCTTGATCATAGTAGTGGTACATCTCGGTACATGCCCTGGTGGGTCAAAGATTATGTCTTGCACTGATGTGCAATTTTGTTATTTACACAATTTAGTTTTGTTTAGTTAAATTGTTCTATAGACAACATGTAAAAGCTGTGTAGTTTCAATTTATTTTGTATATGTTGCCTATTTATTTGTGATACCACATTTTTTATATATGTGTTGCATTCCTGTATGCCATGGAATGCACATAAGAAAAGAATCTGCAGGTCGGCAGATTCAGAGGAAGTTGTTGGAGCCGGTGGTGGCCTCGCTGTTGGCTCCCGATGCATCACTAATAAAGTACGTATTTTTCCTGACCTTCCTGACTTCTCATTTCTGGAGGGTGTGCCACAGGCATACAGTTTACTAAAGTACCGTACAGTGCCATAGAGTACAGTAGAGTGCTGTAGAATGCAGTTTTATAGAGTAGAGTGTTGTAGAATTAAATGGCATACATTGGAATGTCACACACTGGTGTAGAGTGGGGTAAAGTGTCATACAGTGTAATTGAGCGGAGTGGTGTAGCGTAGAGTGGACTAAAGAATCAGATAGTGGAGTGGTGACTTGTATAGCACAGTGCTGTTGAGTGGAGTACAGTGTAGTGGAGTAGAATCGAGTGGAGTAAAGTGTTATAGAGTGGAGTGGTGTGTCCTACAGTGGAGTGGTATGCCGAGGTATAGAGTGTGGGAAACTGTCATAGAAGGGAGTAGAGTGGAGTAGCATAGAGTGGAGTGTTATAGAGTGGAGTGAGGTCGAGTAGAGTAGAGTGTGGTAGAGTATGGTACAGTGGAGTGGTATAAAGTGTTGTACAGTTGAGTGGCATACAGTGCCATTGAGTGGCGTAGAGTGGAGTAGTGGAATATAGTCGAGTTCAGTGGAGTAGTGTGTTATAGAGTATAGTTTGGAGTAAATTGTGGTGGGCTGGCATAGAAGGAGTTGTGTAGAGTGTTGTAGAGTGGAGTACAGTCTGGAACAGTGGCATACAGTGGACTACGGTGTTGTAATTGACATAGACTGGAGTACAGTTTTGTACAGAGGAGTAGTAAAGAGTGGAGTTGAGTTTGGTGGAGTGGAGTGGAGGGGCATAGAGTATTGTATAGTGGAGTAGAGTTTCATAAAGTGGGTAGACTGGAGTGGCATAGACTGGAGTGGCATAGAGTGCAGTGGCATAGAGTGCAGTGGTGTACCGTGTTGTGTCATAGAGTGTCGTATAGTAGAGTATCGTGGCATATAGTGTCATGGCGTAGAGTGTTGTGGCATTGAATGTTGTGGCATGCAGTAGAGTGAAGTGGTGTACACTGGAATAACATTTAGTGGATGGCGTACAGCTGAGTGGCATACAGTGGAGTGGCACACTGTGGAATGGCGTGCAATGGAGAAGCACATGGTCGAACAGCGTAGAGTGGAGTGGGAAGTGTGGAGTAGCATAGAGTGGAATAGCATAGAGTGGAGTAGCATACAGTGGAGTGGCATATAGTGGAGTTTCCTAGACTGCAGTGACATACAGCAGAGCGAGGTAAAGTGGAATAGCATGCAGTGGAGTGGGGTACAGTGGCGTGTCACACAGTGGACTAGCATACAGATGAGCGGTGTATAGTGGAGTGGCATATAGTGGAATAGCATAGATTGGAGTGGCGTACAGTGCAGTAGTGTAGGGTGGAATAGTGTAGGGTGGAATAGTGTAGAGTATAATAGTGTAGGAGTAGCATACAGTGGAGTGGCATACAGTGGACTGTGGTAGAGAGGCCTGATGAACAGCGGAATAGCACAAAGTGGAGTGGCATAGAGTAGAGTGGCGTAAAGTGCAGTGGTGTTGAGTAGACTGGCATAGGGTGGAGTGAGCTACAGTGCAGTGGCGTACAGTGGAATAGCATACAGTGGAATAGCATACACTGGAGTGGAGAGGAGTGGCATAGAGTGGAGTGGCTTTTAATGGAATAGCATAGAGTGGAGTGGTGTACAGTGGAGCGGTGTTGAGTGGAGTGAGGTACAGAGCAATGGTGTACAGTGGAAAAGCATAGAGTGAAGTGGCGTAGAGAGGAATGATGTACTGTGAAATGGCATAGAGTGAAGTGTTGTAGAGTGGAATACCATAGAGTGGAGAGTTGTTGAGTAGAGCGGGGTAAAGTGTAGTGGGGTTGACTGTTGTGGTGTACAGTGTAATACTATACTGTTGAGTGGCGTAGAGGGGCTTGTTGTACAATGGAGTGGCGTATAGTGGAGTTGCATAGAGAGGAGTGAAGCGGAGCAGAGTTGTATACAGTGGAGTAGCATACAGAGGAGTGGTGTAGTGTGGAATAACGTTAAGTGTACTGGTGTACAGTGTAGTGACATAATGTGGAGTGGCTTTTAGTCATATAGTAGAGTGGCATACAGTGGAGTGACATAGAGTGAAGTGGTGTACAGTTCAAATAGCGTACAGTGCAGTCGTGTATACTGAAATGGTGGACAGTGCAGTGGCATACTGTGGAAATTTGTAGAGTGTAATGTTGTAGCATGGACGTCATTTAGGGGTTCGCAACTGCCCCTTGCGACCCATGGCACAGTCTTTGAGTACTCTGGCCTCAGAGGTGACACAATCAGTGCCAGGAACATAGTGGCAGCGTGTCCTTATGGATCCACTTTCTTTGACTTCTCTAATTTGTTTATTACACTAATAGTGAATTTTTGTTTCATTATTTATTATGTGTAATAAAACATTGGAGTACATCTAGCTTGAATCTGTTCTTCCCTGGCAGCAGAGGTAATTAAAAAAAGCTGTAAAATGTAAGTTGTGTGCCGGCTTGTAGGTGAGTGTGTGTTTATGTGAGAGAAAGAGTGTGTGAATGTGTGTATGTGTATGCGTAAATGGTATTGAAGATCAAAGGGAATGTGATGTCACTTCTCCTATTCCTAGCATTTTGGTGAATTGACATTCATGTGTCATAGAGTGGAGCTGCGTATAGTGGATTAGCATACAATGGAGTAGCGTAACGTGGAGGGGCATAAAGAGGAGTGGGGTAGACTGGAGTGTCATAGAAAGGAGTGTCATAGAGTGTAATAGCATACAGTGGAGTGGTGTAAAGTGGAGTGGCGTAGAGTGGAGTAGGGTAGAGTGGAGTGGCGTGCAATGGATTAATGTAGAGTGTACTAGCGTAAAGTGGCCTGGAGAGTGATAACCGACATAGCATGAAAGTGTTTGTATGGATGTAGATGTAATGTGGCAGGAATATACATTTTTAGGTGTAAAGAGAACTTTTTTGGTAGTATGTGTGAATAACGTATGTAGTGTTAAAGTTATAAGCTTTAAAAAATTTAGTTATATATTGTGCCACAGCGTACCGCGGTATGCTCACAGTATACCACAGTACATGTGGATGATAAGGCAGTATGTGGTTGGCTAATGGCTGTGTTTGCCAAATGTAAAATGCAAGAAACAACTAAGGGCTGGCTCCAATCAGTAAGGCTGAGCCTCAATAATTATGAAACAAACAGAATTGCCAGTACTGATGTAAGTGGTTTAAAGTGAACAAGTAATCATCCAAAACTAGAAGAGAAATTCAAGAGTGGGAATTGCTAGTTAATAGCTTTTTATTTTAGCAGATTTTCAAAGAAATATTTCAAAATTTTTAGTTCATAATACACAAAAAAGTTCTCTTAAAAAAGACACATAGGATATAAGAATATAATTATACATCAATCATTCATTCAAAGTTACACGCATGTCACAGTCAACAATATCGCACTCAAACAGTCAAAAAAACAACACAAAGCATATAATACAATATATATACAAACAATACAGAAAAATGAAGAAAAATAGCCAAAGTCTGCCAATATTTTACAGTGATATTAAGATAACCAATTTTTTTCCTTGTACATTCCTCTATATCAAACAGTGATCAAAACTTATTGGAATTATTACTACTAGGTAATGTACACTACGGAGCTGCAGGGTTGATTCGTTAGGTACCCGGCGGCTCTCGCAGACCAATGTGTGGCAGGGCCTATGCGTTTCGAATCCCACCAGGTTAGTAGGGATTCTCTTCAGGGCCTAATGGAATGTCTGTGAAGAATAAAACAAAGAAAGAAAGAAAATACAAGTGACATGAATAGGACAAATAATTCATTCAAATCAGGACATGACAACAGGGGAGATTGCCAGACGACTCAAGCGTGCCCTCAACGGCTTACCAATTTTTCAGAAGATCATGGACGTGTAATAGGGACCGCAGTTTTTTAAGGAGGTGGATTAGAGCCTGAAAATGAACGACATAAAGATAGGCTTAACTGTTCCGTTCGGTGTTTAGTGCACTAGGGCAAAGGTTACTTCGTGACAACTAGTTCGGTGCCTAGTTTTACTCACCTTTTACACAAAGTGGAAAGTCTCTTTTCGGATGTGCCCGTAGAATGATACTTGAACGCTGCAGAGTAAAGGATGGATACCTGCTTGAAGAATAAGAAACTCCATTTAGAATTGAATGTAGGAGTTGCTTGGAATAGATACAAAACGGATCCTGTAAAAATTCTCACCCCTAGTGTGAATAATCTTCGTTTCGGGGCTGGAAAGCGATAGAACTAATTCCGCAACCCTCTCTATGATCAAAGAAAAAAGAAAGAAAAAACGAGGTGAGTCCATAGACCGCCAAAGGGACTTATCTAATAGGATTATTTATCTAATCAAAAGAAAACTTACCGGTCTTCAGAGCTTGAAGACCTTCAAGGACTGGGAATGAACACGGTCCGCCGGGAGTAGGGCGAATTAATACTGAAATAGATAGTATGGAAAAAGGGTTTGCATGGTTGAAAATTGCACTTGGTGGTGGTTTACAAGGGTTAATGTCGAGAAAACATTAAACGCATTACCGGAATCAGTGAATCGTGGTATCCGAACGTGAGGAGGGCCCAATACTTGTAACGTTTGGAGAGCGTGTTTGTGGATTCACTAGAACAAACCAATACAAAAAAGGTCTGTGAATTACGAGGTAATTATGGAATTCGGAATTGACACAATTTCTTTAGTGTAGCAGAAGCTTACCGCAAGGAATGCAAAATTCGAATATGGCCCAAGCTCGTCTAAGGTAGAGTGAACAATCAGCACCCGTGTAGTGGCAGTCTAAAAATACTCTGCAATTAAATCGGGGCATATATCACTTATAGAGCCGGCACAAGCTTACAAAGTTACTGGGAAGGGGGGCGGGGGGGATTGGGTTCACTTACTTCTAAATCGGGCATCCGCACGGACCGGTGGCGTTCTGGTCGGCGCTATACCTTCGCGCATGCGTCCTACAAACACAGACGGGGAAGTGTTCCTTTTTAAGGGCGTGCATTGTTTAGTGCCGCCTCTAAATAGGGAGTGGCGGAAAAACCGTTTACGGCAAGCGAGAGAGCTGCCTCATTGAAGCTGGAGCCTGTTCAAATAAAGAGGCTAAGAAAAGTTTCATAAAACATAATCGAAAAAAGGGGCATTTACAAGAAAGGCCGTGTGCGGCAAGCGTGGGAGCACAGCCTGCTTGGAGCTGTAGCCTGTTCAAATACAAAGGCTAAGAGAAGTTTCATAAAACAACTAGAAGTCAGACGAAGGTGGGGGGGGGGGGTTCCTATATTTATGGCAAGGAGCATGTGCCGGAAAATGGGATGGATGGATTAGCATGTATGTACACTTCTCAACACGCGATCAACTATAGGGATCTGGGCGGATCCTCCGTTTGTGACAAGGGGCTTGCGCCGAAAGATTGGAAAGATGGTATACAAACGCCTATAGGATTATAGGTATCAATGGCACAGATAGTTGCGAGGTCTGGAAGGGAACAATTATGGTCAAATGATGCATAGCCTATTAAAGTTTAAAGATTTCGCTCAGTTCATTCAGGCCTGATGTTGCCGTATCGAATTTTACTATAAGGAATGCCTCTCTTTTAGACAATTTAAGGTTCCAGTCGCCTCCGCGGGGATCTTTTTCAACCCTAGATATCACTGTCCACCTCAGGTCACTGATTTGATGTTGCATTCTTGTCCAATGATGGACCAATGGGGCATTTTCCACTTTTCTTTTTAATCTTGATTTGTGTTGAGAAATGCGTTGACGGACCTCTTGGTTTGTTTTTCCTATGTAGAGGCGTTGCCCCTCGACATTAACCCTTGTAAACCACCACCAAGTGCAATTTTCAACCATGCAAACCCTTTTTCCATACTATCTATTTCAGTATTAATTCGCCCTACTCCCGGCGGACCGTGTTCATTCCCAGTCCTTGAAGGTCTTCAAGCTCTGAAGACCGGTAAGTTTTCTTTTGATTAGATAAATAATCATATTAGATAAGTCCCTTTGGCGGTCTATGGACTCACCTCGTTTTTTCTTTCTTTTTTCTTTGATCATAGAGAGGGTTGCGGAATTAGTTCTATCCCTTTCCAGCCCGGAAACGAAGATTATTCACACTAGGGGTGAGAATTTTTTAGGATCCGTTTTGTATCCATGCCAAGCAACTCCTACATTCAATTCTAAATGGAGTTTCTTATTCTTGAAGCAGGTATCCATCCTTTACTCTGCAGCGTTCAAGTATCATTCTACGGGCACATCCGAAAAGAGACTTTCCACTTTGTGTAAAAGGTGAGTAAAACTAGGCACCGAACTAGTTGTCACGAAGTAACCTTTGCCCTAGTGCACTAAACACCGAACGGAACAGTTAAGCCTATCTTTATGTCGTTCATTTTCAGGCTCTAATCCACCTCGTTAAAAAACTGCGGTCCCTATTACACGTCCATGATCTTCTGAAGAATTGGTAAGCCGTTGAGGGCACGCTCGAGTCGTCTGGCAATCTCCCCTGTTGTCATGTCCTGATTTGAATGAATTATTTGTCCAATTCATGTCACTTATATTTTCTTTCTTTCTTTGTTTTATTCTTCACAGACATTCCATTAGGCCCTGAAGAGAATCCCTACTAACCTGGTGGGATTCGAAACGCATAGGCCCTGCCACACATTGGTCTGCGAGAGCCGCCGGGTACCTAACGAATCAACCCTGCAGCTCCGTAGTGTACATTACCTAGTAGTAATAATTCCAATAAGTTTTGATCACGTTGTTTGATATAGAGGAATGTACAAGGAAAAAAATTGGTGATCTTAATATCACTGTAAAATATTGGCAGACCTTGGCTATTTTTCTTCATTTTTCTGTATTGTTTTGTATATATATTGTATTATATGCTTTGTGTTGTTTTTTTGACTGTTTGAGTGTGATATGGTTGACTGTGACATGCGTGTAACTTTGAATGAATGATTGATGTATAATTATATTCTTATATCCTATGTGTCTTTTTTAAGAGAACTTTTTTGTGTATTATGAACTAAAAATTTTGAAATATTTCTTTGTAAATCTGCTAAAATAAAAAGCTATTAACTAGCAATTCCCACTCTTGAATTTCTCTTCTAGTTTTGGATGATTACTTGTTCACTTTAAACCACTTACATCAGTACTGGCAATTCTGTTTGTTTCATAATTAAAAAATGTAAAATGCAGGCATGTAGTTTTCAGCAGTTTGGCTACGTTCTACGTTTCGCTGCATTCGGGGTTAGTGTCTTAGATATAGGTATACTGTAGGTTTTATTGTTGTTCCTTACTTGTCACAGGGTCTCGGACCTCCCACAGGACATCGAGCCTGACGACCTAGAGGAAGACCCATTACCCACTTATGCTGTACCTTTTCTTCTTTTACAGCCATAGCAACCGTTCGTCCATACAGAGGAAATACCACAACGGATCCTTTAATGACCAGGACTTCCTGGACTTCAAACCCTCCCACAAGGACTATGTCATCGACGCTCTCCACCCAACCACAGCAGAGGATTGGGGGATTCCGAGTTCAAACACCAGACCCTCCAAAGGACTGCGCGTTGCAGTAGAACTTTTTTTTAAATTCTTTTTTTATTGAAGTCCTTGATAACATCATTATTCGTACCATACAAACAAAGCTTATAAGCCATTAATCGAAATATAATCCCCAAATTTTTTCAAATTTTCTCACCCCCCCAATCTTCTGAGCGTACATTTGTTCGCTTTTTCTAACTCTTTTTACTTTCTGAAACCAATCCTGAACCGAAGGAATCAGATCTGAGCGCCAATTCTGCAGTAACAATGACCTGGCCACCGCCATTACGATGTACACAAATTTTGCCAATTGATCTGGAAGTTTAAGGTCCAAATCAAAACCATAGAGCATTAATTTGACATTCAGGAAAATCATAATCTTATAATAAGTTCGAAGAAAAACAAAGATTTCATCCCAAAATGCCTTAATTTTAGAACAATGGACCATTATATGAGACCAATTCGCCGGGGCATAATGTAAACATCGAAAACAATTAGAAGGAGTATTGGTGTACATTTTGGCGATAGCCGCCGGAGTACGATACAGAAGCCAGTTACTAAAAAATAACATTCTGCGCCAATTGGCTCCCCTTAAAACACTAAAATTAAATTTATTAATGGTCTTCCAAGTACTCAGAGATAGCGCATGGTTTTCTTGTTCCTGCCATTTTCTAATTACTTTTGAGCTTAAGTCCATCTCCCTACTCTGTGCTAAGCAGCGTTTCTACTCCCCAGGCTTCTTTATCAATGGATAAAAAAAAGCTCATTAGTCAATTTAGTAGGATGGCTAATCTGCATTGGGTCCATTTGCGCCAAAATTTTATGAATCAAATTGTATGAACCCAACAGCAGGAAATTCCCCTGAATTAACCGTGCCATCTCTGTCAGGGTTATCCAGAAATCGTTCTTGACAAAATCCATTAGCTTAGTGAACCCTGCTCGCCCCAAGTTTTCCACTACCTCTGATCCTATTTTGATCCCTAAGAATGAGAATGCACTGTTCAGGGGAGATGTTAAATTAAAGAGAGGAAGAGAGTATCTTTTAAGCATAGCAGCACGTCGCTTAAAAAACCAGGCGTTGCAGGAGAACTTGAGAGGATGCCGGCGGCTTCGTCAGAGGAAGACAGCACTGTTAAAGAACCCTGCCACCAAAACCGGGAGAACAACTCCGTTTTAAGAGTCGTCAGGACACGGCGGCCCAACCCGACTCCAGGAGAGCCGGCAGCGTTATCCGCTGTAGTCATGAGGGGAGAAGAATCCAGGCAAAGACCCCAGGCACAGGCCAGCCACGTTCCAGGAGGAGCATGGCTCACTCAGGTACGAAACTGTTTGAAGGGTTAAGGTGGGAGGTGGCCTTCTAATGCCACTTAAGCAACCTTGGGGGTTACTTGACAGACGATTCGACGACTCTAGCAACCCCGTGACACTGGTGAAGGTTTACAATAAGGTGCAGGCATCCTGTCACTACCCTCCCCGTTTCTATAAAAGTTAAAGAAAAGACCACTTATTCTGGTCTCCTTTTTTTTCGGAGGTACTCCCGAAACAGCGAAAATACAAGGTGGAGACCAAGCGACATCAGTCAAGAAAAGGATTTAAGACAGGTGAAATTTTGTTTGTGCTTGTTAAATAACTGGATATACTCTACACTATACAATAAAATAGTGAGAAGAGACAGAAACTACCGTAGGCCTCTCAATATTTCACAGTAATTCCCTACACTACCTATTACAACTTTGTTAAAGTGTCAGGTTCTAGCCGGTTGCGCCTGCCGAGGGATTAAAACTACATGTCCCAAGAGGCCTAGCGGTGGAGGAGTGTTTAAAACAAAGCGACGCGCACTTCTGCGCGTGCGCAATTCAGTGTGCCCAGCCGCGACGGGAGTTTCCAGGACGCGAAGAGTTGAGTGCCAAGGAAGCAGTTTCGGTGGCAGGGGAGAGGATTCACCCTGCAGGAAACCGGCAACCTCGACAAAACTTCACGGTCAGGTAGGGGGAGAGGAGTCGGAGCCCGGCTCTGTCTCTCGTTGACTTGGCAATTTAGAACACGACGAGGGTTCTTCCGCGAAGGAACGGAACCGCCCTCAGATACATTTTCGTGTTGTTCCGATCTGAACCCAGCTGACTCGCTTCTCCGGACGGAGGAGTATTTAAGGCACAACACTGTCTGGGCTTGTCGAAAGGAGTTGGGTTTGGAAGCGTGTTGATCACCCCGTGAGGAGGAGCGCTACTGGCAATCATTTTCGGAGTACTATTACCATCACTTTATAGCGTGTAAAATCCCAAAGGGAAGGGAAACGCTGAGCGGATTGTTGGAAAGAGCCTAGGGCACTCTGAGACTTGGGAAGAGGGATATTTACTTTATAGAGTGTACCCTAAGAGACTTACGTGAATTATAGAACTGGGCTGTTCATACAGCATCATATATTTCTGTTTTGCATTGGTTTCTGGTTCGTGTAAGAAGCCTTGCTGGTATCTCGTTTCTGGAGAGGACCTATGAATTATGCAGGAGTTCTTTGCCAAAGGTTCTGAGCTTGGAGATAATTATGGTTTAGTGAGACCTAAATGAGAGTAGCAGAAATGATGTGTGGAGTGTGTTAATGTTGTCTGCTTATATATTACAGAGCCTTTGTCCCTGCAGCCCCCTTCCGTCCTTTAACCCCTGCCTGATCTGACTAGAACTCTGTGTATCATGCTGGGGCGAGATTGTAGATCTCTATCTTATCACTATAGATCTAAACCCCGTTCTGGTCAACTGAACCTTTATTGCCTGTCGTTGAGGAAAGAAAGTGCATCCAATACCAAGTTAGTTGCTCAATAATGGGCTTGACTCTGAAAAACCACAGACTACTTCTAGCTTTTAAAGATTTATTATAGAGTCAAAGTTAACTGCAAGTACAGGCATCTCAAAATGAGATTCAAAAGATATATGGGCACCACTACAAACATGTGCTCTCGAAAAGCCCTCAGGCGAGCAAAGAACACAACTAGAACTAATTCCAAAATCAAAAGAGCTGCAAGCATCGACACATATTGTGATCTCTCCGTCATTTACAGCAGGAGGGAAAGGTTTCAGGTTAGGCTGTCCCTACCCTGCTCTGGATGGTATCCCTACTTAACAGAGTCCCAACCTACCAAAAGGTGTCAGCTGTGGATGACTTCCTAAGAAGATCACCCACTCCTAGTCTCTAGGTGAAAACCTATGATCTCCAGTCATGACCCCTCTCTGCCTACCCATCCGCTCTCTGAAGGGTCCTCAGGCATCTGCTCTAACTCCACCCCGGGGTGCTGACCCTAATACAAAATCACAATAAAATTTGAGACGCCCCTCGTGAGACGCCCCTCACGTGGTGTTGATTCTGGCTTTTTCCATGAAGATCTTTCCTTGGGCCTCGTGCGTTAGCGTTGACCTTGCTTCTCAGACTCTTCTCCGGCCCGCCGATACCCCCTAAAACATTCCTGAACCCTCCTCCATGTCTACACCAATCTTATGAACAGAACTCTATTCATCCAGTTATTAATTGAATCCCCTCACATATGCAGACAGACATCCGTGGCTGAATCTCCATTCCCATAGACTTCTAACAAAAGTTTGCAACTTATTTCCTGACACAGCTCGGCCTGTATCAGTGCATGTAAATCAGAAATCCTTTCATCATTTCAGGCCTACAACCCTTGTGCAAAAGTTAACTAATATAACATGTTAGTTTCTTTCTCTGGCATAATAAGAAAACACATCTATGGAATATAAATCTAATGGATAAACAAATCGGTGTATCATTAGTACAATCCATGTCGTGCAAATGAATACCTTTCCCCACCCTTTCAGCGCTGGCCCTGGGGCCTACTCTGTTCTGTGCTTTGCAGCACGACATTTTTACATTAGCAGCTACATGACATGGATCCTGATTAATCACTTCTAATAAAGTTATACATTTTCACACATGTTTGCATTAGTTCCACTTCTATATGAAATCTCTAGATTACTACACATTTCAAGGTATAGGTGAATATATTTTCAGCACTCATAGCATTTCTCTTTATGATTTGTGCGTACTACTTGCAACTCTGGTGCACTCATACATTTTGTTCAGTTTGCGCTCTCTCAGTTCCCCCCTTTGATGACCCCTAGGGGTCATCATCAACATTTAAACTGAACTAATTGCCAATGCCCCTCGTTTCTGCGTTTCCAGAGCCCTCAGACTCCGGTACTGATTGTCTTGTATTGCAGCCAATCTCTGTAACTGCTCTCTCCTGGATCTCTCCAATCTATTTGATCTATACCATTGGTAAGACCTCACTAATCCCCACAACAGGATCACACAGATCACTATTATGATGATAGGTTTCAGCACATACCATACAAAGCTCTTCCCTAGGTTGGCAAACCAACCTCCAACTTCTCCCATTCCATGACCCACTTTTTCCCAAACATTTACTTTAGTTAGGTCTTCGATCTCCTCGTGAATATTAGTTATATTCATAATGACCTTCTCAAGAGGTTTTGAATTGTCTGGAATGTAAGTGCAACATTCCTGGACCTTCAAAGCCTTACAGACTCCGCCTTCTTTTGCTAGCAGGTCGTCTAACGCAAGACGGTTCTGGAGCACCATGGCCCTTATCGATTGCATCTCTCCTTCCACCAGCATTAAGGATCTAGCAGTGCTGGCAGACAACCTGTCTACGACTGTTGCCAGTCGCCTAATTTTGACATCATTGAGGATCAGTCCTAAGATAGGAAATGCAGCTCCAAATACATCTCCAACTAATTCTGCATCTCCTAGATCTCTTCTCCCTCTTGTCGAGGCTTTGCCCTCGATGATCTCTAAATCTTGAGCATGGTATATTTTGGGAAAGACAATTGCCAAGTAACATGATCCATACCAATTGTCAGGTAGTCTCACGTAAGCATTTCTCCCACATACAAAATATACATTTGGAATCACTTGCATTCCTTTCAAGAAATCCTTTGTGTAATATTCGAACTTGAAAGCATGTTCACAACTGACTTCCCCTACGAATACATTTTCGTAGTACGTTTTGCTTCTGTGAAGACATAACTTCCCTCTCTGCGTTTTATCCAACGCTATTGGACCACTACTACCCTTCCTCTTGTGTGCCTTCTCTTCCTCGGTCCAATCTGTTTTCCATTGTCCTGATTTTTTCAAAATCTTTTGCCTTCTGTATCGATCATCCACCTGCCCTATAAACTTCTTCTCGACTTCTGACACCTTGCATGTCAGGTTATTTCTGCGGGCATGTGAAGTATCTAAGGTATCCCAAGGAATGAAGAACTTGGCCAATCTGTCTTCACTCTTCCAGTAGTCCCACTTGTTCATTTGCTTGTAGTTTGGGACTTCTGGTAACACTGAGTCATAATTAGAGAAATAGTATTCAAAACTATCTCTCCCATAAAATATGCTAAGCAATAAGCTACATGTAATGCCATAAGTCAGCGGGAGGTGATGATATCTAATGCCTTCATCTACAGACGCCGGCAGTTGCATGCAGACGTAGCAATCCTTGACCTCCATGGCATCCACGTATTCGTACAAAAGTTTGGCATAAGCATTTGACCTAAAGTCGCCTTGGGACTCATCCATATGTAACCTACGAGCCTCTGCTGCTAATAACGCTTTCTCATGTATGTTTTCCCCTTTCTTACTGGCAACAGTGGGTCTTGGCGTCACTACAGACTTCTCGCCTGGTACCCTTGCCTCTCTCTCATGTCCCACTACATATGATACAGTAACTACTAAAGCTATTAGAAGTATCACTCCTACTATTAGTGTGCCTATTATACATTTGGCTCTACGATTCGGGCTACCGGCTTCCATTTCTTCAGCCAGTATGATTCCTTCCTTCTATTTCAACACAAAGTTCTTTTCTTCTTTTTTTCCTTTACAGTCTCTCTTGATCAACCAGTCTTTTAGAATCACACAATTGGAAGCTGGCAGTCTCTTTTTGCAAAAGTCTTTTTGAAGCTTTAACACAGACAACCCTAGCCCTTCTCCGTCAACTGATAGGAAGGTCCCTAAGATTTTCTGCTTCCTAGGCGCTAGGTAATCTTCTTTCTCTTGCTTATTTACAAAGTCTTTAAGCATCTACGATCAGGCTTGGGCCTGCGGCTTGAATAGCATAGTTCAATATTTCCAGACGAAGAATGTGCTCTTCATGGCTTGTTATCTTTGTTCCAAAGTCGGGGAATTGCAATTCAGTGAAAAACATGTGCTTTAACTTGCTTAGGCGGGGAGGGTTGGGGAGTGTGAACGTTAGTGACCCTTCTGCTTCGACAACGGGCACTAACAGCTGTACTTCTACTGTGATGATGGGTTCAGAGCTGGTCACCAGCACCGCTCGTATCCTCCCTGTCGCTCGTTCCCCCGACATTTGTCGCCAGATATGTCCACTCAGGGGTGGCGTATCTTCTGCTGGGCACACGTGCTCTTCTTGACCTTCTTAGATCTGGTGCTTCAGAGCCCTGAGCACCTTCTTCCGGGTCTGAGTCTTCCGATATTGGAGCAAGGGTTCTCTCTGGAGTTGACCTCAGGCTTGAACTCCTCCTTTGCGGCCAGCTGGCCTCTCCACGCCTTACCCTTCTGCTCCTTCTCCTTCTGCTTTGCTCTCGCTCTCTTTCAGACTGGTCGGTGTCTGATTCGTACTCCCAGCTACTTTCCCCTTCGGTAGCGTCGTCCGTTTCGCTGTTGTACTGACCGTCCTCAGCCTGGTCAGACACGTTCCCAGTTTCTTCTGGCACCTCTACAGCTTGGCTGGCCCCCTCTATGGCTTCTCGGTCCGCAGCTGGACTTCCATCCGAGAGAGGAGCTGTTTCTTCCAGAGGTGCTGGAACCCTCCGCGTATGAGACGCGTGGATCCAGTTGGGCAGGCCTCCCACCTTCACTGCAGTGTTCGTGATCAGGATGATCTGGTAGGGCCCACGCCAACGAACATCTAGGCAGCTTCTTCTTACGTGCTTCTTCACAAGCACCCAGTCTCCAGGACACAGGTCATGGCACAGGTCCTGGCACGACGGAACCTCGGCAGCCTGCACCTGAAGGGACACAGAATGAATGGCGTCAGACAGCCCCTTACAATAGTCCAGGATCATATCATCTGTGATATTTAACAGTGCAGCAGTTGGTACTGATGGCAATCTCATTGCCCTCCCCATTAACACCTCATGCGGTGACAGTCCCGTTCTTCTGTCTGGGGTACTACGGATACTCATAAGGACCAGTGGCAGAGCATCAGGCCAACTCAGGGACGTTGATGAACACATTTTGGCAATTCGATTCTTGATGGTGCTGTTTATCTGCTCCACAATTCCCGAAGCTTCTGGTCGGTAACTACAATGCAATTTCTGGTCTATGTTTAGAGCCGCACAAATCATCTTCACAAGCTCACTGTTGAAATGGGTTCCCCTATCTGATTCCAAAGAGGCCGGTACCCCGAATCGTGGTATGAGTTCCCTAAGTAATAACTTGGCTACAGTGAGGGTGTCACACCTGCGTGTAGGGTATGCCTCGACCCATCTGGAAAATATGCAAACAACCACCAGGACATAACGAAGGCGGTTGCACCTTGGCATTTCAATAAAGTCCAATTGCATCCTATTGAACGGACCTCCTGACCTCCCTATGTGACTCAATGCAACTGGTGTCCTCTTTCCTACGTTCAACTGCTGACAGGTCACACAACGCTGGCACACTGCTTCTGCTGCTACTCTAAACTTAGGGTTGTACCAGGTTTGCCTGAACACCCTTAGCATAGCATCTCTCCCCAGATGTACTGGACCATGTATCTGTCTGGCCATTGGGTTCACCATCTCATTGGGCAGCACTGCTCTTCCATCTGCTGAAACCCAGAAATGCGCCTCACCTATTACACATCCTGCAGTTTCCCACGTTTGTTTTTCGAAATCGGGTGCATTTTCTTGCATACATTTCAACTCGTCCCAAGTGTCTACAGTTTCCAATATCATGGCTAATTCAGTTCTTGCATTTATTCCGCCCACTTCCACCTCTGTGAAAGAGTACCCTTGTTCTGCACAATACCTGGCGACTTCGTCGGCATATCTATTGCCTTGTGACACGAAGTCCATATTCCTGGTGTGGGCGGTACATTTTACAACTGCAATACCTGCTGGACATTGCAAAGCTTCTAACAGCAACCGCACAAACTCTCCATTACGGATGGGGGAACCTGACGAAGTCATGTAGCCTCTTTGAGACCATAATTGCCCGTAATCATTTATTTATTTTTATTTATTTATTTATTTAGAAAGTTTTATATAGCGCGAACAAGATCTTTGCAGATATCAGAGCGCTTTACAAACACAGGAGGTAGGGAAAACAAGTAACATGGGAGAGATTATCAGACTTTTGAGCATCATGAACTACCCCATAACCATATTGGCTGTCGGTGTATATGGTGACTCGAATTTGGTTGCTTGCCAGGCAAGCACGCGTCAATGCAATAATTTCAGCTACCTGAGCGGAGTGTACTCCTTCCAGGCATCCGGCTTCCACAACTCCAGTAATTGTACAAACAGCGTAAGCTGCTCTCAACTGCCCAACTTCGTCTCTTACACATGAGCCATCGACAAAGAAAATGTCATCAGGGTCAGTTAGTGGCTCATCCACGATGTCGGGTCTTGGTTTGGTGCATAGTTCAGTCACATCAAGGCAATCATGATCTGTACATACATCATCATCAATGTCACCTGGGAGTGGCATCAAGGTGGCAGGGTTCAAAACAGAGCATCTCTTGAGAGTCACGTTCTCTGCAGCAAGAATGACTTGCTCATAGCGCGTGAGCCTGCTATTGGTCAGATGCTGTGTTTTGGTCCTGGTCATTAATAATTCAACAGAATGTGGCACGTACACCTCTAACGGGTGCCCCATCACAATGTTCTCGCAACGTTCGATACTGACACCTGTTGCAGCAACGGATTTGAGACATCCGGGCAACGCTGCGGCTACTGGATCTAAAGTAGCCGAGAAGTAGGCAACTGGTCTACGGGCATTCCCATGGATTTGGACCAAGACAGACAAAGCACAACCCTCTCTTTCACAACAGTAGAGCAAGAATATTTTATCGTAATCAGGCATTCCCAGAGCAGGAGCACGACACAGGTCCTCTCTCAGCTGCAGGAACGCCATCAAACAGTCCTTGTCCCATGGTACCGGATCACTCACCTCCTTGTGCGTCAGTTTTTGCAAGGGTTTTGCTTTCAGTGAAAAGTTCGCTATCCACTGTCGGCAATACCCCACCATCCCTAGGAACATCCTGACCTCTCTCTGTGTTTTGGGCGCATTCATCTTCATGATCGCCTCTATTCTGTCTGGTGACACCTTTCGTTTTCCCTTCTCTATTCTGTGCCCCAAGTACTGCACCTCTGTCAGGCAGTACTGCAATTTTCCCCGGGACACCTTGTGCTCATTTGCAGCTAAGTGATTTAGCAAAGCAATGGAGTCTTCCCTGCAAGCCTCTTCAGTTTCTGACGCCACAAGTAGGTCGTCTATGTACTGGACCAGAACTGACTTCTGGGGCAGCACTAGACTTTCAAGGTTTTTCTTCAACAGCTGGTTAAAGATCGATGGGCTCTCTGTATACCCCTGTGGGATACGACACCATGTTAATACGCGACCTTCCAGCTTAAAAGCGAAAAGGAAATGGCTCTCCTCGTCCAGAGGGATCGAAAAGAAAGCCTGGCAAAGATCTATCACAGTGAACCATTCAGCTTGGAACGGTATCTGAAACAATATCACTGATGGATTCGGTACCACTGGACAACATGAGACAACTATGTTATTAATCTTTCGAAGATCCTGCACTATCCTGAATTTCCCATTGGGCTTCTGCAAACCCATAATCGGGGAGTTACACGGACTACCCACGATTTCTTTCAGTATTCCCTGCTTAATCATGGACTCGATCACGGGCTTTATTCCTGCAATCGTTTCTGGAGTCAATTTATATTGGGGTGTTCTTGGAAACTCAGCATGCGGTTTCACTACGATTTTCACTGGGTCTACTCCCTTTACCAGTCCAATCTCTTCCCCAGTGAAGTCCCACACTTCTGGTGCCACAGTCTCCCTTAGATCCCAGGGGAGCTCATCCACTGTCAAAGTGGGATACAGCTCCACACATATTCTTGAATTAGCGACTTTGAAGTCAGCGTCATCATCGTTGGTCAATACCTCCACTCCCTGCGGGGTGCAATATATTGTACAATTTAATTTACACAATAGGTCTCTTCCCAATAAACATACTGGACTAGAGTCGCAAACCACAAACTGATGCTCATCGCTGTATTTCCCTATTTTCACCTGTACCGGTTCCGTCAATGAGCTCGTTATTCTCCTGTTTGCGACCCCCACCACTTGAATGGTCTCTCCAGACATGGGCAGGCCTGGAACTGCGGCTGATCTTATCGTGGATCGGGTGGCTCCTGTGTCTACTAAGAATGTTGTGGGGCACCCTGCCACTTCGGCCTCAACATAGGGTCCCCTTTGGTCCACATCTAAGGCTGCCCGAGGGTACAGTCTTCTCTCTCTACTCTCTGTCCTGTTAAGGGATCAACGTAATAGCACTCCTCTCCTCCTACAAACAGAGGCATCTGTCTATAGGTCTTCCCCGTTGTCCCTATTCTGGGTGGTTGGGGGAACTGAGCTCGCGGAGCTGGGGTCCCCCCTTTGACCACCTTCCCTTGGTACGGCGTTACTCCTTTTCCTGGAGTACTTTGAGCCTCTTCCTCCTCTACTTCTTTCAACGTTGTAGGGACACTCGCGCTTCCAATGCCCCACCTCGTTACACTGGTGGCACCGGGTCGTCTTTTTCAATGCCGCAATGTCCACCCTAGGTCTAAAGGTGGAGTTCTCCTCGATGCCCTTGTTCTGACTATACTGTTTCTTACCCCCAGTCCCTGTTCCCTGTTGCTGTTGCTGTTGTCCACCCTTACCAGCTGACTGCATCTGCACCACCATCAGTTTTTCCTTTAGCTTCTTTGCCTTTGAGTCTATCTCATCACAACAGTACCTAGCATATCTCAGAATTTCATCCAAAGGTTTATTTTGCCAACAAATCAAGTGTTGCTGAATCATTAGACTAATTTCCGGTCTCAAACCCAAGACAAACTTAGACACAAACTGCCCTATGTCTTTCGGGTCCATTACATCCAACCCGCTATATTGTTTAAACGCCTTCAGCAATCTCTCATAATATTCATGAACTGTCTCTTTGGGTTCCTGCCTAGTTCGATCTATTTTGACCCAATCTATGTCCTGCATTGGCACCTTGTCTTTCAGCCAAGTTATCACCCTCTCGTATTTGACCATTACTGTCTCGGACGGTCCATTGGTCCGTGCATCTCTCTCTGGTTCTGCTGTGGGCCACTCAGCACTAACCTTACATGCTGTCCACAAGTCTCCTGGTACCACTATGTCAAACAGTGTGTTCAGATCTATCCATAGTACCTTGGAGATTTTTACGAACCTCTCCACCTGTTTGTACCACTCTACTGGGTTTTCCCTCAATTTAGGGAAGGAGTTGGTAAAGGCTGCTAAGTCTCCCCTACTCCACGGCACATGCACATAGTTCCCATTTGCAACCTCACGCAAAGGGTATGCCTCTACTCTCTGCAGTCCTCCCTCTGGGGTCATCCCAATCATGCTTCTCCTAAGGGTCCCTTTCTTGGACCACCTTTCTTCCCATTTATCCAGCGCTCTCCATGTCCTTATTCCCATGATCAGTTCCCTTATGTGTGTTTTTAATCCTATTGTTCTTCTCTCTTCTAGGTCCTGATCTGAATAATGTAGCCTATGGTTACCCTGCTTTGGTCCTTGACAGGTCTACCATATATTTTCCTGCCAGTTCGACTAATTTCTCATGTGCCGCTCTCGCTTTCCGAGTGATGTCCTTTGCCATGAACAGTATCTCATCCTGTTCATACATCTCCATTCTCTCTAGAGGCTATGTACCATCCACCATGTCATCCAGATCTGATTTTAGGCTGGCGACATCAAGTCTCTTGGCTTTTATCTCGGCTCACAGTATGTCTTTTTTAGAGGGTTCACTAGTCTCTCTCCCGTCCCAACTTCGAGTCCTACGCTTGGGCTCAGGGGAGTTAAGGAGAGTTCTCCCTTGTTCCCATCTCTCTAGGTCCCATGCTCGGCCATCCTGTCTTGGAAGGTGATGAAACACGGGCCTGTTTCCCCCAATCTCATTTTGTCCACTCTCTCTGTCCTCTCCTGCTCCCTGGTAGGATTCCCTGCTGTTCTCCCTTCTGTCGCTATTTTCTCGTTGCCTAATGTCACTCAAGATTCGGTAGGTTCCTTCTCGGCTCCCCATCTCCCCCGGACTGCGTTCCTGTCCGTAGTCACAGGGGTTATGGCGAGACCTCTCGCAACTCTCCTTCTGCCCACTATTGTCAGACGCATAGCGGGTGCACTTAAAACTGTTCCTGTACTCCTGCGTCCTCCTATCCCCTTCGCTGTGAATTGGGCGAGACACCCCCCCACACTCGGGGCTCCTGTTTTCCAGGTCTGGTCTCCCCCTTCTCCTGGTAGGACAAGTGTCTCCTCTACTGTCCTGACTCTTCCCGTCCCACTCCGGACTGCTTTCGTCAGCCCCACAGTGAGTCCGGGTCCTGCTGTCTTGGCTTTCCCTTCCAGCTTCCGCTGCTATGATGCTCTTGTGAGCCTCCACTGCCTCGTCCCATTTCTTCATGTACTCACTTAGCTCCTGGAAGGATTTCCGTCCTGATCCCCTCAGATCCTCCGGCCATCTAGGGCCTCCCGGATCTCCTATTGGATCCACTGCTGTATGAACTGGGGTGCTCCAATCTCTCGGTCTTGTCAACTGACTTGGGGAATTGATTGTATCATTCCTCCTTGTCATTTCTGTTCTCTCTCTGTCCATTCGTACCTGTTCCTCCCCTCTTGCTCTCTCTGGGTCATAAATCGATACTATAGGCCCTATAGTAACAGGTACTTGCAGGGCATCTGGCAGTGCGTAGGAAGTGGCACACTCCGTTTCTGGCACTCTTTGTACCACAAACCTTCCGACTACCTTCTGCACCGGACTAGTTTGAGACAACTCTTTACTTGCCGTGGGATCCCAATCTGTAGTGGGAAGCGGTCCATACTCCCCTATGCTAGGCCCCCCTTCCCTGCATGGCTCGACATTCCCTGTCTCTTTATTGTACGGGGGTGGCCTATCTGTTAATAACCTATTTATCAGGCTGTCTTCTGTCTCGCTCTCATCATCCTCCTCACATGGGCTCTTGTTTCCTGCCACCTCTAATACTGGGTACAGTTTATTTACTTCTAGGTTATTCACTCTCCATCTTTTAGCATCCGCATCCCATTTGGCATCCTGCACTGCTCTTACCGATCGTTTCACCCTTTCCTGTCGTCTATTCAGGTTCCTCTCGTGCGCTGCCCTAATCCATGCATTGAGAGCTTCAAACTGAGTCGGTCTAGGCATAGGTCTCTCTGAGGTCATGACTGCTTTTAATCGGTGTAGCACCTCTAATCTGAACGTCCCGTACTTTGGGAACGTCAGTTCCTCATTTCCTTCTGTAATCTTACTCCACTCTGTAATCCACAATATAGTGTGTAACCCAACATTTGCCGCCATATAATAAGCCGGCGTACCCTCCGGCGGGGCTTCTTCCCCATCATAAGATCTCCGCCTCTCTCTTTTAAACGCCGCTCTTAACCATTTAAAACATTTCATGATTAAACGTACAATTTCCAGCCTCACTTCTCTGTTTACTTCCTGATGACAATCCACCAATCCTAGCGCGGCTTTGCTAGCTGGCCTATCACAGCGCGGTCTTGCTCCGGCCGGCCAATCCCAGCGCGGCACTTTCTGACGTCACTCGTCTCCGCTTCGCAGCAGCACCCCTCCTTTCTCAGCTCGTCTCCCGGTCACACATGCGTCCCATTCATACACCGAAAAATGACTACTTCCGACCAAGCCGTCACTTCTCTTGACTGTACGTCCACAGTCTATCTGTAATTGTCACCACAACTGACGAAATGTCTTCCGTCTCTCTGATAGGTTGCTTACACACAGTAACTTCCGACCAGCGTCTGTTACTCACGCACTCACTCTTTCGTTCCCCCTATCACGGTCCTTCGGGCGATCAATGGTACCTCATGACCCCCTTCAAACTGGTTGACAATTACTCTGGATGTCCGATACACCCGAACCACTTAAGCTCTCCTTGAACTTAAGATTTTCACCGGTTGCGCGCGCTCACAACCTGTTCCACAGTCACTCTACAGGCATTCAACTCCGCCAGACATTACAACATAGATACTACACAAAAACACCGCAATCTAACACGCATGACCCTTTATACTCACTCTCGACCGATACTGCTGCTTTTCTGTCTCACGTCATCCGGACCTTCTTCGGCGGGCGGTTCTTCCGATCATCGATCTCTAGGGGCCTTGGGGTAATCTAACCTGGCCTAGATCACCTTCCTCAAGAAGGCAACCATCCTCTATAGCTACCAACTGCTGGGGCGAGATTGTAGATCTCTATCTTATCACTATAGATCTAAACCCCGTTCTGGTCAACTGAACCTTTATTGCCTGTCGTTGAGGAAAGAAAGTGCATCCAATACCAAGTTAGTTGCTCAATAATGGGCTTGACTCTGAAAAACCACAGACTACTTCTAGCTTTTAAAGATTTATTATAGAGTCAAAGTTAACTGCAAGTACAGGCATCTCAAAATGAGATTCAAAAGATATATGGGCACCACTACAAACATGTGCTCTCGAAAAGCCCTCAGGCGAGCAAAGAACACAACTAGAACTAATTCCAAAATCAAAAGAGCTGCAAGCATCGACACATATTGTGATCTCTCCGTCATTTACAGCAGGAGGGAAAGGTTTCAGGTTAGGCTGTCCCTACCCTGCTCTGGATGGTATCCCTACTTAACAGAGTCCCAACCTACCAAAAGGTGTCAGCTGTGGATGACTTCCTAAGAAGATCACCCACTCCTAGTCTCTAGGTGAAAACCTATGATCTCCAGTCATGACCCCTCTCTGCCTACCCATCCGCTCTCCGAAGGGTCCTCAGGCATCTGCTCTAACTCCACCCCGGGGTGCTGACCCTAATACAAAATCACAATAAAATTTGAGACGCCCCTCGTGAGACGCCCCTCACGTGGTGTTGATTCTGGCTTTTTCCATGAAGATCTTTTCTTGGGCCTCGTGCGTTAGCGTTGACCTTGCTTCTCAGACTCTTCTCCGGCCCGCCGATACCCCCTAAAACATTCCTGAACCCTCCTCCATGTCTACACCAATCTTATGAACAGAACTCTATTCATCCAGTTATTAATTGAATCCCCCTCACATATGCAGACAGACATCCGTGGCTGAATCTCCATTCCCATAGACTTCTAACAAAAGTTTGCAACTTATTTCCTGACACAGCTCGGCCTGTATCAGTGCATGTAAATCAGAAATCCTTTCATCATTTCAGGCCTACAACCCTTTCGCAAAAGTTAACTAATATAACATGTTAGTTTCTTTCTCTGGCATAATAAGAAAACACATCTATGGAATATAAATCTAATGGATAAACAAATCGGTGTATCATTAGTACAATCCATGTCGTGCAAATGAATACCTTTCCCCACCCTTTCAGCGCTGGCCCTGGGGCCTACTCTGTTCTGTGCTTTGCAGCACGACATTTTTACATTAGCAGCTACATGACATGGATCCTGATTAATCACTTCTAATAAAGTTATACATTTTCACACATGTTTGCATTAGTTCCACTTCTATATGAAATCTCTAGATTACTACACATTTCAAGGTATAGGTGAATATATTTTCAGCACTCATAGCATTTCTCTTTATGATTTGTGCGTACTACTTGCAACTCTGGTGCACTCATACATTTCGTTCAGTTTGCGCTCTCTCAATCACATTCAGAGTTCGGAACGATCTGGAAGCGGAACCCTTATAGCATCATCCTGACCCTGAGGAGCTTGAGGATCTTGACATAAAGTGGTAATAGGTAGATAAATGCATTTATCAACCCCAGGGTCAAATATAAAAAAAAGTGGAGGTGACTTTTTTAAACATCATTGTCCTGGGGGATGGTTCCCTAAGGCCGTTTTAAATGTTCTGAAAGAGGGGCCACGGTGCCCCTCTAAAGAAATATTATTGATCCTGTGGATCGCCTCAGCTGAGGCTAAATATGACTAAGGAAGGGGGGCCATGTGCGCCTGTCCCATAATATTTAAATTGGGCCCCGGGGGATGAGGGCCCCTGGGCTGGAAACATCTCGGAGAGGGGGGCGCGTGGCCTCCCTCCCCTTATTAATTACATTGGACCCAAGGGATGGGGTCCTGTGGCCAAATATGTCTTGGGGAAGGGAACTGTGCACCCAGTCCCTAAATAAGTAAATTGTGCCCCAGATATGGGGCCCCTGGAGCCAATCACAGCTCGAGGAAGGAGGCCGCGCTTACCGTACCCTTAGTTAAAGAATGCGGCCCTGGGCCCCACTTTTTTTTATCCCATTTTATTTACACAGTATCGCTGAAATAATTGCTGTTTTATCTTTACATTTTGACCCCAGAGGAATCCGCCTGGGTTCCCTCATGTGGTCTCAGGGTTGGGTATCCCTACTCCCCCTTTATATAATTTTTTTTTAAAGTTCCGGACAGTGGAATAAGGGCCCGATGTAGGTAATTCCTATTTACCTACTCTTAAATACCGAATCATACCGATTCGGTATTTAAGAGTAGGTAAATAGGAAGGGGGCAGATGTAGGTAATTCTTATTTTAGAATTACCGAATCTGTAAAATTTGGTATTTACCGATTCGGTAAATACAGAATCGGTATTTCCTATTGATTCCTATGGGCCTTGAAGCCCATAGGAATCAATGGGAAATACCGATTCGGTATTTACCGAATCGGTAAATACCGAATCCTGCAAGGGTGAACGGGGTGTCACTTTGACACCCTGCAGCACCCCAATTCCAGGCTTGTGTGCCATGTGGCACACATACATGCCCTAAGGGCATGTCTGTGTGTCACATGGCACAGGTGTACATGCACAGATGTGCATATACACCTGAATTCGGTATTTTACCACCCAATTGTATTGGGTGATAAAATACCGAATTCTGAAGGCCTGTAGCACTGTAAACAGTGCTATCTACATCTGGGATTTACAGAATCGGTAAAATTATCTATTCCGTATTTTACAGAATCGGTAAATTTACCGATTCTGTAAGATAATGGCCCCTACATCTCAATCACCAAATACCGGTCGTTAACGGCCGAATTCGTCCGTTACCGACCGGTATTTGGTGACCTACATCGGGCCCTAAGTCCCCAAGTCTTTTAATGGCTGCCTGCAAAAATTTTCTCATGTTTCTGGAAGCCAATCAGAGCAATTGCTCCCGCTGGAGTCTGACTCCCGTGGGAGCAAATTGACCCAAGGGAAACTAACTCCCAGGGCCAATCAAAATGCTCTATTTTTAAATTGGTGCTTCTGCAAAGCACTCTCTAACCTCATGTGTATTCAACCATCCAAATATACAAATATTTTTTAACCTTAATTTTCAAAATCTTCTGAACAATTTACACCAAATCACAAAAATCACGAACTGCAGACCAAGATCTAGCTTCCTGCCAAATTTGGTGTAATTTCGTTCAGCAGTTTTTGTTGTAGCCCTATGTAAAGAAGTCAATGGAAAATGCATGGGTATTTTGCATTTTGAACCCCTCATTTGTTCTCAGCCCTCCTATGACGGATCACCCCGGAGCTTTCTATGCCCTAAAAAGGCAAAATTGAGTCATTTTTGGAATGTTACCTCCAGTAAGTACCACACTGCAGGGTTACTAAGAGGTCTTCAGAGGGCACGCCCCCTTTCTCCACCACTCTGCAAACGCGGCTCCTGGTGCAATACAAGATGGGGGATGAAGTCCACTTTACTGCTGAGAGATCTTGGGGGCCAAGAAGCCCTCCTGGTACCTCCTGTATATCCTACACAGTGGGATTCCTAAGAGTTGGTTAGATGCTCTGCCCCCTTACTCCACCACTCTGCAAATGTGACTACTACTTAAAAAAACATTATAACCATTCATACACCCACTCTAATTTACACACTACCATTCTCAAACCCATTCACAAACCCATACCAGTACTTACACAGCTACTCACTGATTCATAGACCAGCACCCACATCTACTCACTCACCCATAAAGCCACTCATACACCCTATAACTCACTAATACAGCTATTAACATATCCACTCATAGACCCACAAAGCCACTCACACACTGAGCCAGTCACCCATAGAGCTACTCACACACCTAGTCACTCACCCAGACAGTCAATCATACAGCCACTTACTCACCCATATAGTTACACACACACAGGGGCGGCTCCTCCACATGGACGGAGGAGCATCATCCCATTGCTTTCTCGCAGTGGGAGAAGCAGAAACATAAAATGGTATACATACCATTTTATGTTTCTGCTTCTCGCACTGCGAGAAAGAAGAAGAAGGGTTTGGTTGGAGGAGGGCGGGCGGGCGGGTCGGGGAGCCTGCATGGAGAAAACTGCCTACCCGTAGACGCCTGTGGAGTCGGCATCCCAGCCAATTACAACGCTGCCATCGCAGTGTTGTGATTGGCTTAGGTGAGAAGATGGAGGCTTCCTGCTTCTGCTTTATGTGAGCAAAGAGAGGAGACGTGACGCGGGACCAGAGGTGAAGGTAAGTTTTAATTTGAATTTTTTAATTAAATTAACCCCACCTCCCTGTGTGACCCCCTCCCCGTGCGTCCTCTTCCCCTACCCACGAGTCATGCTGGCCGTGACTGCACACACACCCACTTACTTACTCATACAAATACTAACATGTACTCACTCACCTATACAGTCACTGACAGAAGCACACACTCACCCATATAGCCACTCACATTCACTCACTCAACCATAGTCACTCATATACCCCATCACTCACCTATACTGCCTTTAACATGCCCAGTTACTCACACATATACCACTGACACATCTACTCACCCACATAGCCACACACTCACTCACTCACCCACACTGCAACCTCACACACACAGTAACTAACCCATACAGCACTGACTCACCCACTCACTCATCCATGCAGGCAGTCACACACCCCCTCACCCACCCACACAAACACCCATACAGGTTCTCAGTCAACCAATCAATCACTCACACAGCCACTTACGTATCCACTCACCAACCCATATAGTCACATAGATACAAACTGACTAACAGATATAGACATTCAAACTACCAGTCACTCACCCATACATTCACTAAGACACCTAATCACTCCCTTATACAGTCAGTCATGTACCCACTGAAACATCCAAACAGGCACTCTTACACCCACTATTTCACCAATAGACTTTGGTGTATATATATTTAACACTCATAAAGCTTTTGAAAGTACTCACAATCACTGGTTGATGTCACCAGTGATGTCATTTGAGATGTCATCAGTGATGTCACTGCCCATATCATGAGTGATGTATAATGTGAGGTCATAAGCAGTGCAGTGGCATGACTTATAGTTAACTCCGCTAACTATAATGGCTGAATTTCACTGGTTTCGTACTAGTGAAATCTGACCGTAACTATAACGTCCCTGTAAACTTTGTTATTTTAGTAAAAAATAAATAAAATATATATATATATATATATATATATGTATTTATATATATATATATATTTATTTATATTTATATATATATATTTCCTTCTGGTGGACGCCAGTAGGGAGGGTAGTTATAGTCAGGATTTAGCTTCAATCAAAAAAGCATTTTTGACTTGCCTATATCTTTGGCGCTGGTTAACGAATCTTCACGAAGTTTTAAAAAACAAATGCCCTACTCCACTTAGGTGTGCATGGAAAGTTTTGGGGTGATCCGTCAAGCGGGTCAGAGAAAAAGGGGTGGGTCAAATAAAGTGTATTTCCCATTGTAATTCCCATAGGGATTTTGAACACGACTACAGCCCGAACTGCTAGACGGAATTAAACCATATTGGGTAGAAAGGGAGCTCTAGGTCCACAAACCACACTTTTTGTTCTTTGATGTAAATTCATTTAGTATTTTAAGAAATCCAAATTTGTATATATAGGGAAGTGCCCCTCTTTGCGAATCCTTCTAATCTCGTGCTCCGATCGATTTGGCTACCAACACTTCAACTGAATGGTGTTGGTAGCCATTTTGGGACTCGACTTCAGCAAAGTCCCAGAGAAAAAGGTTAAAAAAAAGAAAAGTGGGGCAGGGTAGGAATAGCCTGACCTCCTAGCTCTGGTGCTGGGGTCCCACAGGGACCACTGCCAGAGCACCAGCCTGTGCCAGTTTTGCGGAGTAGGTCTGCCTGTTACTGTCAGATGAGGTTGCATGGTCCTGGTTTGGCTGTGCAGCCAACCACAGAGACCAAACTCCTGGGACAACCCGAGTGGTCAGTTTAACCAAGGCTCACCTGCGACACTTTCTTAAGAACCACTGTGAGAAGAAGAGACACAAAAGCACAAGGAGTTTGTGCAGTGGGCAGAATAAATACCCTGCACACCCGCTAAAACAGAACATTACAGACAACAGCTGTATACCACACCCGAACATGCCCCATTGTGTGACTTGTGTGATAACAGTCTTCAATAAATCTTCTCTTTGTCTCTTGCTCATGTCCCACACTGCTTATCTGAGACATCGCCATGCCAACACGATAGTCCAGTGCCCCCTTTTCTCCCTCCACACAGAGCCACAGATGTGCGTCCTGTGGCGAATGCTTGTTCCAGACTCAAACCTGGGCTGTTTCCTTGGAAGTCCTCCTCGCCTTATGTACTCAGCTCAGGCAACGCAGCCATGTGGCCTCTAGGCACAGGCGCCACATCACAAAGTTCCGGTCCATGGGTGCTGCTCTGATCCCAGCATAACAGTCGGTTCCCTCCTAGACTCATACATTGTTATAATTAAGACACCTATGCTGGAACTCTTTAGACATCAGCCAATCAGTGTCCTTCATGGTGTCATCAAGATAGCTCAGTGCGTTAATGCACCTTCTGCAGAAAATAGGCATATGTTTAACCTAAAGCTCACCAATTTAATATGAAATGGTGCAGTCTTTTACCCTTCCTAAGTAGATGAAATGAATATTGTTGAATTTCCTCTCAAGACGGTGAGACTGCACACTCAGACAAATGGGATGAGAGGAAGAAGAAATCAGTAAAAAAGGAAGCAAAAGACGGAGAAAGCACTGTCAAATCCACTCACAGACACAGTCACTCTCACACTCTCTCTCACCAACCCATACAGCCACTCACACACCCACAAACCACTCACTGACCCATACAGCTACTTGCACACCCATTCACAAGCCTATACAACCACTCACGCTCCCACTCATCAACCTAAACAGCCACTCACACTCCCACTCTCAGAGGTTACAGGGTACAGTTAGGAAATTAAATTTAAAAAAAACCTTAGAAATTGAGCAAAAAATCCAAAGGTTACAGGGTTCCTTATATTTAGGAAATAGGATTTTAAAAAACCATAGAAACTCACTGAAAAAAACAGAGGTTACATGGACATTATATTTAGGAAACATAACTTAAAAAAATCTTAGAAATTCACTGAAGAAAACAACTGTTACAGTGACGTTACAGTTAGACTCAGATTTCACTCATACAAAACCAGTGCGATTCAGCAGATATAGTTACCTGAGATAACTATAACGTACGCCCCCACAATGCACTGCTTATGACCTGACATATTACATCACTCATGATATGGTCAGTGACATCACTGATGACATCATCCAGAGATTGTTTTATAAAAATGTATGCGTGTTAAACAAATATACTAAGCTACTATATAAGTTAAATTAATATTCTTTGTGTACTGCTAATGAGTGATACTATTTCTAATATATTTTGTCAGTGGTTGTGTGACTGTATCCATGTGTGAGTGGTTGTCTGATTGGCTGTATGGGTAGATATGTGGATGTGTGGGTAGCTGCAGGGGTGAGTGAGTGGCTGTGTGAGTAGCTGGATGGGTGAGTGAGTGGGTGTTTGAGCGTCTGTATGGGTATGTGGGTAGACATGTGAGTGGCTTTAAAGGTAAGTGAGTAGGTGTGTGAGTGGCTGTGTGGATGAGTGAGTGGCTGTGTGAATGGATATGTGAGTGGGTGTATGAGTGACTGTATGGGGCTTTGAGTGGGCGTGTCAGTGATTTTATGGGTATATTAGTGGGTGTGTGAGTGGTTGTGCGCAGAGTTTGCAAGTGATTTTGTGGATTTGTATACTCACAATAATTCAAAGGGAGAACCATGGACTCTCATTTTCCCAGGAGATGACAAGATAGAACCCACTGGTCACAGTCACTGCATAAGTGATTGTGCTCTGATAGGTTAACAATGTATTCCCCTGCATCAAGGATTTTGCATTGCATAGCTGCCAATGCTTTATTTTTGCTTTTTCATAGTCTCAGTGTACTTCTGAGTGACATTCAATTATCACTTTCTTGCAAGCAAAATCAAGCAATGAAGTCCAGTGAAGCAGGTTAATATAAAAAATTACACTCACTTGAGCAGTGAGAAATTTTAAGAAGATCTTGACACTGCAGCAAAGCACCAGAAATGAAAGGGCACTGACCTGCTTTGCAGCAGGCATATTAATCCTTTGCGCTATATTATCATGAGTGCAATCTGCCACTAGACAAAACGCTGATCTCACTCCAGCAGGAACATTATTCACTCGAGTTATCTTGACATTTTTACTGCATGAAAACTCCTGGACATACAAGGAATTCTGCACCACTACCAGGTGATTTTAAACCCATGTTATTTATAGAAAGCATCCACCACCCCCTCAGCTCTGCACCAGGTGCTGTGAGCAGCAGTTCCACAAGTAACAAAATAATTTCTGCAAGAAAAGCTGTAACTCACAGCTATCCTCATAAAATACAGTTCTATGAATATGCAGTGGTTAATGTTCTCTGCAGCAGGCATATTAACTCACTGCGCTGGTTTATGATGAGTGAAAACTGCCACTAAACTATAAGCTAATCTTGCTCCGCAAAGAACATTATTCACCTGAGTTATCTTGACATTTTTATTATTGCCTGAAAACTCCTGAACACACAAGGAATTCAGCCTTGCTCCTATGTTATCATTTAAAGTACCCCACTGCCCCATCCCTCAGCTCTCAGTGCCAGGTGCCATTGGGCAGAAGTTCCACAAGTAAGAAAAAAAATCTATGGGAGAAAAGTAACTCACAGGTATCCGATCTCATAGTTTTGCGAATATGTATCATGAAACACATTCTTTGCAACAGGAATATAACCCTTTGTTCTAGTAAATCATGGTGAGACAAAACTGGCAGCAGAAAAACCCCGACCTTAGCAGGAACATTTATAATAAGCAGCGGTAAGTTGTGACATCTACAAAGGCTGCCTCTGAGTCACAGTGGTGCAGCCAGGAAAATAAACCCTGCAGATGATGGGTTGCTGAAGTGTATCTGACTCTGTGAGTCTGCCATGCTCCCTAGCTGAAGACAGGTGCTGGAATGAATCCCCACAAGTTCTAGGGGTGCTTTGGATGGTTTCCAGCTACCTTGTCAGTAAATAGGAGAGTGCTACTGCATTGGTTTGGACATTGCCTAGGTGGACACAGTTAGTCGAGGTGGAGTCCCATGTTTGGTGATCATTAGGGATGTTGGGGAGGGGTATGTGCGGGCAAAGGCCAGGAGTTAAGTTAGGGGCACCACTCCCAGCAGCACAGTATAACATCTCCCTGCTGTCGGCATTCTCATAGATGCATGTGTATAAGCAGAAGGACCTTGTGATGCGGTTTTGACAGGGGCGGCTCCTCCAATAGGGCAAAGGAGCGTCGCCCACTGCTTTCTCGCAGTGCGAGAAGCAGAAACATTAAATGATGATAACATTCAGTTATTACCATTTTATGTTTGGTTGCGGGCGGTCGGGTGGGCGGAGCTGCTCTGAGAGCAGGGCAGGGGAGGAGTGGTGTGCCTGCCCACTCCTGAGTGTGCAAAGACTGTTTGGTTGGCCCCCTGGGGTCGCTCAAACCAGTCATGTGCACTCTGCCGTTCTCCATGCAGGTTGCAATGCAACCTACATGGAGAAGATGGCCTCCCCATAAGCCCAAGGCTAGGCGGCATACCGACCAATCCCAACACTGCTTGCAGCATTGTGATTGGCTAAGGGGAGGGAAACCGGCTGCCTGCTTCTGTTGTCTGTTCCTGCCGGAGGCAGGAGAGCAGAAGCAGAGAAGACGCGGGACGCGGCCGGCTGAAAGGTACGTTTAAATATATTTTTTTATTATTAAATTAACCGCCACGCGTGACCACCCACCCACGTGACACCCTGGCACCCCCATCCGCGAGTCATGCCGGCCGCGACTTGGTCTTGATGTACTTTTTTGCCTAAGTAGGTCTCCTAGCAGTGTTCTAAATTGCTTGATCACCAAGTGTAGTGCCTAGCATTAAAGTGCTCAGTTCGAGGATAGGTGCAGTCTCATTGGATGTCCGGGTATATTCCTGCTCGGTCCTTGCTCTTGTAATCTAGTGGAGTATGTGACCCCGGACACAAGACCACAATATGCACATCTAAGAATGCACTAAAAGCTGAGCATTCACACACCATTAACAGTGCTCGTATGTGCCAGAATGTCAGGGACATGGGCTGTGTCTCCTAATATAGTGCTTTATTCATCAGGGTCATAAGAGCAGCACTGCTTTGCTCAGGGAGAGTCCACTGTTCTCCACGGGGTCATAAGAGGCCAAAATCCTGGCCCTTAGACCGTCGGGTACCAGGGCCCACCCTCTGGCTACTCAGGCACCTGCACTGCCACAGTACCCGCCGCTTCTGGTGCAGGCCTACTATTGAAGGAGGAGGGATAACTTTTCCCATATTCTGTGAAGTTCATGCGTTACATTACAAGGCTGGCATTTAATCGCGGTATCACCAGGGCTCACAAGGCTCCTTTCATCACTTCAGAGCCAGATGCGTGGTACTTGGCAGGTCTGACATTGTTTTTCGAATTGGAATTACAAAAAATAACACTTGCTTTGCCTTCACCAAGCCCAAAAACCTAATATAATTGACCTCTAGAGAAGTGCAGCTTAAACCAGCCCACTTTATATATATAAGTGAGTGGGTTTCTGAGTGACTGTTTAGGTGAGCGAATAGCTGTGTGAGTGGCTGTATGGGTAAGTGAGTGGTTGTGTGAGTGGCTGTATTGGAGAGTGAGTGTCTATGTGAGTGGCTGCATGGGTGTGTGAGTGGATGTATGGGTGAGTGAGTGGGTATGTGAGTGAATGTATGGGTGAGTGAGTGAGTGTTTGAGTGGTTGTATAGGTGAGTTAGTTGGTATGAGTGGCTCTATGGGTGAGTGAGTAGGTGTACGACTGGCTGTATGAGTCTGTGAGTGGGTCTCTGAGTATGTGTGTGTGGGTCTGTGAGTTGATATGTTAGTGTGGGTGTGTGAGTGGGTATGTGAGTGGCTGTGTGGGTCTGTGGGAGGGTCTTTGAGTGTATGTGTACATCTTTGATTGGGTTTGAGAATGCCTGTGTGGGTCTGTGAGTAACTGTTTGGGTCTGTGAGTGGGTCTGTGAATGCTTGTGTTGTTCTGTGAGTGGGTGTGTGAGTGTCTGTGAGGGTTTATGTGTGGGTGTGTGAGTGGTGCTATATGTCTATGAGTGGGTGTGTGAGTAGCTGTATGGGTCTGTGAGTGGGTCTCTGAGTATGTATCTGTGTTTGCATCTGTGAGTGCCTGTGTGGGTCTGTGAGTATGTGTGAGTACTTGTTTGGGTCCGTGAGTAGGTGTGTGAGTAGCACTATGGGTCTATGAGTAGGTGTGTGAGTGTCTGTGTGGGTCTGTGAGTGGGTGTGTGAGTACTCATGTGGGTCTGTGAGTAGGTGTGTAAGCAACTGTGTGGGTCTGTGAGTGGGTCCACGTAGAACACCTGTCATGCTCCATGGCTTAGACTGCTTCCAGGTGGCTTATGGCATCATCTAAGCTGGTAGGTGTGTAGCACACCTCGCCACACCTACTATCCTACATGTCACACCTTGCTGTCCCATGGACAATCAGAGATAGCTGGAGCTCACTCCCACGCTCACCTGCATTTTCAGATCTGTGCATGCCACAGGCCAGGCCGCTCACAGGAGAAAACCATTACGAAAATGGGGTAGCCCATAAGGTATGGACCTGGGGGAATATTATTATAAACAAACAGTGGTCCTGAACCTATAGATTACAATGTTTGATTTAATCAATGATGAATCAGTATTTTTGTAAGGAGCAACAATGATCAGTCTGCTCTCTGGAACTCAAAGACTGTATTATTTTGAGAGAAACCTTACGCCACGGTTAAAGAAAATATATTCCTATTTTATTTTTCTCTGTATTCATATTTTTACAATATTTTTTATGTCAATAAAAACACACATAGGTTGCCCCAAGACAGGAGCGTGCAAAGAAAAGGTGTGATCCAGAAAATGAAACAAGTGAAGGGAGAAAGGAAATACACAGCAGTGATTAAGAAATAGTTTACATTATTTTACAATCAATGACGGACATATAATTCGCCGTATTGAACCCCTGGCCAAAAACGTAGTTTATATTATTGTGATCCAAGACATTGTAATACATAAGCCTAAATATCCTTAGTTTTGCACTGTATACAATGCTGATGAACAATTGGTCCAAGGTATGTGTAATGGAGGTGTCGACGTTTCGACTCGACTTATTCCCAACCGGTGATTTGGACCTGGGGATTGCGAGTCTTCATCAGGACTGTAAGAACAAACGGGGCAACCAAGGGATATTGAATAACCCCTTCGTGATAGAGCAAGCGATGTGAGTAGATCCGAGTTTACCACATCTCAACAGGTATCCTTGAGCTCATATCTTTGTCCATGTCAGAGAGACGATACTTCATATACATAAAACATGGTGAAAGGGTACCTTGTTGCTGTGAAATCAATCAATGCACCCAAGTCGGTAATTTGCGAACTTCCACTCCGGGATTCAAAACGCTGGATTTCAACGTACTGTTTTCCAGGCAAGCTAATGGCAGAGATACTCCTACTCGTTTTTTAAAAGGAGCCACTATTTTGGTGAAATCATCGTATACATCCGAGCCTCACGGTGCTTCCGGATGCCCAGGCAAGTTAATGTCAAAGATACTCCTACTCGTTTTTTAAGGAGCCGCTATTCCGATAAGATAATCGTCTACATCCGAGCCACACGGTGCTACAGGATGCCGTCGGCTCGGATGTAGACGATTATCTTATCGGAATAGCGGCTCCTTAAACAAGCATTTGCAATGCAATAGGTCTCGCAGTTGTTAGAGTTTGAGCCATTGGCATTATAAATGGCACTGCCTTTTTATTTAT